>NC_053397.1:2570129-2897822 GCF_905171765.1 Bufo bufo | reverse complement strand
GAGATAAGACAACTGATCACCTGTATAACACAGGGGGGTCTACCTGGCCTCCTGCCCGTGCCCAAAGCTCTATGTGGGCAAAACCATACAGGAACTGCGCCGTCGAATCTCAGGACATCTGGGCACCAGCGAAACAGGCAAAGATACAGCAATAGCCGGACACATTGAGTACGTCCACAATAATAAGAGCGCCGTATTACGATTCTGGGGCATAGAAAAATATCTCTTGGACCCAGAGGAGGGAATCTTGACAAAAAACTGCTACAGAGCGAGGCGGATACATAGGCTGAAGACCGTGAGTCCACAAGGTTTAAGTGAGGGATTCTCATTCACGGCATTTATCTAGTGAACAGTATTTAAAAACTCCCGTAAATAGGGATTCGTCTCTTTACTTTCCTTTATTGGAAGCGATAAAACAATATTAATTGTTTACTGTGTATTATACCCCAATGAATACAGGAAGACTATTAGTGAATAGAAACTAAAGGGTTAACTTACCTGGAGGAAAAGGAAGAATATACGTCCCCCCTAGAAAAAGAGGATAGAAGGAATAATAACATTAAGCAAGCTGTCATATACACAGTAAGAACTAGCGGTAACCCTCAATAGAGTAATGAGTTACAGCCCTCATATATGCCGTTAGTAGATACTCAATAATACTAAGTCCCCAGGCATGCTCTGCGTGAACCGGGACAGGTGAATAATACTAAGTCCCCAGGCATGCTCTGCGTGAACCGGGACAGGTGAATAATACTAAGTCCCCATGCATGCTCTGCGTGAACCGGGACAGGTGAATAATACTAAGTCCCCAGGCATGCTCTGCGTGAACCGGGACAGGTGAATAATACTAAGTCCCCAGGCATGCTCTGCGTGAACCGGGACAGGTGAATAATACTAAGTCCCCAAGCATGCTCTGCGTGAACCGGGACAGGTGAATAATACTAAGTCCCCAGGCATGCTCTGCGTGAACCGGGACAGGTGAATAATACTAAGTCCCCAGGCATGCTCTGCGTGAACCGGGACAGGTGAATAATACTAAGTCCCCATGCATGCTCTGCGTGAACCGGGACAGGTGAATAATACTAAGTCCCCAGGCATGCTCTGCGTGAACCGGGACAGGTGAATAATACTAAGTTCCCAGGCATGCTCTGCGTGAACCGGGACAGGTGAATAATACTAAGTCCCCAGGCATGCTCTGCGTGAACCGGGACAGGTGAATAATACTAAGTCCCCAGGCATGCTCTGCGTGAACCGGGACAGGTGAATAATACTAAGTCCCCAGGCATGCTCTGCGTGAACCGGGACAGGTGAATAATACTAAGTCCCCAGGCATGCTCTGCGTGAACCGGGACAGGTGAATAATACTAAGTCCCCAGGCATGCTCTGCGTGAACCGGGACAGGTGAATAATACTAAGTTCCCAGGCATGCTCTGCGTGAACCGGGACAGGTGAATAATACTAAGTCCCCAGGCATGCTCTGCGTGAACCGGGACAGGTGAATAATACTAAGTCCCCAGGCATGCTCTGCGTGAACCGGGACAGGTGAATAATACTAAGTCCCCAGGCATGCTCTGCGTGAACCGGGACAGGTGAATAATACTAAGTCCCCAGGCATGCTCTGCGTGAACCGGGACAGGTGAATAATACTAAGTCCCCATGCATGCTCTGCGTGAACCGGGACAGGTGAATAATACTAAGTCCCCAAGCATGCTCTGCGTGAACCGGGACAGGTGAATAATACTAAGTCCCCAGGCATGCTCTGCGTGAACCGGGACAGGTGAATAATACTAAGTCCCCAGGCATGCTCTGCGTGAACCGGCACAGGTGAATAATACTAAGTCCCCAGGCATGCTCTGCGTGAACCGGGACAGGTGAATAATACTAAGTCCCCAGGCATGCTCTGCGTGAACCGGGACAGGTGAATAATACTAAGTCCCCAGGCATGCTCTGCGTGAATCGGGACAGGTGAATAATACTAAGTCCCCAGGCATGCTCTGCGTGAACCGGGACAGGTGAATAATACTAAGTCCCCAGGCATGCTCTGCGTGAACCGGGACAGGTGAATAATACTAAGTCCCCAGGCATGCTCTGCGTGAACCGGGACAGGTGAATAATACTAAGTTCCCAGGCATGCTCTGCGTGAACCGGGACAGGTGAATAATACTAAGTCCCCAGGCATGCTCTGCGTGAACCGGGACAGGTGAATAATACTAAGTCCCCAGGCATGCTCTGCGTGAACCGGGACAGGTGAATAATACTAAGTCCCCAGGCATGCTCTGCGTGAACCGGGACAGGTGAATAATACTAAGTCCCCAGGCATGCTCCGCGTGAACCGGGACAGGTGAATAATACTAAGTCCCCAGGCATGCTCTGCGTGAACCGGGACAGGTGAATAATACTAAGTCCCCAGGCATGCTCTGCGTGAACCGGGACAGGTGAATAATACTAAGTTCCCAGGCATGCTCCGCGTGAACCGGGACAGGTGAATAATACTAAGTCCCCAGGCATGCTCTGCGTGAACCGGGACAGGTGAATAATACTAAGTCCCCAGGCATGCTCTGCGTGAACCGGGACAGGTGAATAATACTAAGTCCCCAGGCATGCTCTGCGTGAACCGGGACAGGTGAATAATACTAAGTCCCCAGGCATGCTCTGCGTGAACCGGGACAGGTGAATAATACTAAGTCCCCAGGCATGCTCTGCGTGAACCGGGCCAGGTGAATAATACTAAGTCCCCAGGCATGCTCTGCGTGAACCGGGACAGGTGAATAATACTAAGTCCCCAGGCATGCTCTGCGTGAACCGGGACAGGTGAATAATACTAAGTCCCCAGGCATGCTCTGCGTGAACCGGCACAGGTGAATAATACTAAGTCCCCAGGCATGCTCTGCGTGAACCGGGACAGGTGAATAATACTAAGTCCCCAGGCATGCTCTGCGTGAACCGGGACAGGTGAATAATACTAAGTCCCCAGGCATGCTCTGCGTGAACCGGGACAGGTGAATAATACTAAGTCCCCAGGCATGCTCTGCGTGAACCGGGACAGGTGAATAATACTAAGTCCCCAGGCATGCTCTGCGTGAACCGGGACAGGTGAATAATACTAAGTCCCCAGGCATGCTCTGCGTGAACCGGGACAGGTGAATAATACTAAGTCCCCAGGCATGCTCTGCGTGAACCGGGACAGGTGAATAATACTAAGTCCCCAGGCATGCTCTGCGTGAACCGGGACAGGTGAATAATACTAAGTCCCCAGGCATGCTCTGCGTGAACCGGGACAGGTGAATAATACTAAGTCCCCAGGCATGCTCTGCGTGAACCGGGACAGGTGAATAATACTAAGTCCCCAGGCATGCTCTGCGTGAACCGGGACAGGTGAATAATACTAAGTCCCCAGGCATGCTCTGCGTGAACCGGGACAGGTGAATAATACTAAGTCCCCAGGCATGCTCTGCGTGAACCGGGACAGGTGAATAATACTAAGTCCCCATGCATGCTCTGCGTGAACCGGGACAGGTGAATAATACTAAGTCCCCAGGCATGCTCTGCGTGAACCGGGACAGGTGAATAATACTAAGTCCCCAGGCATGCTCTGCGTGAACCGGGACAGGTGAATAATACTAAGTCCCCAGGCATGCTCTGCGTGAACCGGGACAGGTGAATAATACTAAGTCCCCAGGCATGCTCTGCGTGAACCGGGACAGGTGAATAATACTAAGTCCCCAGGCATGCTCTGCGTGAACCGGGACAGGTGAATAATACTAAGTCCCCAGGCATGCTCTGCGTGAACCGGGACAGGTGAATAATACTAAGTCCCCAGGCATGCTCTGCGTGAACCGGGACAGGTGAATAATACTAAGTCCCCAGGCATGCTCTGCGTGAACCGGGACAGGTGAATAATACTAAGTCCCCAGGCATGCTCTGCGTGAACCGGGACAGGTGAATAATACTAAGTCCCCAGGCATGCTCTGCGTGAACCGGGACAGGTGAATAATACTAAGTCCCCAGGCATGCTCTGCGTGAACCGGGACAGGTGAATAATACTAAGTCCCCAGGCATGCTCTGCGTGAACCGGGACAGGTGAATAATACTAAGTCCCCAGCATGCTCTGCGTGAACCGGGACAGGTGAATAATACTAAGTCCCCAGGCATGCTCTGCGTGAACCGGGACAGGTGAATAATACTAAGTCCCCAAGCATGCTCTGCGTGAACCGGGACAGGTGAATAATACTAAGTCCCCAGGCATGCTCTGCGTGAACCGGGACAGGTGAATAATACTAAGTCCCCAGGCATGCTCTGCGTGAACCGGGACAGGTGAATAATACTAAGTCCCCAGGCATGCTCTGCGTGAACCGGGACAGGTGAATAATACTAAGTCCCCAGGCATGCTCTGCGTGAACCGGGACAGGTGAATAATACTAAGTCCCCAGGCATGCTCTGCGTGAACCGGGACAGGTGAATAATACTAAGTCCCCAGGCATGCTCTGCGTGAACCGGGACAGGTGAATAATACTAAGTCCCCAGGCATGCTCTGCGTGAACCGGGACAGGTGAATAATACTAAGTCCCCAGGCATGCTCTGCGTGAACCGGGACAGGTGAATAATACTAAGTCCCCAGGCATGCTCTGCGTGAACCGGGACAGGTGAATAATACTAAGTCCCCAGGCATGCTCTGCGTGAACCGGGACAGGTGAATAATACTAAGTCCCCAGGCATGCTCTGCGTGAACCGGGACAGGTGAATAATACTAAGTCCCCAGGCATGCTCTGCGTGAACCGGGACAGGTGAATAATACTAAGTCCCCAGGCATGCTCTGCGTGAACCGGGACAGGTGAATAATACTAAGTCCCCAGGCATGCTCTGCGTGAACCGGGACAGGTGAATAATACTAAGTCCCCAGGCATGCTCTGCGTGAACCGGGACAGGTGAATAATACTAAGTCCCCAGGCATGCTCTGCGTGAACCGGGACAGGTGAATAATACTAAGTCCCCAGGCATGCTCTGCGTGAACCGGGACAGGTGAATAATACTAAGTCCCCAGGCATGCTCTGCGTGAACCGGGACAGGTGAATAATACTAAGTCCCCAGGCATGCTCTGCGTGAACCGGGACAGGTGAATAATACTAAGTCCCCAGGCATGCTCTGCGTGAACCGGGACAGGTGAATAATACTAAGTCCCCAGGCATGCTCTGCGTGAACCGGGACAGGTGAATAATACTAAGTCCCCAGGCATGCTCTGCGTGAACCGGGACAGGTGAATAATACTAAGTCCCCAGGCATGCTCTGCGTGAACCGGGACAGGTGAATAATACTAAGTCCCCAGGCATGCTCTGCGTGAACCGGGACAGGTGAATAATACTAAGTCCCCAGGCATGCTCTGCGTGAACCGGGACAGGTGAATAATACTAAGTCCCCAGGCATGCTCTGCGTGAACCGGGACAGGTGAATAATACTAAGTCCCCAGGCATGCTCTGCGTGAACCGGGACAGGTGAATAATACTAAGTCCCCAGGCATGCTCTGCGTGAACCGGGACAGGTGAATAATACTAAGTCCCCAGGCATGCTCTGCGTGAACCGGGACAGGTGAATAATACTAAGTCCCCAGGCATGCTCTGCGTGAACCGGGACAGGTGAATAATACTAAGTCCCCAGGCATGCTCTGCGTGAACCGGGACAGGTGAATAATACTAAGTCCCCAGGCATGCTCTGCGTGAACCGGGACAGGTGAATAATACTAAGTCCCCAGGCATGCTCTGCGTGAACCGGGACAGGTGAATAATACTAAGTCCCCAGGCATGCTCTGCGTGAACCGGGACAGGTGAATAATACTAAGTCCCCAGGCATGCTCTGCGTGAACCGGGACAGGTGAATAATACTAAGTCCCCAGGCATGCTCTGCGTGAACCGGGACAGGTGAATAATACTAAGTCCCCAGGCATGCTCTGCGTGAACCGGGACAGGTGAATAATACTAAGTCCCCAGGCATGCTCTGCGTGAACCGGGACAGGTGAATAATACTAAGTCCCCAGGCATGCTCTGCGTGAACCGGGACAGGTGAATAATACTAAGTCCCCAGGCATGCTCTGCGTGAACCGGGACAGGTGAATAATACTAAGTCCCCAGGCATGCTCTGCGTGAACCGGGACAGGTGAATAATACTAAGTCCCCAGGCATGCTCTGCGTGAACCGGGACAGGTGAATAATACTAAGTCCCCAGGCATGCTCTGCGTGAACCGGGACAGGTGAATAATACTAAGTCCCCAGGCATGCTCTGCGTGAACCGGGACAGGTGAATAATACTAAGTCCCCAGGCATGCTCTGCGTGAACCGGGACAGGTGAATAATACTAAGTCCCCAGGCATGCTCTGCGTGAACCGGGACAGGTGAATAATACTAAGTCCCCAGGCATGCTCTGCGTGAACCGGGACAGGTGAATAATACTAAGTCCCCAGGCATGCTCTGCGTGAACCGGGACAGGTGAATAATACTAAGTCCCCAGGCATGCTCTGCGTGAACCGGGACAGGTGAATAATACTAAGTCCCCAGGCATGCTCTGCGTGAACCGGGACAGGTGAATAATACTAAGTCCCCAGGCATGCTCTGCGTGAACCGGGACAGGTGAATAATACTAAGTCCCCAGGCATGCTCTGCGTGAACCGGGACAGGTGAATAATACTAAGTCCCCAGGCATGCTCTGCGTGAACCGGGACAGGTGAATAATACTAAGTCCCCAGGCATGCTCTGCGTGAACCGGGACAGGTGAATAATACTAAGTCCCCAGGCATGCTCTGCGTGAACCGGGACAGGTGAATAATACTAAGTCCCCAGGCATGCTCTGCGTGAACCGGGACAGGTGAATAATACTAAGTCCCCAGGCATGCTCTGCGTGAACCGGGACAGGTGAATAATACTAAGTCCCCAGGCATGCTCTGCGTGAACCGGGACAGGTGAATAATACTAAGTCCCCAGGCATGCTCTGCGTGAACCGGGACAGGTGAATAATACTAAGTCCCCAGGCATGCTCTGCGTGAACCGGGACAGGTGAATAATACTAAGTCCCCAGGCATGCTCTGCGTGAACCGGGACAGGTGAATAATACTAAGTCCCCAGGCATGCTCTGCGTGAACCGGGACAGGTGAATAATACTAAGTCCCCAGGCATGCTCTGCGTGAACCGGGACAGGTGAATAATACTAAGTCCCCAGGCATGCTCTGCGTGAACCGGGACAGGTGAATAATACTAAGTCCCCAGGCATGCTCTGCGTGAACCGGGACAGGTGAATAATACTAAGTCCCCAGGCATGCTCTGCGTGAACCGGGACAGGTGAATAATACTAAGTCCCCAGGCATGCTCTGCGTGAACCGGGACAGGTGAATAATACTAAGTCCCCAGGCATGCTCTGCGTGAACCGGGACAGGTGAATAATACTAAGTCCCCAGGCATGCTCTGCGTGAACCGGGACAGGTGAATAATACTAAGTCCCCAGGCATGCTCTGCGTGAACCGGGACAGGTGAATAATACTAAGTCCCCATGCATGCTCTGCGTGAACCGGGACAGGTGAATAATACTAAGTCCCCAGGCATGCTCTGCGTGAACCGGGACAGGTGAATAATACTAAGTCCCCAGGCATGCTCTGCGTGAATCGGGACAGGTGAATAATACTAAGTCCCCAGGCATGCTCTGCGTGAACCGGGACAGGTGAATAATACTAAGTCCCCAGGCATGCTCTGCGTGAACCGGGACAGGTGAATAATACTAAGTCCCCAGGCATGCTCTGCGTGAACCGGGACAGGTGAATAATACTAAGTCCCCAGGCATGCTCTGCGTGAACCGGGACAGGTGAATAATACTAAGTCCCCAGGCATGCTCTGCGTGAACCGGGACAGGTGAATAATACTAAGTCCCCAGGCATGCTCTGCGTGAACCGGGACAGGTGAATAATACTAAGTCCCCAGGCATGCTCTGCGTGAACCGGGACAGGTGAATAATACTAAGTCCCCAGGCATGCTCTGCGTGAACCGGGACAGGTGAATAATACTAAGTCCCCAGGCATGCTCTGCGTGAACCGGGACAGGTGAATAATACTAAGTCCCCAGGCATGCTCTGCGTGAACCGGGACAGGTGAATAATACTAAGTCCCCAGGCATGCTCTGCGTGAACCGGGACAGGTGAATAATACTAAGTCCCCAGGCATGCTCTGCGTGAACCGGGACAGGTGAATAATACTAAGTCCCCAGGCATGCTCTGCGTGAACCGGGACAGGTGAATAATACTAAGTCCCCAGGCATGCTCTGCGTGAACCGGGACAGGTGAATAATACTAAGTCCCCAGGCATGCTCTGCGTGAACCGGGACAGGTGAATAATACTAAGTCCCCAGGCATGCTCTGCGTGAACCGGGACAGGTGAATAATACTAAGTCCCCAGGCATGCTCTGCGTGAACCGGGACAGGTGAATAATACTAAGTCCCCAGGCATGCTCTGCGTGAACCGGGACAGGTGAATAATACTAAGTCCCCAGGCATGCTCTGCGTGAACCGGGACAGGTGAATAATACTAAGTCCCCAGGCATGCTCTGCGTGAACCGGGACAGGTGAATAATACTAAGTCCCCAGGCATGCTCTGCGTGAACCGGGACAGGTGAATAATACTAAGTCCCCAGGCATGCTCTGCGTGAACCGGGACAGGTGAATAATACTAAGTCCCCAGGCATGCTCTGCGTGAACCGGGACAGGTGAATAATACTAAGTCCCCAGGCATGCTCTGCGTGAACCGGGACAGGTGAATAATACTAAGTCCCCAGGCATGCTCTGCGTGAACCGGGACAGGTGAATAATACTAAGTCCCCAGGCATGCTCTGCGTGAACCGGGACAGGTGAATAATACTAAGTCCCCAGGCATGCTCTGCGTGAACCGGGACAGGTGAATAATACTAAGTCCCCAGGCATGCTCTGCGTGAACCGGGACAGGTGAATAATACTAAGTCCCCAGGCATGCTCTGCGTGAACCGGGACAGGTGAATAATACTAAGTCCCCAGGCATGCTCTGCGTGAACCGGGACAGGTGAATAATACTAAGTCCCCAGGCATGCTCTGCGTGAACCGGGACAGGTGAATAATACTAAGTCCCCAGGCATGCTCTGCGTGAACCGGGACAGGTGAATAATACTAAGTCCCCAGGCATGCTCTGCGTGAACCGGGACAGGTGAATAATACTAAGTCCCCAGGCATGCTCTGCGTGAACCGGGACAGGTGAATAATACTAAGTCCCCAGGCATGCTCTGCGTGAACCGGGACAGGTGAATAATACTAAGTCCCCAGGCATGCTCTGCGTGAACCGGGACAGGTGAATAATACTAAGTCCCCAGGCATGCTCTGCGTGAACCGGGACAGGTGAATAATACTAAGTCCCCATGCATGCTCTGCGTGAACCGGGACAGGTGAATAATACTAAGTCCCCAGGCATGCTCTGCGTGAACCGGGACAGGTGAATAATACTAAGTCCCCAGGCATGCTCTGCGTGAACCGGGACAGGTGAATAATACTAAGTCCCCAGGCATGCTCTGCGTGAACCGGGACAGGTGAATAATACTAAGTCCCCAGGCATGCTCTGCGTGAACCGGGACAGGTGAATAATACTAAGTCCCCAGGCATGCTCTGCGTGAACCGGGACAGGTGAATAATACTAAGTCCCCAGGCATGCTCTGCGTGAACCGGGACAGGTGAATAATACTAAGTCCCCAGGCATGCTCTGCGTGAACCGGGACAGGTGAATAATACTAAGTCCCCAGGCATGCTCTGCGTGAACCGGGACAGGTGAATAATACTAAGTCCCCAGGCATGCTCTGCGTGAACCGGGACAGGTGAATAATACTAAGTCCCCAGGCATGCTCTGCGTGAACCGGGACAGGTGAATAATACTAAGTCCCCAGGCATGCTCTGCGTGAACCGGGACAGGTGAATAATACTAAGTCCCCAGGCATGCTCTGCGTGAACCGGGACAGGTGAATAATACTAAGTCCCCAGGCATGCTCTGCGTGAACCGGGACAGGTGAATAATACTAAGTCCCCAGGCATGCTCTGCGTGAACCGGGACAGGTGAATAATACTAAGTCCCCAGGCATGCTCTGCGTGAACCGGGACAGGTGAATAATACTAAGTCCCCAGGCATGCTCTGCGTGAACCGGGACAGGTGAATAATACTAAGTCCCCAGGCATGCTCTGCGTGAACCGGGACAGGTGAATAATACTAAGTCCCCAGGCATGCTCTGCGTGAACCGGGACAGGTGAATAATACTAAGTCCCCAGGCATGCTCTGCGTGAACCGGGACAGGTGAATAATACTAAGTCCCCAGGCATGCTCTGCGTGAACCGGGACAGGTGAATAATACTAAGTCCCCAGGCATGCTCTGCGTGAACCGGGACAGGTGAATAATACTAAGTCCCCAGGCATGCTCTGCGTGAACCGGGACAGGTGAATAATACTAAGTCCCCAGGCATGCTCTGCGTGAACCGGGACAGGTGAATAATACTAAGTCCCCAGGCATGCTCTGCGTGAACCGGGACAGGTGAATAATACTAAGTCCCCAGGCATGCTCTGCGTGAACCGGGACAGGTGAATAATACTAAGTCCCCAGGCATGCTCTGCGTGAACCGGGACAGGTGAATAATACTAAGTCCCCAGGCATGCTCTGCGTGAACCGGGACAGGTGAATAATACTAAGTCCCCAGGCATGCTCTGCGTGAACCGGGACAGGTGAATAATACTAAGTCCCCAGGCATGCTCTGCGTGAACCGGGACAGGTGAATAATACTAAGTCCCCAGGCATGCTCTGCGTGAACCGGGACAGGTGAATAATACTAAGTCCCCAGGCATGCTCTGCGTGAACCGGGACAGGTGAATAATACTAAGTCCCCAGGCATGCTCTGCGTGAACCGGGACAGGTGAATAATACTAAGTCCCCAGGCATGCTCTGCGTGAACCGGGACAGGTGAATAATACTAAGTCCCCAGGCATGCTCTGCGTGAACCGGGACAGGTGAATAATACTAAGTCCCCAGGCATGCTCTGCGTGAACCGGGACAGGTGAATAATACTAAGTCCCCAGGCATGCTCTGCGTGAACCGGGACAGGTGAATAATACTAAGTCCCCAGGCATGCTCTGCGTGAACCGGGACAGGTGAATAATACTAAGTCCCCAGGCATGCTCTGCGTGAACCGGGACAGGTGAATAATACTAAGTCCCCAGGCATGCTCTGCGTGAACCGGGACAGGTGAATAATACTAAGTCCCCAGGCATGCTCTGCGTGAACCGGGACAGGTGAATAATACTAAGTCCCCAGCATGCTCTGCGTGAACCGGGACAGGTGAATAATACTAAGTCCCCAGGCATGCTCTGCGTGAACCGGGACAGGTGAATAATACTAAGTCCCCAGGCATGCTCTGCGTGAACCGGGACAGGTGAATAATACTAAGTCCCCAGGCATGCTCTGCGTGAACCGGGACAGGTGAATAATACTAAGTCCCCAGGCATGCTCTGCGTGAACCGGGACAGGTGAATAATACTAAGTCCCCAGGCATGCTCTGCGTGAACCGGGACAGGTGAATAATACTAAGTCCCCAGGCATGCTCTGCGTGAACCGGGACAGGTGAATAATACTAAGTCCCCAGGCATGCTCTGCGTGAACCGGGACAGGTGAATAATACTAAGTCCCCAGGCATGCTCTGCGTGAACCGGGACAGGTGAATAATACTAAGTCCCCAGGCATGCTCTGCGTGAACCGGGACAGGTGAATAATACTAAGTCCCCAGGCATGCTCTGCGTGAACCGGGACAGGTGAATAATACTAAGTCCCCAGGCATGCTCTGCGTGAACCGGGACAGGTGAATAATACTAAGTCCCCAGGCATGCTCTGCGTGAACCGGGACAGGTGAATAATACTAAGTCCCCAGGCATGCTCTGCGTGAACCGGGACAGGTGAATAATACTAAGTCCCCAGGCATGCTCTGCGTGAACCGGGACAGGTGAATAATACTAAGTCCCCAGGCATGCTCTGCGTGAACCGGGACAGGTGAATAATACTAAGTCCCCAGGCATGCTCTGCGTGAACCGGGACAGGTGAATAATACTAAGTCCCCAGGCATGCTCTGCGTGAACCGGGACAGGTGAATAATACTAAGTCCCCAGGCATGCTCTGCGTGAACCGGGACAGGTGAATAATACTAAGTCCCCAGGCATGCTCTGCGTGAACCGGGACAGGTGAATAATACTAAGTCCCCAGGCATGCTCTGCGTGAACCGGGACAGGTGAATAATACTAAGTCCCCAGGCATGCTCTGCGTGAACCGGGACAGGTGAATAATACTAAGTCCCCAGGCATGCTCTGCGTGAACCGGGACAGGTGAATAATACTAAGTCCCCAGGCATGCTCTGCGTGAACCGGGACAGGTGAATAATACTAAGTCCCCAGGCATGCTCTGCGTGAACCGGGACAGGTGAATAATACTAAGTCCCCAGGCATGCTCTGCGTGAACCGGGACAGGTGAATAATACTAAGTCCCCAGGCATGCTCTGCGTGAACCGGGACAGGTGAATAATACTAAGTCCCCAGGCATGCTCTGCGTGAACCGGGACAGGTGAATAATACTAAGTCCCCAGGCATGCTCTGCGTGAACCGGGACAGGTGAATAATACTAAGTCCCCAGGCATGCTCTGCGTGAACCGGGACAGGTGAATAATACTAAGTCCCCAGGCATGCTCTGCGTGAACCGGGACAGGTGAATAATACTAAGTCCCCAGGCATGCTCTGCGTGAACCGGGACAGGTGAATAATACTAAGTCCCCAGGCATGCTCTGCGTGAACCGGGACAGGTGAATAATACTAAGTCCCCAGGCATGCTCTGCGTGAACCGGGACAGGTGAATAATACTAAGTCCCCAGGCATGCTCTGCGTGAACCGGGACAGGTGAATAATACTAAGTCCCCAGGCATGCTCTGCGTGAACCGGGACAGGTGAATAATACTAAGTCCCCAGGCATGCTCTGCGTGAACCGGGACAGGTGAATAATACTAAGTCCCCAGGCATGCTCTGCGTGAACCGGGACAGGTGAATAATACTAAGTCCCCAGGCATGCTCTGCGTGAACCGGGAC
The DNA here is from genome assembly GCF_905171765.1 of Bufo bufo. Lineage (NCBI taxonomy): Eukaryota > Metazoa > Chordata > Amphibia > Anura > Bufonidae > Bufo > Bufo bufo. The sequence goes on along the minus strand of NC_053397.1, from coordinate 2,884,675 downwards.
AGGTGAATAATACTAAGTCCCCAGGCATGCTCTGCGTGAACCGGGACAGGTGAATAATACTAAGTCCCCAGGCATGCTCTGCGTGAACCGGGACAGGTGAATAATACTAAGTCCCCAGGCATGCTCTGCGTGAACCGGGACAGGTGAATAATACTAAGTCCCCAGGCATGCTCTGCGTGAACCGGGACAGGTGAATAATACTAAGTCCCCAGGCATGCTCTGCGTGAACCGGGACAGGTGAATAATACTAAGTCCCCAGGCATGCTCTGCGTGAACCGGGACAGGTGAATAATACTAAGTCCCCAGGCATGCTCTGCGTGAACCGGGACAGGTGAATAATACTAAGTCCCCAGGCATGCTCTGCGTGAACCGGGACAGGTGAATAATACTAAGTCCCCAGGCATGCTCTGCGTGAACCGGGACAGGTGAATAATACTAAGTCCCCAGGCATGCTCTGCGTGAACCGGGACAGGTGAATAATACTAAGTCCCCAGGCATGCTCTGCGTGAACCGGGACAGGTGAATAATACTAAGTCCCCAGGCATGCTCTGCGTGAACCGGGACAGGTGAATAATACTAAGTCCCCAGGCATGCTCTGCGTGAACCGGGACAGGTGAATAATACTAAGTCCCCAGGCATGCTCTGCGTGAACCGGGACAGGTGAATAATACTAAGTCCCCAGGCATGCTCTGCGTGAACCGGGACAGGTGAATAATACTAAGTCCCCAGGCATGCTCTGCGTGAACCGGGACAGGTGAATAATACTAAGTCCCCAGGCATGCTCTGCGTGAACCGGGACAGGTGAATAATACTAAGTCCCCAGGCATGCTCTGCGTGAACCGGGACAGGTGAATAATACTAAGTCCCCAGGCATGCTCTGCGTGAACCGGGACAGGTGAATAATACTAAGTCCCCAGGCATGCTCTGCGTGAACCGGGACAGGTGAATAATACTAAGTCCCCAGGCATGCTCTGCGTGAACCGGGACAGGTGAATAATACTAAGTCCCCAGGCATGCTCTGCGTGAACCGGGACAGGTGAATAATACTAAGTCCCCAGGCATGCTCTGCGTGAACCGGGACAGGTGAATAATACTAAGTCCCCAGGCATGCTCTGCGTGAACCGGGACAGGTGAATAATACTAAGTCCCCAGGCATGCTCTGCGTGAACCGGGACAGGTGAATAATACTAAGTCCCCAGGCATGCTCTGCGTGAACCGGGACAGGTGAATAATACTAAGTCCCCAGGCATGCTCTGCGTGAACCGGGACAGGTGAATAATACTAAGTCCCCAGGCATGCTCTGCGTGAACCGGGACAGGTGAATAATACTAAGTCCCCAGGCATGCTCTGCGTGAACCGGGACAGGTGAATAATACTAAGTCCCCAGGCATGCTCTGCGTGAACCGGGACAGGTGAATAATACTAAGTCCCCAGGCATGCTCTGCGTGAACCGGGACAGGTGAATAATACTAAGTCCCCAGGCATGCTCTGCGTGAACCGGGACAGGTGAATAATACTAAGTCCCCAGGCATGCTCTGCGTGAACCGGGACAGGTGAATAATACTAAGTCCCCAGGCATGCTCTGCGTGAACCGGGACAGGTGAATAATACTAAGTCCCCAGGCATGCTCTGCGTGAACCGGGACAGGTGAATAATACTAAGTCCCCAGGCATGCTCTGCGTGAACCGGGACAGGTGAATAATACTAAGTCCCCAGGCATGCTCTGCGTGAACCGGGACAGGTGAATAATACTAAGTCCCCAGGCATGCTCTGCGTGAACCGGGACAGGTGAATAATACTAAGTCCCCAGGCATGCTCTGCGTGAACCGGGACAGGTGAATAATACTAAGTCCCCAGGCATGCTCTGCGTGAACCGGGACAGGTGAATAATACTAAGTCCCCAGGCATGCTCTGCGTGAACCGGGACAGGTGAATAATACTAAGTCCCCATGCATGCTCTGCGTGAACCGGGACAGGTGAATAATACTAAGTCCCCAGGCATGCTCTGCGTGAACCGGGACAGGTGAATAATACTAAGTCCCCAGGCATGCTCTGCGTGAACCGGGACAGGTGAATAATACTAAGTCCCCAGGCATGCTCTGCGTGAACCGGGACAGGTGAATAATACTAAGTCCCCAGCATGCTCTGCGTGAACCGGGACAGGTGAATAATACTAAGTCCCCAGGCATGCTCTGCGTGAACCGGGACAGGTGAATAATACTAAGTCCCCAGGCATGCTCTGCGTGAACCGGGACAGGTGAATAATACTAAGTCCCCAGGCATGCTCTGCGTGAACCGGGACAGGTGAATAATACTAAGTCCCCAGGCATGCTCTGCGTGAACCGGGACAGGTGAATAATACTAAGTCCCCAGGCATGCTCTGCGTGAACCGGGACAGGTGAATAATACTAAGTCCCCAGGCATGCTCTGCGTGAACCGGGACAGGTGAATAATACTAAGTCCCCAGGCATGCTCTGCGTGAACCGGGACAGGTGAATAATACTAAGTCCCCAGGCATGCTCTGCGTGAACCGGGACAGGTGAATAATACTAAGTCCCCAGGCATGCTCTGCGTGAACCGGGACAGGTGAATAATACTAAGTCCCCAGGCATGCTCTGCGTGAACCGGGACAGGTGAATAATACTAAGTCCCCAGGCATGCTCTGCGTGAACCGGGACAGGTGAATAATACTAAGTCCCCAGGCATGCTCTGCGTGAACCGGGACAGGTGAATAATACTAAGTCCCCAGGCATGCTCTGCGTGAACCGGGACAGGTGAATAATACTAAGTCCCCAGGCATGCTCTGCGTGAACCGGGACAGGTGAATAATACTAAGTCCCCAAGCATGCTCTGCGTGAACCGGGACAGGTGAATAATACTAAGTCCCCAAGCATGCTCTGCGTGAACCGGGACAGGTGAATAATACTAAGTCCCCAGGCATGCTCTGCGTGAACCGGGACAGGTGAATAATACTAAGTCCCCAGGCATGCTCTGCGTGAACCGGGACAGGTGAATAATACTAAGTCCCCAGGCATGCTCTGCGTGAACCGGGACAGGTGAATAATACTAAGTGCCCAGGCATGCTCTGCGTGAACCGGGACAGGTGAATAATACTAAGTCCCCAGGCATGCTCTGCGTGAACCGGGACAGGTGAATAATACTAAGTCCCCAGGCATGCTCTGCGTGAACCGGGACAGGTGAATAATACTAAGTCCCCAGGCATGCTCTGCGTGAACCGGGACAGGTGAATAATACTAAGTCCCCATGCATGCTCTGCGTGAACCGGGACAGGTGAATAATACTAAGTCCCCAGGCATGCTCTGCGTGAACCGGGACAGGTGAATAATACTAAGTCCCCAGGCATGCTCTGCGTGAACCGGGACAGGTGAATAATACTAAGTCCCCAGGCATGCTCTACGTGAACCGGGACAGGTGAATAATACTAAGTCCCCAGGCATGCTCTGCGTGAACCGGGACAGGTGAATAATACTAAGTCCCCAGGCATGCTCTGCGTGAACCGGGACAGGTGAATAATACTAAGTCCCCAGGCATGCTCTGCGTGAACCGGGACAGGTGAATAATACTAAGTCCCCAGGCATGCTCTACGTGAACCGGGACAGGTGAATAATACTAAGTCCCCAGGCATGCTCTGCGTGAACCGGGACAGGTGAATAATACTAAGTCCCCAGGCATGCTCTGCGTGAACCGGGACAGGTGAATAATACTAAGTCCCCAGGCATGCTCTGCGTGAACCGGGACAGGTGAATAATACTAAGTCCCCAAGCATGCTCTGCGTGAACCGGGACAGGTGAATAATACTAAGTCCCCAGGCATGCTCTGTGTGAACCGGGACAGGTGAATAATACTAAGTCCCCAAGCATGCTCTGCGTGAACCGGGACAGGTGAATAATACTAAGTCCCCAGGCATGCTCTGTGTGAACCGGGACAGGTAAATAATACTAAGTCCCCAAGCATGCTCTGCGTGAACCGGGACAGGTGAATAATACTAAGTCCCCAGGCATGCTCTGCGTGAACCGGGACAGGTGAATAATACTAAGTCCCCAGGCATGCTCTGCGTGAACCGGGACAGGTGAATAATACTAAGTCCCCAAGCATGCTCTGCGTGAACCGGGACAGGTGAATAATACTAAGTCCCCAAGCATGCTCTGCGTGAACCGGGACAGGTGAATAATACTAAGTCCCCAGGCATGCTCTGCGTGAACTGGGACAGGTGAATAATACTAAGTCCCCAGGCATGCTCTGCGTGAACCGGGACAGGTGAATAATACTAAGTCCCCAGGCATGCTCTGCGTGAACCGGGACAGGTGAATAATACTAAGTCCCCAGGCATGCTCTGCGTGAACCGGGACAGGTGAATAATACTAAGTCCCCAGGCATGCTCTGCGTGAACCGGGACAGGTGAATAATACTAAGTCCCCAGGCATGCTCTGCGTGAACCGGGACAGGTGAATAATACTAAGTCCCCAGGCATGCTCTGCGTGAACCGGCACAGGTGAATAATACTAAGTCCCCAGGCATGCTCTGCGTGAACCAGGACAGGTGAATAATACTAAGTTCCCAGGCATGCTCTACGTGAACCGGGACAGGTGAATAATACTAAGTCCCCAGGCATGCTCTGCGTGAACCGGGACAGGTGAATAATACTAAGTCCCCAGGCATGCTCTGCGTGAACCGGGACAGGTGAATAATACTAAGTCCCCAAGCATGCTCTGCGTGAACCGGGACAGGTGAATAATACTAAGTCCCCAGGCATGCTCTGCGTGAACCGGGACAGGTGAATAATACTAAGTCCCCAGGCATGCTCTGCGTGAACCGGGACAGGTGAATAATACTAAGTCCCCAAGCATGCTCTGCGTGAACCGGGACAGGTGAATAATACTAAGTCCCCAAGCATGCTCTGCGTGAACCGGGACAGGTGAATAATACTAAGTCCCCAGGCATGCTCTGCGTGAACTGGGACAGGTGAATAATACTAAGTCCCCAGGCATGCTCTGCGTGAACCGGGACAGGTGAATAATACTAAGTCCCCAGGCATGCTCTGCGTGAACCGGGACAGGTGAATAATACTAAGTCCCCAGGCATGCTCTGCGTGAACCGGGACAGGTGAATAATACTAAGTCCCCAGGCATGCTCTGCGTGAACCGGGACAGGTGAATAATACTAAGTCCCCAGGCATGCTCTGCGTGAACCGGGACAGGTGAATAATACTAAGTCCCCAGGCATGCTCTGCGTGAACCGGGACAGGTGAATAATACTAAGTCCCCAGGCATGCTCTGCGTGAACCGGGACAGGTGAATAATACTAAGTCCCCAAGCATGCTCTGCGTGAACCGGGACAGGTGAATAATACTAAGTCCCCAAGCATGCTCTGCGTGAACCGGGACAGGTGAATAATACTAAGTCCCCAGGCATGCTCTGCGTGAACCGGGACAGGTGAATAATACTAAGTCCCCAGGCATGCTCTGCGTGAACCGGGACAGGTGAATAATACTAAGTCCCCAGGCATGCTCTGCGTGAACCGGGACAGGTGAATAATACTAAGTCCCCAGGCATGCTCTGCGTGAACCGGGACAGGTAAATAATACTAAGTCCCCAGGCATGCTCTGCGTGAACCGGGACAGGTGAATAATACTAAGTCCCCAGGCATGCTCTGCGTGAACCGGGACAGGTGAATAATACTAAGTCCCCAGGCATGCTCTACGTGAACCGGGACAGGTGAATAATACTAAGTCCCCAGGCATGCTCTGCGTGAACCGGGACAGGTGAATAATACTAAGTCCCCAGGCATGCTCTGCGTGAACCGGGACAGGTGAATAATACTAAGTCCCCAAGCATGCTCTGCGTGAACCGGGACAGGTGAATAATACTAAGTCCCCAGGCATGCTCTGCGTGAACCGGGACAGGTGAATAATACTAAGTCCCCAGGCATGCTCTGCGTGAACCGGGACAGGTGAATAATACTAAGTCCCCAAGCATGCTCTGCGTGAACCGGGACAGGTGAATAATACTAAGTCCCCAAGCATGCTCTGCGTGAACCGGGACAGGTGAATAATACTAAGTCCCCAGGCATGCTCTGCGTGAACTGGGACAGGTGAATAATACTAAGTCCCCAGGCATGCTCTGCGTGAACCGGGACAGGTGAATAATACTAAGTCCCCAGGCATGCTCTGCGTGAACCGGGACAGGTGAATAATACTAAGTCCCCAGGCATGCTCTGCGTGAACCGGGACAGGTGAATAATACTAAGTCCCCAGGCATGCTCTGCGTGAACCGGGACAGGTGAATAATACTAAGTCCCCAGGCATGCTCTGCGTGAACCGGGACAGGTGAATAATACTAAGTCCCCAGGCATGCTCTACGTGAACCGGGACAGGTGAATAATACTAAGTCCCCAGGCATGCTCTGCGTGAACCGGGACAGGTGAATAATACTAAGTCCCCAGGCATGCTCTGCGTGAACCGGGACAGGTGAATAATACTAAGTCCCCAAGCATGCTCTGCGTGAACCGGGACAGGTGAATAATACTAAGTCCCCAGGCATGCTCTGCGTGAACCGGGACAGGTGAATAATACTAAGTCCCCAGGCATGCTCTGCGTGAACCGGGACAGGTGAATAATACTAAGTCCCCAGGCATGCTCTGCGTGAACCGGGACAGGTGAATAATACTAAGTCCCCAAGCATGCGCGGCTGAATGTGCTAAATGGGACTCAATCTAGAGGTTTGCGCAAATGCAGAAGTAATGAAGAGCAACATAAAACCTATACGTATGAGTATCGAGAACAGGGACATGCGAAAAACATTGCATGTATAACCTCCAGATATGAGACCCGATATATGCGCAAGCTCCGGAAGAATGAAGATAAAATACAGTAGATAAGGCTCTACGCCTCTGTCAGGCAAATCGGAACAAATGAAAAAGATCCTGCGGATAAATTCAAAGTCCTCGGAGCTAAAAGTTAGGCTGGCTCTCAGAGTATCTGCGCATGAGCAGAGATCATCAAGATGAGAAAGGGGGAAAAATCCTCTACGTATTCGAGCATGCGCAGATCGACGATATGGAGGGACGGCGTAAATGCAAATGAAAAAGACCAGAGGATGAATCTAAGTCCCGAGGCATGCGCCGTTGACACTAAACTATAGGTTTTGACTTAGAGTACTCGCGCACGCGCGGAGGTCATGAAGCCTAACACGAGAGAGAGGGTAAAATCTTCTAAGTCCCCGAGCATGCGCAGCAGACGATAGAGAGGGACGGCGCTAATATATGACGGAACAAAACGCTTTGAAGGCACCGGATTGGTTTTTTAAACTGTCACACGAATCTGAAAGCAGGGATTGGTCAGATGATGATCAATGACCCTCCCCCATCCCCTGATGAAGCCACAGCTAGAGGTGAAACATGTTGGGCAGCTCTACTTTGTGTTTTAAATTAGGTGCATGAGGGATATGGCGTCCTAGAGGAGAGACCTGGACACTCCAGCGGCAACAGTCGCATTAAACGTGGTGTAGATAGGGAATTGTCCCTCAGCGACTGGTCGGGTGATCCTCCAATATGTGATACATATAGTACCGACAAAAGGAAATAAAGGGAAAAGAACATATTTAAAGGAGGCATTTGGGTAAACAACCCCATCTTTTTGCCGCTTATATCCACATAGCATTACTTTTTCTTTTTTCTCCTGTTTTGTATTATTTTTAACTGAAGAAATAAATGTTCTGCTTTAATCGACCAGAAACTGGAGTTTTGGAGCCTCAGGCTATTTGAATTATATTATTAGTTAAATATCCCGGGTCCAAAGGGTCTTGAAATATAAATACTATTACTGGGGGCACTAATGGGGGAATTACTATTACTGGGGGCACTATTGGGGGCATTACTATTAGTGGGGACTCTAATAGAGGCATTACTATTACTGGGGGCACTAATGGGGGCATTACTATTACTGGGGGCACTAATGGAGTCATCACTATTACTGGGGGCACTAATAGAGGCATTACTATTACTGGGGGCACTAATGCGGGCATTACTATTACTGGGGGCACTAATAGAGGCATTACTATTACTGGGAGCTCTAATAGAGGCATTACTATTACTGGGGGCACTATTGGGGGCATTACTATTACTGGGGGCACTATTGGGGGCATTACTATTACTGGGGGCACTATTGGGGGCATTACTATTACTGGGGGCACTATTGGGGGCATTACTATTACTGGGGGCTCTAATAGAGGCATTACTATTACTGGGGGCACTATTGGGGGCATTACTATTACTGGGGGCACTAATGGAGTCATCACTATTACTGGGGGCACTAATAGAGGCATTACTATTACTGGGGGCACTAATGCGGGCATTACTATTACTGGGGGCACTAATAGAGGCATTACTATTACTGGGGGCTCTAATAGAGGCATTACTATTACTGGGGGACCTATTGGGGGCATTACTATTACTGGGGGCACTATTGGGGGCATTACTATTACTGGGGGCACTATTGGGGGCATTACTATTACTGGGGGCTCTAATAGAGGCATTACTATTACTGGGGGCACTATTGGGGGCATTACTATTACTGGGAGCACTATTGGGGGCATTACTATTACTGGGGGCTCTAATAGAGGCATTACTATTACTGGGGCCACTATTGGGGGCATTACTATTACTGGGGGCACTATTGGGGGCATTACTATTACTGGGGGCACTAATGGAGGCATTACTATTACTGGGGGCACTAATGCGGGCATTTCTATTACTGGGGGCACTAATAGAGGCATTACTATTACTGGGGGCACTAATGCGGGCATTACTATTACTGGGGGCACTAATGGGGGCATTACTATTACTGGGGGCACTAATTGAGGCATTACTATTACAGGGAGCACTAATGGGGGCATTACTATTACAGGGGGCACTAATGGAGGTATTACTATTACTGGGGGCACTAATTGAGGCATTACTATTACTAGGGGGCACTAATGGAGGCATAACTATTACAGGGGGCACTAATGGAGGTATTACTATTACTGGGGGCACTAATGAAGGCATTACTATTACTGGGGGCACTAATAGAGGCATTACTATTACTGGGGGCACTAATGGGGGCATTACTATTACTGGGGGGGGGCATTACTATTACTGGGTGCACTAATAGAGGCATTACTATTACTGGGGGCATTATCAATTCTGGGAGGTGCTACTATTTCTGGGGGGCACTAATGGGGCATTACTATTACTGGGGGCACTAATGGGGCATTACTATTACTGGGGGCACTAATGGAGGCATTACTATTACAGGGGGCACTAATGGAGGCATTACTATTACTGGGGGACACTAATGGAGGCATTACTATTACTGGGGGCATTATCAATTCTGGGAGGTGCTACTATTACTGGGGGCACTAATGGAGGCATTACTATTACTGGGGGCACTAATAGAGGCATTACTATTACTGGGGGCACTACTATTACTGGGGGCACTAATGGGGGCATTACTATTACTGGGGGCACTAATGGGGGCATTACTATTACTGGGGGCACTAATGGAGGCATTACTATTACAGGGGGCACTAATGGGGGCATTACTATTACTGGGGGCACTAATGGAGGCATTACTATTACAGGGGGCACTAATGGGGGCATTACTATTACAGGGGGCACTAATAGAGGCATTACTATTACTGGGGGCACTAATGGAGGCATTACTATTACTGGGGGCACTAATGAAGGCATTACTATTACTGGGGGGCACTAATGAAGCAATTTTATTACAGGGGGCACTAATATGACAGCGGCCACTAATGAGGGCATTACTATTACAGGGGGCATTACTATTACTGGGGGCAATAACGGGGCATTACAATTACTGGGGGGCACTAATGGAGGCATTACTATGACAGGGGCCACTAATGAGGGCATTACTATTACTGGGGGGCACTAATGGGGCATTACTATTACTGGGGGCACTAATAGAGGCATTACTATTACTGGAGACACTACTATTACTGGGGGCATTACAGGGGCCACTAATGGGGGCATTACTACACTGCTAAAAAAAATAAAGGGAACACTTAAACAGCACAATGTAACTCCAAGTCAATCGCACTTCTGTGACATCAAACTGTCCACTTAGGAAGCAACACTGAGTGACAATCAATTTCACATGGGACAGACAACAGGTGGAAATTATAGGCAATTAGCAAGACACCCCCAATAAAGGAGTGGTTCTGCAGGTGGTGACCACAGACCACTTCTCACAGTTCCTATGCTTCCCGGCTGATGTTTTGGTCACTTTTGAATGCTGGCGGTGCTTTCACTCTAGTGGTAGCATGATACGGAGTCTACAACCCACACAAGTGGCTCAGGTAGTGCAGCTTAGGCCTCTTTCACACTTGCGTTGTCCGGATCCGGCGTGTACTCCACTTGCCGGAATTACACTCCGGATCCGGAAAAACGCAAGTGTACTGAAAGCATTTGAAGACGGAACCGTCTTCCAAATGCGTTCAGTGTTACTATGGCAGCCAGGACGCTATTAAAGTCCTGGTTGCCATAGTAGTAGTGGGGAGCAGGGGAGCGGTATACTTACCGTCCGTGCGGCTCCCCGGGCGCTCCAGAATGACGTCAGAGCGCCCCATGCGCATGGATGACGTGATCCATGTGATCACATGATCCATGCGCTTGGGGCGCCCTGACGTCACTCTGGAGCGCCCGGGGAGCCGCACGGAAGGTAAGTATACTGCTCCCCCGCTCCCCACTACACTTACCATGGCTGTCAGGACTTTAGCATCCCGGCAGCCATGGTAACCACTCTGAAAAAGCTAAATGTCGGATGCGGCAATGCGCCGAAACGACGTTTAGCTTAAGGCCGGATCCGGATCAATGCCTTTCAATGGGCATTAATTCCGGATCCGGCCTTGCGGCAAGTGTTCCGGATTTTTGGCCGGAGCAAAAAGCGCAGCATGCTGCGGTATTTTCTCCCGCCAAAAAACGTTCCGTTCCGGAACTGAAGACATCCTGATGCATCCTGAACGGATTTCTCTCCATTCAGAATGCATTAGGATAATCCTGATCAGGATTCTTCCGGCATAGAGCCCCGACGACGGAACTCTATGCCGGAAGACAATAACGCAGGTGTGAAAGAGCCCTTATCCAGGATGGCGCATCAATGCGAGCTGTGGCAAGAAGGTTTGCTGTGTCTGTCAGCGTAGTGTCCAGAGCATGGAGGCGCTACCAGGAGACAGGCCAGTACATCAGGAGACGTGGAGGAGGCCGTAGGAGGGCAACAACCCAGCAGCAGGACCGCTACCTCCGCCTTTGTGCAAGGAGGAACAGGAGGAGCACTGCCAGAGCCCTGCAAAATGACCTCCAGCAGGCCACAAATGTGCATGTGTCTGCTCAAACGGGCAGAAACAGACTCCATGAGGGTGATATGAGGGCCCGACGTCCACAGGTGGGGGTTGTGCTTACAGCCCAACACCGTGCAGGACGTTTGGCATTTGCCAGAGAACACCAAGATTGGCAAATTCGCCACTGGCGCCCTGTGCTCTTCACAGATGAAAGCAGGTCCACACTGAGCACATGTGACAGACGTGACAGAGTCTGGAGACGCCGTGGAGAACGTTCTGCTGCCTGCAACATCCTCCAGCATGACCGGTTTGGCATTGGGTCAGTAATGGTGTGGGGTGGCATTTCTTTGGAGGGCCGCACAGCCCTCCATGTGCTCGCCAGAGGTAGCCTGACTGCCATTAGGTACCGAGATGAGATCCTCAGACCCCTTGTGAGACCATATGCTGGTGCGGTTGGCCCTGGGTTCCTCCTAATGCAAGACAATACTAGACCTCATGTGGCTGGAGTGTGCCAGCAGTTCCTGCAAGACGAAGGCATTGATGCTATGGACTGGCCCGCCCGTTCCCCAGACCTGAATCCAATTGAGCACATCTGGGACATCATGTCTCGCTCTATCCACCAACGTCACGTTGCACCACAGACTGTCCAGGAGTTGGCAGATGCTTTAGTCCAGGTCTGGGAGGAGATCCCTCAGGAGACCGTCCGCCACCTCATCAGGAGCATGCACAGGCGTTGTAGGGAGGTCCTACAGGCACGTGGAGGCCACACACACTACTGAGCCTCATTTTGACTTGTTTTAAGGACATTACATCAAAGTTGGATCAGCCTGTAGTGGGTTTTTCCACTTTAATTTTGAGTGTGACTCCAAATCCAGACCTCCATGGGTTAAAAAATTTGATTTCCGTTTTTTAATTTTTGTGTGATTTTGTTGTCAGCACATTCAGCTATGTAAAGAACAAAGGATTTCAGAAGAATATTTAATTAATTCAGATCTAGGATGTGTTATTTTTGTGTTCCCTTTATTTTTTTGAGCAGTGTATTACTGGGGGCACTAATGGGGGCATTACTATTACTGGGGGCACTAATGGGGGCATTACTATTACTGGGGGCACTAATGGGGGGCATTACTATTACTGGGGGGCACTAATGGGGGCATTACTATTACTGGGGGCACTAATGGGGGGCATTACTATTACTGGGGGCACTAATGGGGGCATTACTATTACTGGGGGCACTAATGGGGGCATTACTATTACTGGGGGCACTAATGGGGGGCATTACTATTACTGGGGGGCACTAATGGGGGGCATTACTATTACTGGGGGCACTAATGGGGGCATTACTATTACTGGGGGCACTAATGGGGGGCATTACTATTACTGGGGGGCACTAATGGGGGCATTACTATTACTGGGGGGCACTAATGGGGGGCATTACTATTACTGGGGGCACTAATGGGGGCATTACTATTACTGGGGGCACTAATGGGGGCATTACTATTACTGGGGGCACTAATGGGGGGCATTACTATTACTGGGGGGCACTAATGGGGGGCATTACTATTACTGGGGGCACTACTATTACTGGGGGCATTACAGGGGCCACTAATGGGGGCATTACTACACTGCTAAAAAAAATAAAGGGAACACTTAAACAGCACAATGTAACTCCAAGTCAATCGCACTTCTGTGACATCAAACTGTCCACTTAGGAAGCAACACTGAGTGACAATCAATTTCACATGGGACAGACAACAGGTGGAAATTATAGGCAATTAGCAAGACACCCCCAATAAAGGAGTGGTTCTGCAGGTGGTGACCACAGACCACTTCTCACAGTTCCTATGCTTCCCGGCTGATGTTTTGGTCACTTTTGAATGCTGGCGGTGCTTTCACTCTAGTGGTAGCATGATACGGAGTCTACAACCCACACAAGTGGCTCAGGTAGTGCAGCTTAGGCCTCTTTCACACTTGCGTTGTCCGGATCCGGCGTGTACTCCACTTGCCGGAATTACACTCCGGATCCGGAAAAACGCAAGTGTACTGAAAGCATTTGAAGACGGAACCGTCTTCCAAATGCGTTCAGTGTTACTATGGCAGCCAGGACGCTATTAAAGTCCTGGTTGCCATAGTAGTAGTGGGGAGCAGGGGAGCGGTATACTTACCGTCCGTGCGGCTCCCCGGGCGCTCCAGAATGACGTCAGAGCGCCCCATGCGCATGGATGACGTGATCCATGTGATCACATGATCCATGCGCTTGGGGCGCCCTGACGTCACTCTGGAGCGCCCGGGGAGCCGCACGGAAGGTAAGTATACTGCTCCCCCGCTCCCCACTACACTTACCATGGCTGTCAGGACTTTAGCATCCCGGCAGCCATGGTAACCACTCTGAAAAAGCTAAATGTCGGATGCGGCAATGCGCCGAAACGACGTTTAGCTTAAGGCCGGATCCGGATCAATGCCTTTCAATGGGCATTAATTCCGGATCCGGCCTTGCGGCAAGTGTTCCGGATTTTTGGCCGGAGCAAAAAGCGCAGCATGCTGCGGTATTTTCTCCCGCCAAAAAACGTTCCGTTCCGGAACTGAAGACATCCTGATGCATCCTGAACGGATTTCTCTCCATTCAGAATGCATTAGGATAATCCTGATCAGGATTCTTCCGGCATAGAGCCCCGACGACGGAACTCTATGCCGGAAGACAATAACGCAAGTGTGAAAGAGCCCTTATCCAGGATGGCGCATCAATGCGAGCTGTGGCAAGAAGGTTTGCTGTGTCTGTCAGCGTAGTGTCCAGAGCATGGAGGCGCTACCAGGAGACAGGCCAGTACATCAGGAGACGTGGAGGAGGCCGTAGGAGGGCAACAACCCAGCAGCAGGACCGCTACCTCCGCCTTTGTGCAAGGAGGAACAGGAGGAGCACTGCCAGAGCCCTGCAAAATGACCTCCAGCAGGCCACAAATGTGCATGTGTCTGCTCAAACGGGCAGAAACAGACTCCATGAGGGTGATATGAGGGCCCGACGTCCACAGGTGGGGGTTGTGCTTACAGCCCAACACCGTGCAGGACGTTTGGCATTTGCCAGAGAACACCAAGATTGGCAAATTCGCCACTGGCGCCCTGTGCTCTTCACAGATGAAAGCAGGTCCACACTGAGCACATGTGACAGACGTGACAGAGTCTGGAGACGCCGTGGAGAACGTTCTGCTGCCTGCAACATCCTCCAGCATGACCGGTTTGGCATTGGGTCAGTAATGGTGTGGGGTGGCATTTCTTTGGAGGGCCGCACAGCCCTCCATGTGCTCGCCAGAGGTAGCCTGACTGCCATTAGGTACCGAGATGAGATCCTCAGACCCCTTGTGAGACCATATGCTGGTGCGGTTGGCCCTGGGTTCCTCCTAATGCAAGACAATACTAGACCTCATGTGGCTGGAGTGTGCCAGCAGTTCCTGCAAGACGAAGGCATTGATGCTATGGACTGGCCCGCCCGTTCCCCAGACCTGAATCCAATTGAGCACATCTGGGACATCATGTCTCGCTCTATCCACCAACGTCACGTTGCACCACAGACTGTCCAGGAGTTGGCAGATGCTTTAGTCCAGGTCTGGGAGGAGATCCCTCAGGAGACCGTCCGCCACCTCATCAGGAGCATGCACAGGCGTTGTAGGGAGGTCCTACAGGCACGTGGAGGCCACACACACTACTGAGCCTCATTTTGACTTGTTTTAAGGACATTACATCAAAGTTGGATCAGCCTGTAGTGGGTTTTTCCACTTTAATTTTGAGTGTGACTCCAAATCCAGACCTCCATGGGTTAAAAAATTTGATTTCCGTTTTTTAATTTTTGTGTGATTTTGTTGTCAGCACATTCAGCTATGTAAAGAACAAAGGATTTCAGAAGAATATTTAATTAATTCAGATCTAGGATGTGTTATTTTTGTGTTCCCTTTATTTTTTTGAGCAGTGTATTACTGGGGGCACTAATGGGGGCATTACTATTACTGGGGGCACTAATGGGGGCATTACTATTACTGGGGGCACTAATGGGGGGCATTACTATTACTGGGGGGCACTAATGGGGGCATTACTATTACTGGGGGGCACTAATGGGGGGCATTACTATTACTGGGGGCACTAATGGGGGCATTACTATTACTGGGGGCACTAATGGGGGCATTACTATTACTGGGGGCACTAATGGGGGGCATTACTATTACTGGGGGGCACTAATGGGGGGCATTACTATTACTGGGGGCACTAATGGGGGCATTACTATTACTGGGGGCACTAATGGGGGGCATTACTATTACTGGGGGGCACTAATGGGGGCATTACTATTACTGGGGGGCACTAATGGGGGGCATTACTATTACTGGGGGCACTAATGGGGGCATTACTATTACTGGGGGCACTAATGGGGGCATTACTATTACTGGGGGCACTAATGGGGGGCATTACTATTACTGGGGGGCACTAATGGGGGGCATTACTATTACTGGGGGCACTAATGGGGGCATTACTATTACTGGGGGCACTAATGGGGGGCATTACTATTACTGGGGGCACTAATGGGGGGCATTACTATTACTGGGGGGCACTAATGGGGGCATTACTATTACTGGGGGGCACTAATGGGGGCATTACTATTACTGGGGGGCACTAATGGGGGGCATTACTATTACTGGGGGCACTAATGGGGGCATTACTATTACTGGGGGCACTAATGGGGGGCATTACTATTACTGGGGGCACTAATGGGGGCATTACTATTACTGGGGGCACTAATGGGGGCATTACTATTACTGGGGGCACTACTATTACTGGGGGCACTAATGGGGGGCATTACTATTACTGGGGGCACTAATGGGGGCATTACTATTACTGGGGGCACTAATGGGGGGCATTACTATTACTGGGGGCACTAATGGGGGGCATTACTATTACTGGGGGCACTAATGGGGGCATTACTATTACTGGGGGCACTAATGGGGGCATTACTATTACTGGGGGCACTAATGGGGGCATTACTATTACTGGGGGCACTAATGGAGGCATTACTATTACTGGGGGCACTAATGGGGGCATTACTATTCCTGGGGGCACTAATGGGGGCATTACTATTACTGGGGGCACTAATGGGGGCACTAATGGGGGGCATTACTATTACTGGGGTCACTAATGGGGACATTACTATTACTGGGGGCACTAATGGGGGCATTACTATTACTGGGGGCACTAATGGGGGCATTACTATTACTGGGGGCACTAATGGAGGCATTACTATTACTGGGGGCACTAATGGGGGCACTAATGGGGGGCATTACTATTACTGGGGTCACTAATGGGGACATTACTATTACTGGGGGCACTAATGGGGGCATTACTATTACTGGGGGCACTAATGGGGGCATTACTATTACTGGGGGCACTAATGGGGGCATTACTATTACTGGGGTCACTAACGGGGACATTACTATTACTGGGGGCATTACTATTACTGGGGGCACTAATGGGGGCATTACTATTACTGGGGGCACTATTGGGGGCATTACTATTACTGGGGGCACTAATAGAGGCATTACTATTACTGGGGGCACTATTGGGGGCATTACTATTACTGGGGGCACTAATGGGGGCATTACTATTCCTGGGGGCACTAATGGGGGCATTACTATTACTGGGGGCACTAATGGGGGCATTACTATTACTGGGGGGTATTTTCTGTTGGGAAAGGTGGCGCCCTGACAGCCCAGTATTGACACCGCTGTGCACCTTAGAGAAATAGCAGCATTGGCTCCGAGAAGAGTCACAACATAACCCCAAACCGCAAAGAACCCCAGAAAACGCAACTCCTATGGGGGAGGGGGAAGCGGCTCAGCATCACGTGACCTAAACTTCAACAAGCGCCCATAAGTTCTACCATTCCCGGACTACATCAACTGTGATTGGCTTAGATTAGTCATGTGACTCCACCTGCGGCACATCTGTCACTAAACCACGCCTTCTGTTAGTAACTTCCGCGTTGCTGGAAGCGTCTCCATGACAGCAAATCCCGGACCTCCTATTGGGCGCCTACTTATCCAATACCGTCATAGCAGTGCGTCACTCGCTGATTGGTGAATTGGCTTCTCTTATGGGAGGGGTTTTAACCTCGTGACCTGAAATCATCCAATAGAGAATGAGCTGGCATGAAGTTAGTTGTTGCCTGGGTAACTAAACAGTAGCTCGCGCCTTAGAGATCGGCCCCGGTGAGCGGAGCTGCAGTCGGGGTTCAGCCTCTGCGTCAAGCGGAAAGTTACAGCGGAGAACGGGGAGCGCGCTGAGTGCCTGTGCTGAGGGGGAGAGAGATTAGGGCGGAACCAGGAAGCGGAAGTGAAAGTGTGGCCCCGCCCTTAGCCGGTGACGTCAAAGGTTTGAATGGTTGCTGAGGTGGAAGTAGTCAAGTGACAGAAACTGGTAATTCCCGTAGAGCGCAGGTAAGTGTCCCCCCGATCATCTGTTACCTCCACAGATCCCCCCGATCATCTGTTACCTCCACAGATCCCCCCGATCATCTGTTACCTCCACAGATCCCCCCGATCATCTGTTACCTCCACAGATCCCCCCGATCATCTGTTATCTCCGCAGATCCCCCCGATCATCTGTTATCTCCGCAGATCCCCCCGATCATCTGTTACCTCCACAGATCCCCCCGATCATCTGTTATCTCCGCAGATCCCCCCCCGATCATCTGTTACCTCCGCAGATCCCCCCGATCATCTGTTATCTCCACAGATCCCCCCGATCATCTGTTATCTCCGCAGATCCCCCCGATCATCTGTTACCTCCGCAGATCCCCCCGATCATCTGTTACCTCCACAGATCCCCCCGATCATCTGTTATCTCCGCAGATCCCCCCGATCATCTGTTATCTCCGCAGATCCCCCCGATCATCTGTTATCTCCACAGATCCCCCCGATCATCTGTTATCTCCACAGATCCCCCCGATCATCTGTTATCTCCGCAGATCCCCCCGATCATCTGTTATCTCCACAGA
The DNA here is from genome assembly GCF_905171765.1 of Bufo bufo. Taxonomy (NCBI): domain Eukaryota; kingdom Metazoa; phylum Chordata; class Amphibia; order Anura; family Bufonidae; genus Bufo; species Bufo bufo. The sequence goes on along the minus strand of NC_053397.1, from coordinate 2,866,282 downwards.
TCCCCCCGATCATCTGTTATCTCCGCAGATCCCCCCGATCATCTGTTATCTCCACAGATCCCCCCCGATCATCTGTTATCTCCACAGATCCCCCCGATCATCTGTTACCTCCACAGATCCCCCCGATCATCTGTTATCTCCGCAGATCCCCCCCCCCCGATCATCTGTTATCCCCACAGATCCCCCCGATCATCTGTTACCTCCACAGATCCCCCCCCCCGATCATCTGTTATCTCCGCAGATCCCCCCGATCATCTGTTATCTCCGCAGATCCCCCCGATCATCTGTTATCTCCGCAGATCCCCCCCCCGATCATCTGTTATCTCCGCAGATCCCCCCGATCATCTGTTATCTCCACAGATCCCCCCGATCATCTGTTATCTCCACAGATCCCCCCGATCATCTGTTATCCCCACAGATCCCCCCAGATCATCTGTTATCCCCACAGATCCCCCCAGATCATCTGTTATCTCCGCAGATCCCCCCGATCATCTGTTATCTCCGCAGATCCCCCCCCGATCATCTGTTATCTCCACAGATCCCCCCCGATCATCTGTTATCTCCGCAGATCCCCCCCCCCGATCATCTGTTATCTCCGCAGATCCCCCCGATCATCTGTTATCTCCGCAGATCCCCCCCCGATCATCTGTTATCTCCGCAGATCCCCCCCCCGATCATCTGTTATCTCCGCAGATCCCCCCCCGATCATCTGTTATCTCCGCAGATCCCCCCCCCGATCATCTGTTATCTCCGCAGACCCCCCCCCCCGATCATCTGTTATCTCCGCAGATCCCCCCCCCCGATCATCTGTTATCTCCGCAGATCCCCCCGATCATCTGTTATCTCCGCAGATCCCCCCGATCATCTGTTATCTCTGCAGATCCCCCCCCCGATCATCTGTTATCTCCACAGATCCCCCCCGATCATCTGTTATCTCCGCAGATCCCCCCCCCCGATCATCTGTTATCTCCGCAGATCCCCCCGATCATCTGTTATCTCCGCAGATCCCCCCCCCGATCATCTGTTATCTCCGCAGATCCCCCCCCCGATCATCTGTTATCTCCGCAGATCCCCCCCCGATCATCTGTTATCTCCGCAGACCCCCCCCGATCATCTGTTATCTCCGCAGATCCCCCCCCCCGATCATCTGTTATCTCCGCAGATCCCCCCCCCGATCATCTGTTATCTCCGCAGATCCCCCCCCGATCATCTGTTATCTCCGCAGACCCCCCCCCCGATCATCTGTTATCTCCGCAGATCCCCCCCCCCGATCATCTGTTATCTCCGCAGACCCCCCCCCCCGATCATCTGTTATCTCCGCAGATCCCCCCGATCATCTGTTATCTCCGCAGATCCCCCCGATCATCTGTTATCTCTGCAGATCCCCCCCCGATCATCTGTTATCTCCGCAGATCCCCCCCCCCGATCATCTGTTATCTCCGCAGATCCCCCCCCGATCATCTGTTATCTCCGCAGATCCCACCGATCATCTGTTATCTCCGCAGATCCCCCCCCCCCCCCCTCCCTTTCCAGTTCTCCGCTTCTGGATGTAATTCACTGACAGGAAGCAGAGGATAGGTGCCTCAGGTTTATTGTGAAGCTTTCAGCAGCGCACGCTCTTCCCCCGGTTCTTGCTCGTCTTCAGCTGAATCGGAAGGAAGAGGAGGAGCCACAGCCGGGATCGGGGGAAGGGTCTTGTGGCTCCGGGGGTCTCTGCTGATGTCACACGCCGTCTCATCTCTCACAGGGAACATGAAGGCCTTGATCCTGGTTGGCGGGTACGGAACGCGGCTGCGGCCCCTGACGCTCAGTGTCCCCAAACCCCTGGTGGATTTCTGCAATATGCCCATCCTGCTGCACCAGGTGGAGGCGCTGGTCAAGGTAAGCGGCGTCGCAGCGAGCGCAGAGCCGCTGATCTCCTGTACGCAGTGTAACGGCAGTGTCTCCTTTCCTCCGGGCAGGCAGGGGTTAATCACGTCATCCTGGCCGTCAGCTACATGTCAGACCTGCTGGAGAAGGAGATGAAGGAGCAGGAGAAGCGGGTGAGTCCTCGTCTTGTCTCAGCCGTCATGTCCGGCGCCGTCCGCCATCTTACCCTCCCTTTATTTCCCGGCAGCTGGGAATCCGCATCTCCATGTCACACGAGAAGGAGCCGCTGGGAACAGGTGAGCGAAGTGGGGGGACCTCTCAGTATCGGGGGGGCTGGTGACCTGGAATCATAGTCTGCAGGGTCCTAGGATCTGGGGTGATCTCTCAGTATCGGGGGGCTGGTGACCTGGAATCATAGTCTGCAGGGTCCTAGGATCTGGGGTGATCTCTCAGTATCGGGGGGCTGGTGACCTGGAATCATAGTCTGCAGGGTCCTAGGATCTGGGGTGACCTCTCAGTATCGGGGGGCTGGTGACCTGGAATCATAGTCTGCAGGGTCCTAGGATCTGGGGTGACCTCTCAGTATCGGGGGGCTGGTGACCTGGAATCATAGTCTGCAGGGTCCTAGGATCTGGGGTGACCTCTCAGTATCGGGGGTCTGGTGACCTGGAATCATAGTCTGCAGGGTCCTAGGATCTGGGGTGACCTCTCAGTATCGGGGGGCTGGTGACCTGGAATCATTGTCTGCAGGGTCCTAGGATCTGGGGTGACCTCTCAGTATCGGGGGGCTGGTGACCTGGAATCATAGTCTGCAGGGTCCTAGGATCTGGGGTGACCTCTCAGTATCGAGGGGCTGGTGACCTGGAATCATAGTCTGGAGGGTCCTAGGATCTGGGGTGACCTCTCAGTATCGGGGGGCTGGTGACCTGGAATCATAGTCTGGAGGGTCCTAGGATCTGGGGTGACCTCTCAGTATCGGGGGGCTGGTGACCTGGAATCATAGTCTGCAGGGTCCTAGGATCTGGGGTGACCTCTCAGTATCGGGGGGCTGGTGACCTGGAATCATAGTCTGCAGGGTCCTAGGATCTGGGGTGACCTCTCAGTATCGGGGGGCTGGTGACCTGGAATCATAGTCTGCAGGGTCCCAGGATCTGGGGTGACCTCTCAGTATCGGGGGGCTGGTGACCTGGAATCATAGTCTGCAGGGTCCTAGGATCTGGGGTGACCTCTCAGTATCGGGGGGCTGGTGACCTGGAATCATAGTCTGCAGGGTCCTAGGATCTGGGGTGACCTCTCAGTATCGGGGGGCTGGTGACCTGGAATCATAGTCTGCAGGGTCCTAGGATCTGGGGTGACCTCTCAGTATCGGGGGTCTGGTGACCTGGAATCATAGTCTGCAGGGTCCTAGGATCTGGGGTGACCTCTCAGTATCGGGGGGCTGGTGACCTGGAATCATTGTCTGCAGGGTCCTAGGATCTGGGGTGACCTCTCAGTATCGGGGGGCTGGTGACCTGGAATCATAGTCTGCAGGGTCCTAGGATCTGGGGTGACCTCTCAGTATCGAGGGGCTGGTGACCTGGAATCATAGTCTGGAGGGTCCTAGGATCTGGGGTGACCTCTCAGTATCGGGGGGCTGGTGACCTGGAATCATAGTCTGGAGGGTCCTAGGATCTGGGGTGACCTCTCAGTATCGGGGGGCTGGTGACCTGGAATCATAGTCTGCAGGGTCCTAGGATCTGGGGTGACCTCTCAGTATCGGGGGGCTGGTGACCTGGAATCATAGTCTGCAGGGTCCTAGGATCTGGGGTGACCTCTCAGTATCGGGGGGCTGGTGACCTGGAATCATAGTCTGCAGGGTCCCAGGATCTGGGGTGACCTCTCAGTATCGGGGGGCTGGTGACCTGGAATCATAGTCTGCAGGGTCCTAGGATCTGGGGTGACCTCTCAGTATCGGGGGGCTGGTGACCTGGAATCATAGTCTGCAGGGTCCTAGGATCTGGGGTGACCTCTCAGTATCGGGGGGCTGGTGACCTGGAATCATAGTCTGCAGGGTCCTAGGATCTGGGGTGACCTCTCAGTATCGGGGGGCTGGTGACCTGGAATCATAGTCTGCAGGATCTGGGGTGACCTCTCAGTATCGGGGGGCTGGTGAACTGGAATCATAGTCTGCAGGGTCCTAGGATCTGGGGTGACCTCTCAGTATCGGGGGGCTGGTGACCTGGAATCATAGTCTGCAGGATCTGGGGTGACCTCTCAGTATCGGGGGGCTGGTGACCTGGAATCATAGTCTGCAGGGTCCCAGGATCTGGGGTGACCTCTCAGTATCGGGGGGCTGGTGACCTGGAATCATAGTCTGCAGGATCTGCGGTGACCTCTCAGTATCGGGGGGCTGGTGACCTGGAATCATAGTCTGCAGGGTCCTAGGATCTGGGGTGACCTCTCAGTATCGGGGGGCTGGTGACCTGGAATCATAGTCTGCAGGGTCCTAGGATATGGGGTGACCTCTCAGTATCGGGGGGCTGGTGACCTGGAATCATAGTCTGGAGGGTCCTAGGATCTGGGGTGACCTCTCAGTATCGGGGGGCTGGTGACCTGGAATCATAGTCTGCAGGATCTGCGGTGACCTCTCAGTATCGGGGGGCTGGTGACCTGGAATCATAGTCTGCAGGGTCCTAGGATCTGGGGTGACCTCTCAGTATCGGGGGGCTGGTGACCTGGAATCATAGTCTGCAGGGTCCTAGGATCTGGGGTGACCTCTCAGTATCGGGGGGCTGGTGACCTGGAATCATAGTCTGCAGGGTCCTAGGATCTGGGGTGACCTCTCAGTATCGGGGGGCTGGTGACCTGGAATCATAGTCTGCAGGATCTGGGGTGACCTCTCAGTATCGGGGGGCTGGTGACCTGGAATCATAGTCTGCAGGGTCCCAGGATCTGGGGTGACCTCTCAGTATCGGGGGGCTGGTGACCTGGAATCATAGTCTGCAGGATCTGGGGTGACCTCTCAGTATCGGGGGGCTGGTGACCTGGAATCATAGTCTGCAGGGTCCCAGGATCTGGGGTGACCTCTCAGTATCGGGGGGCTGGTGACCTGGAATCATAGTCTGCAGGATCTGGGGTGACCTCTCAGTATCAGGGGGCTGGTGACCTGGAATCATAGTCTGCAGGGTCCTAGGATCTGGGGTGACCTCTCAGTATCGGGGGGCTGGTGACCTGGAATCATAGTCTGCAGGGTCCTAGGATCTGGGGTGACCTCTCAGTATCGGGGGGCTGGTGACCTGGAATCATAGTCTGCAGGGTCCCAGGATCTGGGGTGACCTCTCAGTATCGGGGGGCTGGTGACCTGGAATCATAGTCTGCAGGGTCCTAGGATCTGGGCTGACCTCTCAGTATCGGGGGGCTGGTGACCTGGAATCATAGTCTGCAGGGTCCTAGGATCTGGGGTGACCTCTCAGTATAGGGGGGCTGGTGACCTGGAATCATAGTCTGCAGGATCTGGGGTGACCTCTCAGTATCGGGGGGCTGGTGACCTGGAATCATAGTCTGCAGGGTCCCAGGATCTGGGGTGACCTCTCAGTATCGGGGGGCTGGTGACCTGGAATCATAGTCTGCAGGATCTGCGGTGACCTCTCAGTATCGGGGGGCTGGTGACCTGGAATCATAGTCTGCAGGGTCCTAGGATCTGGGGTGACCTCTCAGTATCGGGGGGCTGGTGACCTGGAATCATAGTCTGCAGGGTCCTAGGATCTGGGGTGATCTCTCAGTATCGGGGGGCTGGTGACCTGGAATCATAGTCTGCAGGGTCCTAGGATCTGGGGTGACCTCTCAGTATCGGGGGGCTGGTGACCTGGAATCATAGTCTGCAGGATCTGGGGTGACCTCTCAGTATCGGGGGGCTGGTGACCTGGAATCCTAGTCTGCAGGGTCCCAGGATCTGGGGTGACCTCTCAGTATCGGGGGGCTGGTGACCTGGAATCCTAGTCTGCAGGGTCCTAGGATCTGGGGTGACCTCTCAGTATCGGGGGGCTGGTGACCTGGAATCATAGTCTGCAGGGTCCTAGGATCTGGGGTGACCTCTCAGTATCGGGGGGCTGGTGACCTGGAATCATAGTCTGCAGGGTCCTAGGATCTGGGGTGACCTCTCAGTATCGGGGGGCTGGTGACCTGCAATCATAGTCTGCAGGGTCCTAGGATCTGGGGTGACCTCTCAGTATCGGGGGGCTGGTGACCTGGAATCATAGTCTGCAGGGTCCCAGGATCTGGGGTGACCTCTCAGTATCGGGGGGCTGGTGACCTGGAATCATAGTCTGCAGGATCTGCGGTGACCTCTCAGTATCGGGGGGCTGGTGACCTGGAATCATAGTCTGCAGGGTCCTAGGATCTGGGGTGACCTCTCAGTATCGGGGGGCTGGTGACCTGGAATCATAGTCTGCAGGGTCCTAGGATCTGGGGTGACCTCTCAGTATCGGGGGGCTGGTGACCTGGAATCATAGTCTGGAGGGTCCTAGGATCTGGGGTGACCTCTCAGTATCGGGGGGCTGGTGACCTGGAATCATAGTCTGCAGGATCTGCGGTGACCTCTCAGTATCGGGGGGCTGGTGACCTGGAATCAGTCTGCAGGGTCCTAGGATCTGGGGTGACCTCTCAGTATCGGGGGGCTGGTGACCTGGAATCATAGTCTGCAGGATCTGGGGTGACCTCTCAGTATCGGGGGGCTGGTGACCTGGAATCATAGTCTGCAGGGTCCCAGGATCTGGGGTGACCTCTCAGTATCGGGGGGCTGGTGACCTGGAATCATAGTCTGCAGGATCTGGGGTGACCTCTCAGTATCGGGGGGCTGGTGACCTGGAATCATAGTCTGCAGGGTCCTAGGATCTGGGGTGATCTCTCAGTATCGGGGGGCTGGTGACCTGGAATCATAGTCTGCAGGGTCCTAGGATCTGGGGTGACCTCTCAGTATCTGGGGGCTGGTGACCTGGAATCATAGTCTGCAGGATCTGGGGTGACCTCTCAGTATCGGGGGGCTGGTGACCTGGAATCATAGTCTGCAGGGTCCCAGGATCTGGGGTGACCTCTCAGTATCGGGGGGCTGGTGACCTGGAATCCTAGTCTGCAGGGTCCTAGGATCTGGGGTGACCTCTCAGTATCGGGGGGCTGGTGACCTGGAATCATAGTCTGCAGGGTCCTAGGATCTGGGGTGACCTCTCAGTATCGGGGGGCTGGTGACCTGGAATCATAGTCTGCAGGGTCCTAGGATCTGGGGTGACCTCTCAGTATCGGGGGGCTGGTGACCTGCAATCATAGTCTGCAGGGTCCTAGGATCTGGGGTGACCTCTCAGTATCGGGAGGCTGGTGACCTGGAATCATAGTCTGCAGGGTCCTAGGATCTGGGGTGACCTCTCAGTATCGGAGGGCTGGTGACCTGGAATCATAGTCTGCAGGGTCCTAGGATCTGGGGTGACCTCTCAGTATCGGGAGGCTGGTGACCTGGAATCATAGTCTGCAGGGTCCTAGGATCTGGGGTGACCTCTCAGTATCGGGGGGCTGGTGACCTGGAATCATAGTCTGCAGGGTCCTAGGATCTGGGGTGACCTCTCAGTATAGGGGGGCTGGTGACCTGGAATCATAGTCTGCAGGATCTGGGGTGACCTCTCAGTATCGGGGGGCTGGTGACCTGGAATCATAGTCTGCAGGGTCCCAGGATCTGGGGTGACCTCTCAGTATCGGGGGGCTGGTGACCTGGAATCATAGTCTGCAGGATCTGCGGTGACCTCTCAGTATCGGGGGGCTGGTGACCTGGAATCATAGTCTGCAGGGTCCTAGGATCTGGGGTGACCTCTCAGTATCGGGGGGCTGGTGACCTGGAATCATAGTCTGCAGGGTCCTAGGATCTGGGGTGATCTCTCAGTATCGGGGGGCTGGTGACCTGGAATCATAGTCTGCAGGGTCCTAGGATCTGGGGTGACCTCTCAGTATCGGGGGGCTGGTGACCTGGAATCATAGTCTGCAGGATCTGGGGTGACCTCTCAGTATCGGGGGGCTGGTGACCTGGAATCATAGTCTGCAGGGTCCCAGGATCTGGGGTGACCTCTCAGTATCAGGGGGCTGGTGACCTGGAATCCTAGTCTGCAGGGTCCTAGGATCTGGGGTGACCTCTCAGTATCGGGGGGCTGGTGACCTGGAATCATAGTCTGCAGGGTCCTAGGATCTGGGGTGACCTCTCAGTATCGGGGGGCTGGTGACCTGGAATCATAGTCTGCAGGGTCCTAGGATCTGGGGTGACCTCTCAGTATCGGGGGGCTGGTGACCTGCAATCATAGTCTGCAGGGTCCTAGGATCTGGGGTGACCTCTCAGTATCGGGAGGCTGGTGACCTGGAATCATAGTCTGCAGGGTCCTAGGATCTGGGGTGACCTCTCAGTATCGGGGGGCTGGTGACCTGGAATCATAGTCTGCAGGGTCCTAGGATCTGGGGTGACCTCTCAGTATCGGGAGGCTGGTGACCTGGAATCATAGTCTGCAGGGTCCTAGGATCTGGGGTGACCTCTCAGTATCGGGGGGCTGGTGACCTGCAATCATAGTCTGCAGGGTCCTAGGATCTGGGGTGAACTCTCAGTATCGGGGGGCTGGTGACCTGGAATCATAGTCTGCAGGGTCCTAGGATCTGGGGTGACCTCTCAGTATCGGGGGGCTGGTGACCTGGATTCATAGTCTGCAGGGTCCTAGGATCTGGGGTGACCTCTCAGTATCGGGGGGCTGGTGACCTGGAATCATAGTCTGCAGGGTCCCAGGATCTGGGGTGACCTCTCAGTATCGGGGGGCTGGTGACCTGGAATCATAGTCTGCAGGGTCCTAGGATCTGGGGTGACCTCTCAGTATCGGGGGGCTGGTGACCTGGAATCATAGTCTGCAGGGTCCTAGGATCTGGGGTGACCTCTCAGTATCGGGGGGGCTGGTGACCTGGAATCATAGTCTGCAGGATCTGGGGTGACCTCTCAGTATCGGGGGGCTGGTGACCTGGAATCATAGTCTGCAGGGTCCCAGGATCTGGGGTGACCTCTCAGTATCGGGGGGCTGGTGACCTGGAATCATAGTCTGCAGGATCTGCGGTGACCTCTCAGTATCGGGGGGCTGGTGACCTGGAATCATAGTCTGCAGGGTCCTAGGATCTGGGGTGACCTCTCAGTATCGGGGGGCTGGTGACCTGGAATAATAGTCTGCAGGGTCCTAGGATCTGGGGTGATCTCTCAGTATCGGGGGGCTGGTGACCTGGAATTATAGTCTGCAGGGTCCTAGGATCTGGGGTGACCTCTCAGTATCGGGGGGCTGGTGACCTGGAATCATAGTCTGCAGGATCTGGGGTGACCTCTCAGTATCGGGGGGCTGGTGACCTGGAATCATAGTCTGCAGGGTCCTAGGATCTGGGGTGACCTCTCAGTATCGGGGGGCTGGTGACCTGGAATCATAGTCTGCAGGGTCCTAGGATCTGGGGTGACCTCTCAGTATCGGGAGGCTGGTGACCTGGAATCATAGTCTGCAGGGTCCTAGGATCTGGGGTGACCTCTCAGTATCGGGGGGCTGGTGACCTGGAATCATAGTCTGCAGGGTCCTAGGATCTGGGGTGAACTCTCAGTATCGGGGGGCTGGTGACCTGGAATCATAGTCTGCAGGGTCCTAGGATCTGGGGTGACCTCTCAGTATCGGGGGGCTGGTGACCTGGAATCATAGTCTGGAGGGTCCTAGGATCTGGGGTGACCTCTCAGTATCGGGGGGCTGGTGACCTGGAATCATAGTCTGCAGGGTCCTAGGATCTGGGGTGACCTCTCAGTATCGGGGGGCTAGTGACCTGGAATCATAGTCTGCAGGGTCCTAGGATCTGGGGTGACCTCTCAGTATCAGGAGGCTGGTGACCTGGAATCATAGTCTGCAGGGTCCTAGGATCTGGGGTGACCTCTCAGTATCGGGGGGCTGGTGACCTGGAATCATAGTCTGGAGGGTCCTAGGATCTGGGGTGACCTCTCAGTATCGGGGGGCTGGTGACCTGGAATCATAGTCTGGAGGGTCCTAGGATCTGGGGTGACCTCTCAGTATCGGGGGGCTGGTGACCTGGAATCATAGTCTGCAGGGTCCTAGGATCTGGGGTGACCTCTCAGTATCGGGGGGCTGGTGACCTGGAATCATAGTCTGCAGGGTCCTAGGATCTGGGGTGACCTCTCAGTATCGGGGGGCTGGTGACCTGGAATCATAGTCTGCAGGGTCCTAGGATCTGGGGTGACCTCTCAGTATCAGGGGGGCTGTAATCGTGCTCTTTATGCCCCCTCCCCAGCGGGCCCCTTGGCTCTGGCCCGGCAGCTGCTGACTGAGAATTCGGAGCCGTTCTTTGTACTGAACAGCGACGTCATCTGCGACTTTCCCTTCGAGGACATGGTCCGCTTCCACCGGCACCACGGCAAGGAGGGCACCATCGTGGTGAGTGAACGGGGGGCACAGAGCTAATGGGCAAATCTCTGTACAGAAGAGGATGATGGTGGATTATGGGGGGGGCTGAGGGTAACTATTATATTATACCTGGGATTATGGGGGGATACTATTATATTATACCTGGGATTATAGGGGGGAGGGGGGCTGAGGGATACTGTTATATTATACCTGGGATTATGGGGGTGGGGGGTCTGAGGGATACTGTTATATTATACCTGGGATTATGGGGGGGGGGCTGAGGGATACTATTATATTATACCTGGGATTATGGGGGGGGCTTGGGGATACTATTATATTATACCTGGGATTATGGGGGGGGAGGCTGGGGGATACTATTATATTATACCTGGGATTATGGGGGGGGGGGGGGCTTGGGGATACTATTATATTATACCTGGGATTATAGGGGGGGGCTGAGGGATACTAATATATTATAGCTGGGATTATGGGGGGGGGGGGGGCTGGGGGATACTATTATATTATACCTGGGATTATGGGGGGACGGGGGCTGAGGGATACTGTCATATTATACCTGGGATTATGGGGGTCGGGCTGAGGGATATTGTTATATTATACCTGGGATTATAGGGGGGGGGGGCTGAGGAATATTGTTATATTATACCTGGGATTATAGGGGGGCTGAGGGATACTGTTATATTATACCTGGGATTATGGGGGGGGTTGAGGGATACTGTTATATTATACCTGGGATTATTAGGTTGTCATTCAGCAGTTGTACAGATTATTCTAATGATCTAATCCCTCTGCAGGTCACTAAGGTGGAGGAGCCCTCTAAGTACGGGGTGGTCGTGTACGACGCGGAGGACGGTCAGATCCAGCGCTTTGTGGAGAAGCCTCAAGTGTTTGTGTCCAACAAGATTAACTCCGGATTATACATCTTCTGCCCGTCAGTGCTGGAGCGGATCCAGGTCTCGTTATGTACTACACGGGGGGCTTACATCATTGGGGTCTTGAGACTTGGACTCTGCGGTTTGGGGGGTGCAGTTTTGTCGGTGATGGTTGGTGTTCCCACCTCACATGCTACGATCGGGTATGTTGGGGCGCGGTGCGGCCAGTTCCCGGGGTATGTTGGGGCGCGGGGTGCGGCCAGTTCCCGGGGTATGTTGGGGCGCGGGGTGCGGCCAGTTCCCGGGGTATGTTGGGGCGCGGGGTGCGGCCAGTTCCCGGGGTGCGGCCAGTTCCCGGGGTATGTTGGGGCGCGGGGTGCGGCCAGTTTCCGGGGTATGTTGGGGCGCGCGGTGCGGCCAGTTTCCGGGGTATGTTGGGGCGCGCGGTGCGGCCAGTTTCCGGGGTATGTTGGGGCGCGCGGTGCGGCCAGTTCCCGGGGTATGTTGGGGCGCGCGGTGCGGCCAGTTCCCGGGGTATGTTGGGGCGCGCGGTGCGGCCAGTTCCCGGGGTATGTTGGGGCGCGGGGTGCGGCCAGTTCCCGAGGTATGTTGGGGCGCGCGGTGCGGCCAGTTCCCCGGGTATGTTGGGGCGCGCGGTGCGGCCAGTTCCCCGGGTATGTTGGGGCGCGCGGTGCGGCCAGTTCCCGGGGTATGTTGGGGCGCGCGGTGCGGCCAGTTCCCGGGGTATGTTGGGGCGCGCGGTGCGGCCAGTTCCTGGGGTATGTTGGGGCGCGCGGTGCGGCCAGTTCCCGGGGTATGTTGGGGCGCGCGGTGCGGCCAGTTCCCGGGGTATGTTGGGGCGCGCGGTGCGGCCAGTTCCCGGGGTATGTTGGGGCGCGCGGTGCGGCCAGTTCCCGGGGTATGTTGGGGCGCGCGGTGCGGCCAGTTCCCGGGGTATGTTGGGGCGCGCGGTGCGGCCAGTTCCCGGGGTATGTTGGGGCGCGGTGCGGCCAGTTCCCGGGGTATGTTGGGGCGCGCGGTGCGGCCAGTTCCCGGGGTATGTTGGGGCGCGCGGTGCGGTCACTCGCTGCTGAGTCTCCTCCTCTTCTTCTCTTTACAGTTGCGTCCAACCTCGATAGAGAAGGAGATCTTCCCGGCGATGGCGCTAGGGGGGCAGTTATTCGCCATGGAGCTGCAGGGTGAGGATGGTTCTCGATGTTGGTGATGTGCCCATCCCCCGCTGCCCCCTCATGTCTTCTGTCTCTCAGGGTTCTGGATGGACATCGGGCAGCCCAAGGACTTCCTGACCGGGATGTGCCTGTACCTGCAGTCACTGAAGCAGAAGCATCCGGAGAAGCTGCATTCCGGAGCCGGCTTCGCTGGGAATGTGCTGGTGGTGAGTGGTGATGGCCGGGGGGTGCGGTCCACATGTACTCGCGGTGCGGGACGCTCCGGGGGTACTGGTTACAGGGTACTCGCGGTGCGGGACGCTTCAGGGGTACTGGCTCCAGGGTACTCGCGGTGCAGGACGCTCCGGGGGTACTGGCTCCAGGGTACTCGCGGTGCAGGACGCTCCGGGGGTACTGGCTCCAGGGTACTCGCGGTGCAGGACGCTCCGGGGGTACTGGCTCCAGGGTACTCGCGGTGCAGGACGCTCCGGGGGTACTGGTTCCAGGGTACTCGCGGTGCAGGACGCTCCGGGGGTACTGGCTCCAGGGTACTCGCGGTGCAGGACGCTCCGGGGGTACTGGCTCCAGGGTACTCGCGGTGCAGGACGCTCCGGGGGTACTGGTTCCAGGGTACTCGCGGTGCAGGACGCTCCGGGGGTACTGGCTCCAGGGTACTCGCGGTGCAGGACGCTCCGGGGGTACTGGTTCCAGTGTACAAACTAGAAATTGGCGTGGTATTAAAAAGCAGGAAGTGCTCAACCCCATATGCAGTGCTGCATCTATACGGGGGGGGGGGGCAGATCCTGCACTGGTGGTCCGCTGCTAATGGCGATCCCCAGACTGGCGGATATAGATATGGATTTTTTTCCATCCACAGGCAGCACTGGGGCACATGTGAGGCCCGGGCTAGATCCGCCAGTCCTGGGTGCGGCTCGGAGCTCTGCCTCCTCCCATTGTAAGCATGGTCACATACTGGGAGTCGGACCTCACGCTCCTGTAATTCGCCCACTGGCCCCTGGTATTGCCCATACGGCTCAGGTAGGTGAGCGTTAGGTCCTGAGCTACTTGAGAAGCCTTGGCGCGGTGCTGGGGCTCAGACCTGTCCTCCAGGCAGGATATGTTGGCTGATCTCTTCATTTTACACCAGTACGAGGCTTAGTAAGACCGCAGAGCGCACCTGCCTGTGTTTATGTTATATTATTGCTACTGGTTCCAGTGTACTCGCGGTGCAGGAGGCTCCTGTGGTACTGGTTCCAGTGTACTCGCAGTGCGGGAGGCTCCTGTGGTACTGGTTCCAGTGTACTCGCAGTGCGGGAGGCTCCTGTGGTACTGGTTCCAGTGTACTCGCAGTGCGGGAGGCTCCTGTGGTACTGGTTCCAGTGTACTCGCAGTGCGGGAGGCTCCTGTGGTACTGGTTCCAGTGTACTCGCGGTGCTGGAGGCTCCTGTGGTACTGGTTCCAGTGTACTCGCAGTGCGGGAGGCTCCTGTGGTACTGGTTCCAGTGTACTCGCGGTGCTGGAGGCTCCTGTGGTACTGGTTCCAGTGTACTCGCGGTGCTGGAGGCTCCTGTGGTACTGGTTCCAGTGTACTCGCGGTGCTGGAGGCTCCTGTGGTACTGGTTCCAGTGTACTCGCGGTGCTGGAGGCTCCTGTGGTACTGGTTCCAGTGTACTCGCGGTGCTGGAGGCTCCTGTGGTACTGGTTCCAGTGTACTCGCAGTGCGGGAGGCTCCTGTGGTACTGGTTCCAGTGTACTCGCAGTGCGGGAGGCTCCTGTGGTACTGGTTCCAGTGTACTCGCAGTGCGGGAGGCTCCTGTGGTACTGGTTCCAGTGTACTCGCAGTGCGGGAGGCTCCTGTGGTACTGGTTCCAGTGTACTCACGGTGCGGGAGGCTCCTGTGGTACTGGTTCCAGTGTACTCGCAGTGCGGGAGGCTCCTGTGGTACTGGTTCCAGTGTACTCGCGGTGCCGGAGGCTCCTGTGGTACTGGTTCCAGTGTACTCGCAGTGCGGGAGGCTCCTGTGGTACTGGTTCCAGTGTACTCGCAGTGCGGGAGGCTCCTGTGGTACTGGTTCCAGTGTACTCGCGGTGCCGGAGGCTCCTGTGGTACTGGTTCCAGTGTACTCGCAGTGCGGGAGGCTCCTGTGGTACTGGTTCCAGTGTACTCGCGGTGCGGGAGGCTCCTGTGGTACTGGTTCCAGTGCGTTCTCCATTTCTCGCTGTTTTCTTTTAGGATCCCTCTGCTAAGATTGGAGATAACTGCTGCATTGGCCCCAACGTGATTATTGGCCCCGGCGTGACGGTGGAGGACGGGGTGCGGATAAAGCGATGCACAGTTATGAAGGGCTCCCGGATCCGCTCCCATTCCTGGCTGGAATCCTCTATTGTCGGCTGGAGTTCAACTGTTGGACAGTGGGTGAGGGGCAAGTCCTAGTATAACCCTCATCACCTGGGCTTCCTGCCACCGTCAGACTACTGCCGCACTGACGGAAGAACCCCGTCCTCAGACTAATGCCGCACTGACGGAAGAACCCCGTCCTCAGACTACTGCCGCACTGACGGAAGAACCCCGTCCTCAGACTAATGCCGCACTGACGGAAGAACCCCGTCCCCCAGACTAATGCCGCACTGACGGAAGAACCCCGTCCCCCAGACTACTGCCGCACTGACGGAAGAACCCCGTCCTCAGACTACTGCCGCACTGACGGAAGAACCCCGTCCCCCAGACTAATGCCGCACTGACGGAAGAACCCCGTCCCCCAGACTACTGCCGCACTGACGGAAGAACCCCGTCCCCCAGACTACTGCCGCACTGACGGAAGAACCCCGTCCTCAGACTAATGCCGCACTGACGGAAGAACCCCGTCCTCAGACTAATGCCGCACTGACGGAAGAACCCCGTCCTCAGACTAATGCCGCACTGACGGAAGAACCCCGTCCCCCAGACTAATGCCGCACTGACGGAAGAACCCCCCGTCCTCAGACTAATGCCGCACTGACGGAAGAACCCCCCGTCCTCAGACTAATGCCGCACTGACGGAAGAACCCCGTCCACCAGACTAATGCCGCACTGACAGAAGAACCCCGTCCCCCAGACTACTGCCGCACTGACGGAAGAACCCCGTCCTCAGACTAATGCCGCACTGACGGAAGAACCCCGTCCCCCAGACTAATGCCGCACTGACGGAAGAACCCCGTCCCCCAGGCTAATGCCGCACTGACGGAAGAACCCCCCGTCCCCCAGACTAATGCCGCACTGACGGAAGAACCCCGCCCCCCAGACTAATGCCACACTGACAGAAGAACCCCGTCCTCAGACTAATGCCGCACTGACGGAAGAACCCCCCGTCCCCCAGACTAATGCCGCACTGACGGAAGAACCCCGTCCCCCAGGCTAATGCCGCACTGACGGAAGAACCCCCCGTCCCCCAGACTAATGCCGCACTGACGGAAGAACCCCGTCCCCCAGACTAATGCCACACTGACAGAAGAACCCCGTCCTCAGACTAATGCCGCACTGACGGAAGAACCCCGTCCCCCAGACTAATGCCGCACTGACGGAAGAACCCCGTCCCCCAGACTAATGCCGCACTGACGGAAGAACCCCCCGTCCCCCAGACTAATGCCACACTGACGGAAGAACCCCGTCCCCCAGACTAATGCCGCACTGACGGAAGAACCCCGTCCCCCAGACTAATGCCGCACTGACGGAAGAACCCCGTCCCCCAGACTAATGCCGCACTTACGGAAGAACCCCCCGTCCCCCAGACTAATGCCGCACTTACGGAAGAACCCCCCGTCCCCCAGACTAATGCCGCACTGACGGAAGAACCCCGTCCCCCAGGCTAATGCCGCACTGACGGAAGAACCCCGTCCCCCAGGCTAATGCCGCACTGACGGAAGAACCCCGTCCCCCAGGCTAATGCCGCACTGACGGAAGAACCCCGTCCCCCAGACTAATGCCGCACTGACGGAAGAACCCCGTCCCCCAGACTAATGCCGCACTGACAGAGGAACCCCGTCCCCCAGACTAATGCCGCACTGACCGGTCCTTTCCTGCCCCATACAGCGCCCACTGGATTATTGGGGGAGGGGTGGTGTGCTGAGTGGAAGGACCTGGCACAGCAGAGCGGTGTGTGTCTGGAGACATTCAGGAACTGCTGGTTTAGGGAGGTTGCTGTGAACACGTTACATGGGGCCCCTATATATAAAGCGCTTACACACAGCAGAGGTTTTGTTGCAGTGTATGACACTGTTCTTTCTGCCCCCAGGTGCGGATCGAGAACGTGACGGTGTTGGGCGAAGACGTCATTGTAAACGATGAGCTTTACCTCAATGGAGCCAACGTGTTACCCCACAAGTGCATCTCCGAGTCGGTGCCGGAGCCCCGGATCATCATGTAGGGGGGGTGCCGGGACAATAGACTGTGGCCCCCGCACTGCCGGCAGGAGCGCTGCTCTGGTGCCTTCTCCAAAAGCTGAGGACATGAGGATCGGGACGGCGCCTGCGCTGCTGTGATTGGACTCATCCTCTGTACAGTGGAGGTGGGGGAGGGGAAGATGTACAGACCAGGAAGCTCCCGCCCCAGCCTTGCATGGGTTAATCACACTGCTGCCACCTGGGCGAGGAGCCACGCTGGTGCTGACTTTCTAGTGGGAATTTACTTATAAAGACTTTTTTTTCATGGCGTCTCCGCTTATTTATCGTTCGCCTTCCAACGGTGCTGGGAGGTTAAAGGTCGTGACCCCACCCCTTACTTACAGGGACTGCAGGTGTCGCTGCTGAAGCCGTGGCGTCACATAGTGCATCACGCTAACAGACAGCGAGGGGGGGGGGGTCCTCGTCCAATTCCTGCAAAACTGCTTTATAGGGTTAACCCCAACCCTGCTGGTCGGCTGTAACGGAGTGTGGTGGCCGCCAGCAGCACACGTGGCGTAACCCTGCGTACGGCTCAGGCGCCCTAGGTCCACGCCCCACTGAGCAGAAGGTGGCGGTGCCCAGAGACGCCCCTTTAAGCCCGGTGCCCCTCCCCCTCACAGGCAGAGGCGGCAGGTGGATAAATAATTTAATCCTCGCTTCCGTGACCGCACACAAATCATAAAAACGCATCTCTGCTGTAAACGGCACAAATCTCCCAGCATCCTCCAGGTGCGGAGCGTCACATAGAACACGCAGTAAATAAAGCTGTAAGGTCCTAGGTGGCGGGCGACTTCTCGTAGTCCTCCACCCCCGTGATGGTGGCTTTACAGAAGAAACAGTCCTTATTGTTCATCAGATGCTGATTGATGCATGCCCTGCAAAGGGTTAAACCAGTTAGTGGCGGGCTGAGCGCACGGAGCGGCGCAGGGGGCGGAGTCATACTCACTTGCAGGACTTGTGGGAGCAGGGCCTGAAGATGGCGGAGATGGGGTGAGCGTAGCAGATCGGGCACAGATCCTCCTCACTGGTCGGCTGCAAGGTAAAAGGAGGCAGAGTCAGTGCTGCGCCGGGCGCGCGTTCCGGGGCTCTGCGCAGTCAGGACGCGGCTGATGCAGAGGGCCATTAATAATGCAGCAGTCGCTTCCCAGGCGAGGATCACATTCTGGGCCCAAAACTATTTTTATGCCGATCTGCAGTAAACTGATCGCTTCATCAGCAGAAAGGTCAGCGCGTCTCCGAGACGCATCCGGCAGGCGCGTTACATAAGGCGCTGCACGGACCTGAGTGCTGGCGGCCGCCTGCTTGGACTCCTCGTTCAGGAGGCTCAGCATCTGCTCCACTTCACTCAGCTCTGCTGCATCTATGTAATCCGAGTCTGCAGAGGAGGAGAAAAACAACGGTGAGACGCGGGGGGCCCGGGGCCCCAGCTGAGCACCCCAACACTGGGAACGGTCAACTAAGGGCCCAAGAAATCACAGCCTGTAATCCTGTATTACTCTGCACCCCCCCCCCCCTTTCCTGTATTACTCTGCACCCCCCCACCGCAGCAGGCCCCCCCTTTCCTGTATTACTCAGCACCCCCCCCCCTTTCCTGTGATACTCTGCACCCCCCCTCAGCAGGCCCCCCCTTTCCTGTATTACTCTGCACCCCCCCACCACAGCAGGCCCCCCCTTTCCTGTATTACTCTGCACCCCCCCCAGCAGGCCCCCCCTTTCCTGTATTACTCTGCACCCCCCCCTCACCAGGCCCCCCCCTTTCCTGTGATACTCTGCACCCCCCCTCAGCAGGCCCCCCCTTTCCTGTATTACTCTGCACCCCCCCACCACAGCAGGCCCCCCCTTTCCTGTATTACTCTGCACCCCCCCCAGCAGGCCCCCCCCTTTCCTGTATTACTCTGCACCAGGCCCCCCCTTTCCTGTATTACTCTGCACCCCCCCCTCACCAGGCCCCCCCTTTCCTGTATTACTCTGCAGCAGGCCCCCCCTTTCCTGTATTACTCTGCACCCCCCCTCACCAGGCCCCCCCTTTCCTGTATTACTCTGCACCCCCCCCCCCTCATCAGGCCCCCTCTTTCCTGTATTACTCTGCACACCCCCCCCTCAGCAGGCCCCCCCCTTTCCTGTGATACTCTGCACCCCCCCCACCGCAGCAGGCCCCCCCTTTCCTGTGATACTCTGCACCCCCCCCACCGCAGCAGGCCCCCCCTTTCCTGTGATACTCTGCACCCCCCCCCCCGCAGCAGGCCCCCTCTTTCCTGTATTACTCTGCACCCCCCCCCCCTCAGCAGGCCCCCCCTTTCCTGTATTACTCTGCACCAGGCCCCCTCTTTCCTGTATTACTCTGCACACCCCCCCTCAGCAGGCCCCCCCCTTTCCTGTATTACTCTGCACCTCCCCCTCAGCAGGCCCCCCCCTTTCCTGTGATACTCTGCACCCCCCCCACCGCAGCAGGCCCCCCCTTTCCTGTATTACTCTGCACCCCCCCACAGCAGGCCCCCCCTTTCCTGTATTACTCTGCACCCCCCCCCCCTTTCCTGTATTACTCTGCACCAGGCCCCCCCTTTCCTGTATTACTCTGCACCCCCCCCCCTCACCAGGCCCCCCCTTTCCTGTATTACTCTGCAGCAGGCCCCCCCTTTCCTGTATTACTCTGCACCCCCCCCTCACCAGGCCCCCCCTTTCCTGTATTACTCTGCACCCCCCCCTCATCACGCCCCCCCCTTTCCTGTATTACTCTGCACCTCCCCCTCAGCAGGCCCCCCTTTCCTGTATTACTCTGCACCCCCCCCTTTCCTGTATTACTCTGCACCCCCCCCCCAGCAGGCCCCCCCCCTTTCCTGTGATACTCTGCACCCCCCCCACCGCAGCAGGCCCCCCCTTTCCTGTATTACTCTGCACCAGGCCCCCTCTTTCCTGTATTACTCTGCACCCCCCCACAGCAGGCCCCCCCTTTCCTGTATTACTCTGCACCAGGCCCCCCCTTTCCTGTATTACTCTGCACCCCCCCCTCACCAGGCCCCCCCTTTCCTGTATTACTCT
The DNA here is from genome assembly GCF_905171765.1 of Bufo bufo. Lineage (NCBI taxonomy): Eukaryota > Metazoa > Chordata > Amphibia > Anura > Bufonidae > Bufo > Bufo bufo. The sequence goes on along the minus strand of NC_053397.1, from coordinate 2,846,462 downwards.
GCACCCCCCCCCTCATCACGCCCCCCCCTTTCCTGTATTACTCTGCACCTCCCCCTCAGCAGGCCCCCCTTTCCTGTATTACTCTGCACCCCCCCCCCCCTTTCCTGTATTACTCTGCACCCCCCCTCAGCAGGCCCCCCCCTTTCCTGTGATACTCTGCACCCCCCCCACCGCAGCAGGCCCCCCCTTTCCTGTATTACTCTGCACCCCCCCACCGCAGCAGGCCCCCCCTTTACTGTATTACTCTGCACCCCCCAGCAGGCCCCCCCTTTCCTGTATTACTCTGCACCCCCCAGCAGGCCCCCCCTTTCCTGTATTACTCTGCACCAGGCCCTCTTTCCTGTATTACTCTGCACCCCCCCCACAGCAGGCCCCCCCCTTTCCTGTATTACTCTGCACCCCCCCCCCAGCAGGCCCCCCCTTTCCTGTATTACTCTGCACCAGGCCCCCCCTTTCCTGTATTACTCTGCACCCCCCCCTCACCAGGCCCCCCCCCTTTCCTGTATTACTCTGCACCAGGCCCCCCCTTTCCTGTATTACTCTGCACCCCCCCTTTCCTGTATTACTCTGCAGCAGGCCCCCCCTTTCCTGTATTACTCTGCGCCCCCCCTTTCCTGTATTACTCTGCCCCCCCCCCCTTTCCTGTATTACTCTGCACCCCCCCTCATATACCCACCCAGCACAGCTCTTGGGGTCCGGGCCCCCGCCCAGCTCCGGGTACTTACAGGCCTGCAGGGAGAAATGCTTCTTGTCCGCAGGCGCCTGTGCGCCCCCCAGGGGGTTGGGCTCCGTCTGACCCAGTAAGTACTGGATGGAGCGCAGCTGGAAACAAGGGTCGGCCAGTAAGACATTCGTCGCTCGCTGGATCCTGAGGGACAAACAGATAAGAGTGAGAGGGGGAGGAGGAGGAGGATGGGAGTTCCAGCACTTACCAGAGTACGATTACAGGAAGGCGTGAAATGGATTTGCTACTACAACTCCCAGCATGCTGTGACTGGGGGCCCAGGCGGTGCAGAGCGCGGCTCACGTTTCCTGCAGCAGAAGTAAAGCGGATGAGGCCCTGGGGATCCGGCGCTCCATTATCTGCTGCAAAGTGAGAGCCCGAGCCCTGGACTCACATTACTGCCCGGCCGCCGCACACCCGCAGCCTTAACCCTTCATAGGCAGCGCCAAGCATACCATTAACCCCACACGTCACAGATTACATTGGACCCAGCGCAGCAGAGCCGCAATAGAACAAATGAGTGGAGAGGCCGCCAGCGGCGCCGTCCAATATCCGTTATTACACCTCGGTCACAGAAAAGTTTCACCACAGCAGCGATTACCCGGCGAACCAGGAGCAGCTGGCGGGGCCAAGGTCCCAGGGCAATAGGGTGGACGCAGCTCCATTAAGGGAGAGGATGAAGCAGCCATTGAGAAGACGGTGCAGGGAGCGACCCCCCCACCTCGCCGCCTCAACCAATGAGGGAGGGGGAGACGGGAGCGCCAGCGGCAGCAGCATCGATTCAACTCTCACTAAGTCTTTCAGCTCTGGCAGCGTCGTGTGAACGGCGTCTCGACCTCCAGCAACATCACAAGCTGTTCTTCAGCGATTTCCAAGAAGTTCATGTTCTCCCTGGGAGGCAGGAGAACCTCTGGAAGCAGCTGCCGCCGGCAGTCCTGGCCCCGGGGCCCTGCCTGTGACACGACCACTGCCTCTCCAGCACCGATGTAGCCGTCCCAGCCGGCCACCGAGGAATCGGACACCATGAGAAGCAGCGGCTGCTGCCCCAGGGGACGGTCAGAGATCCTGCTGACTCTGCTGCTCATGTGGTCCTTGGTCTCTGGCTGCCCCTCCGGTTGTACCTGCGCCTCCGATCTCTTGAGCTGCACCAGAGCAGCTCTGACCAAGGTCCCCGAGAACCTGCCCCCCACATCCGTCACTTTGGACTTAAGTCACAACAGCCTGCACTCCCTGCACAGTCACTGGCTGGTCGGAGTCCCTCACCTCCACGTCTTGTGCCTCAACCACAATGAGTTCAAGCGGCTGCCGGCCGGGGCCTTCCACAATGCCACCAACCTCAGGCACCTGGACCTCTCCTCCAACAAGCTCCAGAGCATCCGGGCAGAACACTTCCATCATCTCCTGAGGCTGGAGGAACTCCTGCTCTACAACAACCACATCAGCCACATGGAGGAGGCCGCCTTCACCAGACTGCACAACATCCGGAAGATCTACTTGAGCTGGAACAACCTGAGCGCCTTCTCCTTCAGCTCCATGTGCAACTTGACTCACCCCAATCTCCGCACCCTGGATCTGTCCTCCAATAAGTTCATGGAGCTGCCGGTGGACGAGATGTCTGCTCTACCTGCGTTCATCAAGAACGGCCTTTACCTGCACAACAACCCCCTCACCTGCAGCTGCCCGCTCTACACCCTCCTCCGCCAGTGGAAGCAGCGGGGCTTCTCCTCCGCCCTGGACTTCTGGCAGGAGCACACCTGCCTCTACATGGGAAAGCCTCGCGCCGTGGTTCGCATCTTGGAGTCCCAGAGTGGACTGGACAATTGCTCTACTGGACTTGGACAAGAACTTGGAGACACTGGCCTGAAGGTTTTGGTGGGGAGGAGACTGATGGTGACCTGTAATACCAGCCTGCCCCAGGAGAATACCACCTACCTCTGGATCTCACCGGCCTACAACTTCATCTTCCCACCCGGAAACAGTAACCAGAGCTTTCGCATTCACCCCAACGGCAGCTTAGAGATCCACAAAGCGCAGCCCTGGAACTCCGGGGTCTACCTGTGCATCGCAGTCAACAGGCGGCTCAGCTACAACGCCACGCATGAGGTCAACGTCACCGTCCATTACCCCAAGCACCAGGTGGAGTCCTTCAACACGGGCCTCACCACCCTCCTGGGCTGTGTGGTCAGCCTAGTCCTGGTCTTCATTTATCTCTATATGACTCCATGTCGATGCTTCCTCTGCTGTTCCAAACCCCCACAAACCCCCAGCCCGCCACAGGAAAGCAGCGCTCAGTCTTCCATACTTTGTGGAACGCCACCAGTCTGCGAAGGGGCCAACAGCCGCAAGGTGGGAGCCAGCCGCCATGTTGTCTTCTTAGAGCCAATAAAAGAAGGACGATCTAAAAAGAACCCAAAGATCCTGCAGCTGCGGTCGGACTCTGACAGCTCTGTCTTCTCAGACTGCCCAATTGTGCAGACATAGATGCATGGCCCAGACACACTGTTGGCTCTGCTGCATGGCGGGCGCCGGCCCCCCCCTGGACCCGCTGCATGGCGGGCGCCGGCCCCCCTGGACTCGCTTTATGGCGGGCGCCGGCATCCCCCTGGATCCGCTGCATGGCGGGCGCCGCCCCCCCCTGGATCCGCTGCATGGCGGGCGCCGCCCCCCCCCCTGGATCCGCTGCATGGCGGGCGCCCCCCCTCCCCCCCTGGACCCGCTGCATGGCGGGCGCCGGCCCCCCTGGACTCGCTGCATGGCGGGCGCCGCCCCCCCCCCACCTGGACTCGCTGCATGGCGGGCGCCGCCCCCCCCCCACCTGGACTCGCTGCATGGCGGGCGCCGCCCCCCCCCCACCTGGACTAGCTACATGGCGGGCGCCGGCCTCACAGCATTTTGTATCAGGTACTGACAGGAGTATTCTTATAAGTGTAATGTACCGTTACGGGGCCCACAGCAATGTCTCGTATGACTCTGTGGATGGGTGATGCAAGGTGCCCGGCCTGGGGGAGAAGCTGCCATAGATCCCACCACTCATGGTCGGGATGGCCGGGGGGCTGCGCTGCTCCGGACATTTTCACATTAATAAAAATTTTCTTAGCGATTCAGGAGAGATGTCTCTGTATTCGTATGATCCTCGGAGGTGCAGAGATTGTGTCCCCCCCCCCCAGTGTCCTATGTAACATCAGGCCTGACGTGCACCCGCTGTTACCTACGCGTCAGGTGCACCCGCTGTTACCTACGCGTCAGGTGCACCCGCTGTTACCTACGCGTCAGGTGCACCCGCTGTTACCTACGCGTCAGGTGCACCCGCTGTTACCTACGCGTCAGGTGCACCCGCTGTTACCTACGCGTCAGGTGCACCCGCTGTTACCTACGTGTCAGGTGCACCCGCTGTTACCTACGTGTCAGGTGCACCCGCTGTTACCTACGTGTCAGGTGCACCCGCTGTTACCTACGTGTCAGGTGCACCCGCTGTTACCTACGTGTCAGGTGCACCCGCTGTTACCTACGTGTCAGGTGCACCCGCTGTTACCTACGAGTCAGGTGCACCCGCTGTTACCTACGTGTCAGGTGCACCCGCTGTTACCTACGTGTCAGGTGCACCCGCTGTTACCTACGTGTCAGGTGCACCCGCTGTTACCTACGTGTCAGGTGCACCCGCTGTTGCATACGTGTCAGGTGCACCCCCTGCGGCACCCACCGGAGCCTTGGCTCACCGCCCGCCACTCATCACCATTAATCCCCCCTCACACCTCGGCAGCAGCTCTAAGTGCTAAAGTGTTTTCCTCCATTAAGGCTGAATCCCGCGGGGGATACACCCTGAATCCTCCCATCGGAGCAACTCCCAGCATGCTACGATGGCAGAAAAGGATGCTGGGAGTTGTAGTACAAGCAAAGCTGCTGCATTTCAACTCCAAGAATAAATACTGCAGTCATTTCTACCCCCCAGGTGATGGGGTCGGCACTCACCCCTGGGGTTCACCTTCCACCAGCAGACGCACCAGGATCCCACTCACGGCCACCAGAATCGGGTAATGGTCAACGCTCTCCAGACCTGGGAAAAGACGCAGCATTAGTGGGGTGCAGAGGGTTAACAGGGGCTGGGAGCAGGGTGCTACTGACCTGGGAGCCGGAGGGTGACCACCCGATCAAACAGGTTCCGCTCTGCGGTCACGCGGTTCAAGACTTGATTCAGAAGCTGCCAGAAAGGAAAGCATTAATCCTGCAGCCCCCGAAGGCTTAAAAAGCAGCGCAGTCCCATGTAAACTGCGCCTCATCGCTGTAGAAACACTGGGGGAATGACCGACACTGCAGGGAACTGGCAGAAAACACGCCAAATGTATTAAAAGGTGGCCGGCTGCACCGGAGCAGGCAGAGGTTAGGCTACGTTTACACTCGCGTTTTGGGTGGATCCGCCATGGATCTGCAAAAACGGATAAGTTAAATAATACAACCATCTGCATCCGTTCAGAAGGGATCCGGTTGTATTATCTGTAACATAGGCAAGACGGATCCGCCATGACCTCCACTGAAAGTCAATGGAGGACGGAACCGTTTACTATTGTGCCAGATTGTGTCAGAGAAAACGGATCCGTCCCCATGGACTTACATTGTGCGTCAGGTCGGATCCGTTTGGTTCAGTGTCGTCAGACGGACACCAAAACGCTGCAAATGGCCTCCAGATCGGAACGGAGACGGAACGGAGGCGAACTGAGCGGAGCCTTCTACATTCAGAATGCATTAGGGCAGAACTGATCCGTTTTGGACCGCTGAGCCCTGAACGGATCTCACAAACGGAAAGCAAAACACCTTATGGTAAATCCGTGGCTGTGAGGCCACGCCCTGATAAAGCACAACCACAAACGTGGCTGAAAGAAAAATCTGGAACACCCGAAAAAGTAATTAAATTACCCAACTGTGCCCCCTGTTATCAGCCATTTCAGGGGAGAGGATGACTGTAGGAAAGGAGAATACAGTCTATTGCCCCCTGTTATCAGCCATTTCAGGGGAGAGGATGACTGTAGGACAGGAGAATACAATCTATTGCCCCCTGTTATCAGCCATTTCAGAGGAGAGGATGACTGTAGGACAGGAGAATACAGACTATTGCCCCCTGTTATCAGCCATTTCAGGGGAGAGGATGACTGTAGGACAGGAGAATACAGTCTATTGCCCCCTGTTATCAGCCATTTCAGAGGAGAGGATGACTGTAGGACAGGAGAATACAGTCTATTGCCCCCTGTTATCAGCCATTTCAGGGGGAGGATGACTGTAGGACAGGAGAATACAATCTATTGCCCCCTGTTATCAGCCATTTCAGAGGAGAGGATGACTGTAGGACAGGAGAATATAGTCTATTGCTCCGTGTTATCAGCCATTTCAGGGGAGAGGATGACTGTAGGACAGGAGAACACAGTCTATTGCCCCCTGTTATCAGCCATTTCAGAGGAGAGGATGACTGTAGGACAGGAGAATACAGTCTATTGCCCCCTGTTATCAGCCATTTCAGGGGAGAGGATGACTGTAGGACAGGAGAATACAGTCTATTGCTCCCTGTTATCAGCCATTTCAGGGGAGAGGATGACTGTAGGACAGGAGAATACAATCTACTGCCCCCTGTTATCAGCCATTTCAGAGGAGGGGAGAGGATGACTGTAGGACAGGAGAATACAGTCTATTGCCCCGTGTTATCAGCCATTTCAGGGGAGAGGATGACTGTAGGACAGGAGAATACAGTCTATTGCCCCCTGTTATCAGCCATTTCAGGGGAGAGGATGACTGTAGGACAGGAGAATACAGTCTATTGCCTCCTGTTATCAGCCATTTCAGGGGAGAGGATGACTGTAGGACAGGAGAATACAATCTATTGCCCCCTGTTATCAGCCATTTCAGGGGAGAGGATGACTGTAGGACAGGAGAATACAATCTATTGCCCCCTGTTATCAGACATTTCAGGGGAGAGGATGACTGTAGGACAGGAGAATACAGTCTATTGCCCCCTGTTATCAGCCATTTCAGGGGAGAGGATGACTGTAGGACAGGAGAATACAGTCTATTGCCCCCTGTTATCAGCCATTTCAGGGGAGAGGATGACTGTAGGACAGGAGAATACAGTCTATTGCCCCTGTTATCAGCCATTTCAGGGGAGAGGATGACTGTAGGACAGGAGAATACAGTCTATTGCCTCCTGTTATCAGCCATTTCAGGGGAGAGGATGACTGTAGGACAGGAGAATACAGTCTATTGCCCCCTGTTATCAGCCATTTCAGAGGAGAGGATGACTGTAGGACAGGAGAATACAGTCTATTGCCCCCTGTTATCAGCCATTTCAGGAGAGAGGATGACTGTAGGACAGGAGAATACAGTCTATTGCCCCCTGTTATCAGCCATTTCAGAGGAGAGGATGACTGTAGGACAGGAGAATACAATCTACTGCCCCTGTTATCAGCCATTTCAGGCCGGGGAGAGGATGACTGTAGGACAGGAGAATACAGTCTATTGCCCCATGTTATCAGCCATTTCAGGGGAGAGGATGACTGTAGGACAGGAGAATACAGTCTATTGCCCCCTGTTATCAGCCATTTCAGGGGAGAGGATGACTGTATGACCGGAGAATACAGTCTATTGCCCCCTGTTATCAGCCATTTCAGGGGAGAGGATGACTGTAGGACAGGAGAATACAGTCTATTGCCCCCTGTTATCAGCCATTTCAGGGGAGAGGATGACTGTAGGACAGGAGAATACAGTCTATTGCCCCCTGTTATCAGCCATTTCAGAGGAGAGGATGACTGTAGGACAGGAGAATACAGTCTATTGCCCCCTGTTATCAGCCATTTCAAGGGAGAGGATGACTGTAGGACAGGAGAATACAGTCTATTGCTCCCTGTTATCAGCCATTTCAGGGGAGCGGGGGACTGTAGGACAGGAGAATACAGTCTATTGCTCCCTGTTATCAGCCATTTCAGGGGAGAGGATGACTGTAGGACAGGAGAATACAGTCTATTGCCCCCTGTTATCAGCCATTTCAGGGGAGGGGAAGACTGTAGGACAGGAGAATACAATCTATTGCCCCCTGTTATCAGCCATTTCAGAGGAGAGGATGACTGTAGGACAGGAGAATACAGTCTATTGCTCCCTGTTATCAGCCATTTCAGGGGAGAGGATGACTGTAGGACAGGAGAATACAGTCTATTGCCCCCTGTTATCAGCCATTTCAGGGGAGAAAATGACTGTAGGACAGGAGAATACAGTCTATTGCTCCCTGTTATCAGCCATTTCAGGGGAGAGGATGACTGTAGGACAGGAGAATACAATCTATTGCCCCCTGTTATCAGTTATTTCAGGGGAGAGGATGACTGTAGGACAGGAGAATACAATCTATTGCCCCCTGTTATCAGCCATTTCAGGGGAGAGGATGACTGTAGGACAGGAGAATACAATCTATTGCCCCCTGTTATCAACCATTTCAGGGGAGAGGATGACTGTAGGACAGGAGAATACAGTCTATTGCCCCCTGTTATCAACCATTTCAGGGGGGAGGATGACTGTAGGACAGGAGAATACAGTCTATTGCTCCCTGTTATCAGCCATTTCAGGGGAGAGGATGACTGTAGGACAGGAGAATACAGTCTATTGCCCCCTGTTATCAGCCATTTCAGGGGAGGGGAAGACTGTAGGACAGGAGAATACAATCTATTGCCCCCTGTTATCAGCCATTTCAGAGGAGAGGATGACTGTAGGACAGGAGAATACAGTCTATTGCTCCCTGTTATCAACCATTTCAGGGGGGAGGATGACTGTAGGACAGGAGAATACAATCTATTGCCTCCTGTTATCAGCCATTTCAGGGGAGAAAATGACTGTAGGACAGGAGAATACAGTCTATTGCTCCCTGTTATCAGCCATTTCAGGGGAGAGGATGACTGTAGGACAGGAGAATACAATCTATTGCCCCCTGTTATCAGTTATTTCAGGGGAGAGGATGACTGTATGACAGGAGAATACAGTCTATTGCCCCCTGTTATCAGCCATTTCAGGGGAGAGGATGACTGTAGGACAGGAGAATACAATCTATTGCCCCCTGTTATCAGCCATTTCAGGGGAGAGGATGACTGTAGGACAGGAGAATACAGTCTATTGCCCCCTGTTATCAGCCATTTCAGGGGGGAGGATGACTGTAGGACAGGAGAATACAGTCTATTGCCTCCTGTTATCAGCCGTGTCAGGGGAGAGGATGACTGTAGAACAGGAGAATACAGTCTATTGCCCCCTGTTATCAGCCATTTCAGGGGAGAGGATGACTGTAGGACAGGAGAATACAGTCTATTGCCCCCTGTTATCAGCCATTTCAGGTGAGAGGACGACTGTAGGACAGGAGAATACAATCTATTGCTCCCTGTTATCAGCCATTTCAGGGGAGAGGATGACTGTAGGACAGGAGAATACAGTCTATTGGTCCCTGTTATCAGCCATTTCAGGGGAGAGGATGACTGTAGGACAGGAGAATACAGTCTATTGCCCCCTGTTATCAGCCATTTCAGGGGAGAGGATGACTGTAGGACAGGAGAATACAGTCTATTACCCCTGTTATCAGCCATTTCAGGGGAGAGGATGACTGTAGGACAGGAGAATACAGTCTATTGCCCCCTGTTATCAGTCATTTCAGGGGAGAGGATGACTGTAGGACAGGAGAATACAGTCTATTGCCCCCTGTTATCAGCCATTTCAGGGGAGAGGATGACTGTAGGACAGGAGAATACAGTCTATTGCCCCCTGTTATCAGTCATTTCAGGGGAGAGGATGACTGTAGGACAGGAGAATACAGTCTATTGCCCCCTGTTATCAGCCATTTCAGAGGAGAGGATGACTGTAGGACAGGAGAATACAGTCTATTGCTCCCTGTTATCAGCCATTTCAGGGGGGGGAGAGGATGACTGTAGGACAGGAGAATACAGTCTATTGCCCCCTGTTATCAGCCATTTCAGGGGAGAGGATGACTGTAGGACAGGAGAATACAGTCTATTGCCCCCTGTTATCAGCCATTTCAGGAGAGAGGATGACTGTAGGACAGGAGAATACAGTCTATTGCCCCCTGTTATCAGCCATTTCAGGGGAGAGGATGACTGTAGGACAGGAGAATACAGTCTATTGCCCCCTGTTATCAGTCATTTCAGGGGAGAGGATGACTGTAGGACAGGAGAATACAGTCTATTGCTCCCTGTTATCAGCCATTTCAGGGGAGAGGATGACTGTAGGACAGGAGAATACAGTCTATTGCTCCCTGTTATCAGCCATTTCAGGGGAGAGGATGACTGTATGACAGGAGAATACAATCTATTGCCCCCTGTTATCAGCCATTTCAGGCCGGGGAGAGGATGACTGTAGGACAGGAGAATACAGTCTATTGCCCCCTGTTATCAGCCATTTCAGGAGAGAGGATGACTGTAGGACAGGAGAATACAGTCTATTGCCCCCTGTTATCAGCCATTTCAGAGGAGAGGATAACTGTAGGACAGGAGAATACAATCTACTGCCCCTGTTATCAGCCATTTCAGGGGGGAGAGGATGACTGTAGGACAGGAGAATACAGTCTATTGCCCTCTGTTATCAGCCATTTCAGGGGAGAGGATGACTGTAGGACAGGAGAATACAGTCTATTGCCCGCTGATATCAGCCATTTCAGGGGAGAGGATGACTGTAGGACAGGAGAATACAATCTATTGCCCCCTGTTATCAGCCATTTCAGGGGAGAGGATGACTGTAGGACAGGAGAATACAGTCTATTGCTACCTGTTATCAGCCATTTCAGAGGAGAGGATGACTGTAGGACAGGAGAATACAGTCTATTGCCCCCTGTTATCAGTCATTTCAGGGGAGAGGATGACTGTAGGACAGGAGAATACAGTCTATTGCCCCCTGTTATCAGCCATTTCAGGGGAGAGGATGACTGTAGGACAGGAGAATACAGTCTATTGCCCCCTGTTATCAGTCATTTCAGGGGAGAGGATGACTGTAGGACAGGAGAATACAGTCTATTGCCCCCTGTTATCAGCCATTTCAGAGGAGAGGATGACTGTAGGACAGGAGAATACAGTCTATTGCTCCCTGTTATCAGCCATTTCAGGGGAGAGGATGACTGTAGGACAGGAGAATACAGTCTATTGCCCCCTGTTATCAGCCATTTCAGGGGAGAGGATGACTGTAGGACAGGAGAATACAGTCTATTGCCCCCTGTTATCAGCCATTTCAGGGGAGAGGATGACTGTAGGACAGGAGAATACAGTCTATTGCCCCCTGTTATCAGCCATTTCAGGAGAGAGGATGACTGTAGGACAGGAGAATACAGTCTATTGCCCCCTGTTATCAGCCATTTCAGGGGAGAGGATGACTGTAGGACAGGAGAATACAGTCTATTGCCCCCTGTTATCAGCCATTTCAGGGGAGAGGATGACTGTAGGACAGGAGAATACAGTCTATTGCTCCCTGTTATCAGCCATTTCAGGGGAGAGGATGACTGTAGGACAGGAGAATACAGTCTATTGCTCCCTGTTATCAGCCATTTCAGGGGAGAGGATGACTGTATGACAGGAGAATACAATCTATTGCCCCCTGTTATCAGCCATTTCAGGCCGGGGAGAGGATGACTGTAGGACAGGAGAATACAGTCTATTGCCCCCTGTTATCAGCCATTTCAGAGGAGAGGATGACTGTAGGACAGGAGAATACAGTCTATTGCCCCCTGTTATCAGCCATTTCAGGAGAGAGGATGACTGTAGGACAGGAGAATACAGTCTATTGCCCCCTGTTATCAGCCATTTCAGGGGAGAGGATGACTGTAGGACAGGAGAATACAGTCTATTGCCCCCTGTTATCAGCCATGTCAGGGGAGAGGATGACTGTAGGACAGGAGAATACAGTCTATTGCCCCCTGTTATCAGCCATTTCAGAGGAGAGGATGACTGTAGGACAGGAGAATACAGTCTATTGCCCCCTGTTATCATCCATTCTAGGCCGGGGAGAGGATGACTGTAGGACAGGAGAATACAATCTATTGTCCCTGTTATCAGCCATTTCAGGGGAGAGGATGACTGTAGGACAGGAGAATACAGTCTATTGCCCCCTGTTATCAGCCATTTCAGGGGAGAGGATGACTGTAGGACAGGAGAATACAGTCTATTGCTCCCTGTTATCAGCCATTTCAGGGGAGAGGATGACTGTAGGACAGGAGAATACAGTCTATTGCTCCCTGTTATCAGCCATTTCAGGGGAGCGGGGGACTGTAGGACAGGAGAATACAGTCTATTGCCCCCTGTTATCAGCCATTTCAGGGGAGGGGATGACTGTAGGACAGGAGAATACAATCTATTGCCCCCTGTTATCAGCCATTTCAGGGGAGAGTATGACTGTAGGACAGGAGAATACAGTCTATTGCCCCCTGTTATCAACCATTTCAGGGGGGAGGATGACTGTAGGACAGGAGAATACAATCTATTGCCTCCTGTTATCAGCCATTTCAGGGGAGAAAATGACTGTAGGACAGGAGAATACAGTCTATTGCTCCCTGTTATCAGCCATTTCAGGGGAGAGGATGACTGTAGGACAGGAGAATACAGTCTATTACCTCCTGTTATCAGCCATTTCAGGCCGGGGAGAGGATGACTGTAGGACAGGAGAATACAATCTATTGCCCCCTGTTATCAGTTATTTCAGGGGAGAGGATGACTGTAGGACAGGAGAATACAGTCTATTGCTCCCTGTTATCAGCCATTTCAGGGGAGAGGATGACTGTAGGACAGGAGAATACAGTCTATTGCCCCCTGTTATCAGCCATTTCAGAGGAGAGGATGACTGTAGGACAGGAGAATACAATCTATTGCCCCCTGTTATCAGCCATTTCAGGGGAGAGGATGACTGTAGGACAGGAGAATACAGTCTATTGCTCCCTGTTATCAGCCATTTCAGGGGAGAGGATGACTGTAGGACAGGAGAATACAGTCTATTGCCCCCTGTTATCAGCCATTTCAGGGGGGAGGATGACTGTAGGACAGGAGAATACAGTCTATTGCCCCCTGTTATCAGCCATTTCAGGGGAGAGGATGACTGTAGGACAGGAGAATACAGTCTATTGCCCCCTGTTATCAGCCATTTCAGGGGGAGGATGACTGTAGGACAGGAGAATACAATCTATTGCCCCCTGTTATCAGTTATTTCAGGGGAGAGGATGACTGTAGGACAGGAGAATACAATCTATTGCCCCCTGTTATCAGCCATTTCAGGGGAGAGGATGACTGTAGAACAGGAGAATACAGTCTATTGCCCCCTGTTATCAGCCATTTCAGGGGAGAGGATGACTGTAGGACAGGAGAATACAGTATATTGCTCCCTGTTATCAGTCATTTCAGGGGAGAGTATGACTGTAGGACAGGAGAATACAGTCTATTGCCCCCTGTTATCAGCCATTTCAGGGGAGAGGATGACTGTAGGACAGGAGAATACAGTCTATTGCTCCCTGTTATCAGCCATTTCAGGAGAGAGGATGACTGTAGGACAGGAGAATACAGTCTATTGCTCCCTGTTATCAGACATTTCAGGGGAGAGGATGACTGTAGGACAGGAGAATACAGTCTATTGCCCCCTGTTATCAGCCATTTCAGGGGAGAGGATGACTGTAGGACAGGAGAATACAGTCTATTGCTCCCTGTTATCAGCCATTTCAGGGGAGAGGATGACTGTAGGACAGGAGAATACAGTCTATTGCTCCCTGTTATCAGTCATTTCAGGGGAGAGGATGACTGTAGGACAGGAGAATACAGTCTATTGCTCCCTGTTATCAGCCATTTCAGGGGAGAGGATGACTGTAGGACAGGAGAATACAGTCTATTGCTCCCTGTTATCAGCCATTTCAGGGGAGAGGATGACTGTAGGACAGGAGAATACAGTCTATTGCCCCCTGTTATCAGCCATTTCAGGCCGGGGAGAGGATGACTGTAGGACAGGAGAATACAGTCTATTGCCCCCTGTTATCAGCCATTTCAGAGGAGAGGATGACTGTAGGACAGGAGAATACAGTCTATTGCTCCCTGTTATCAGCCATTTCAGGGGAGAGGATGACTGTAGGACAGGAGAATACAGTCTATTGCCCCCTGTTATCAGCCATTTCAGGGGAGAGGATGACTGTAGGACAGGAGAATACAGTCTATTGCCCCCTGTTATCAGCCATTTCAGGGGAGAGGATGACTGTAGGACAGGAGAATACAATCTATTGTCCCCTGTTATCAGCCATTTCAGGGGAGAGGATGACTGTAGGACAGGAGAATACAGTCTATTGCCCCCTGTTATCAGCCATTTCAGGGGAGAGGTTGACTGTAGGACAGGAGAATACAGTCTATTGCCCCCTGTTATCAGCCATTTCAGAGGAGAGGATGACTGTAGGACAGGAGAATACAATCTACTGCCCCCTGTTATCAGCCATTTCAGGCCGGGGAGAGGATGACTGTAGGACAGGAGAATACAGTCTATTGCCCCATGTTATCAGCCATTTCAGGGGAGAGGATGACTGTAGGACAGGAGAATACAGTCTATTGCCCCCTGTTATCAGCCATTTCAGGGGAGAGGATGACTGTATGACCGGAGAATACAGTCTATTGCCCCCTGTTATCAGCCATTTCAGGGGAGAGGATGACTGTAGGACAGGAGAATACAGTCTATTGCCCCCTGTTATCAGCCATTTCAGGGGAGAGGATGACTGTAGGACAGGAGAATACAGTCTATTGCCCCCTGTTATCAGCCATTTCAGAGGAGAGGATGACTGTAGGACAGGAGAATACAGTCTATTGCCCCCTGTTATCAGCCATTTCAAGGGAGAGGATGACTGTAGGACAGGAGAATACAGTCTATTGCTCCCTGTTATCAGCCATTTCAGGGGAGAGGATGACTGTAGGACAGGAGAATACAGTCTATTGCCCCTGTTATCAGCCATTTCAGGGGAGAGGATGACTGTAGGACAGGAGAATACAGTCTATTGCCCCCTGTTATCAGCCATTTCAGGGGAGGGGATGACTGTAGGACAGGAGAATACAATCTATTGCCCCCTGTTATCAGCCATTTCAGGGGAGAGTATGACTGTAGGACAGGAGAATACAGTCTATTGCCCCCTGTTATCAACCATTTCAGGGGGGAGGATGACTGTAGGACAGGAGAATACAGTCTATTGCCTCCTGTTATCAGCCATTTCAGGGGAGAAAATGACTGTAGGACAGGAGAATACAGTCTATTGCTCCCTGTTATCAGCCATTTCAGGGGAGAGGATGACTGTAGGACAGGAGAATACAGTCTATTGCCCCCTGTTATCAGTTATTTCAGGGGAGAGGATGACTGTAGGACAGGAGAATACAATCTATTGCCCCCTGTTATCAGCCATTTCAGGGGAGAGGATGACTGTAGGACAGGAGAATACAGTCTATTGCCCCTGTTATCAGCCATTTCAGGGGAGAGGATGACTGTAGGACAGGAGAATACAGTCTATTGCTCCCTGTTATCAGCCATTTCAGAGGAGAGGATGACTGTAGGACAGGAGAATACAGTCTATTGCTCCCTGTTATCAGCCATTTCAGGGGAGAGGATGACTGTAGGACAGGAGAATACAGTCTATTGCCTCCTGTTATCAGCCATTTCAGGGGAGAGGATGACTGTAGGACAGGAGAATACAGTCTATTGCCCCCCTGTTATCAGCCATTTCAGGGCAGAGGATGACTGTAGGACAGGAGAATACAGTCTATTACCCCCTGTTCTCAGCCATTTCAGGGGAGAGGATGACTGTAGGACAGGAGAATACAGTCTATTGCCCCGTTATCAGCCATTTCAGGGGAGAGGATGACTGTAGGACAGGAGAATACAGTCTATTGCCCCCTGTTATCAGCCATTTCACGGGAGAGGATGACTGTAGGACAGGAGAATACAATCTATTGCCCCCTGTTATCAGCCATTTCAGGGGAGAGGATGACTGTAGGACAGGAGAATACAGTCTATTGCCCCCTGTTATCAGCCATTTCAGGGGAGAGGATGACTGTAGGACAGGAGAATACAGTCTATTGCTCCCTGTTATCAGCCATTTCAGGGGAGAGGATGACTGTAGGACAGGAGAATACAGTCTATTGCTCCCTGTTATCAGCCGTTTCAGGGGAGAGGATGACTGTAGGACAGGAGAATACAGTCTATTGCCCCCTGTTATCAGCCGTTTCAGGGGGGAGGATGACTGTAGGACAGGAGAATACAGTCTATTGCACCCTGTTATCAGCCATTTCAGGGGAGAGGATGACTGTAGGACAGGAGAATACAGTCTATTGCCCCCTGTTATCAGCCATTTCAGTGGAGAGGATGACTGTAGGACCGGAGAATACAGTCTATTGCTCCTGTTATCAGCCATTTCAGGGAGAGGATGACTGTAGGACCGGAGAATACAGTCTATTGCCTCCTGTTATCAGCCATTTCAGGGGAGAGGATGACTGTAGGACAGGAGAATACAGTCTATTGCTCTATGTTATCAGCCATTTCAGGGGAGAGGATGACTGTAGGACAGGAGAATACAGTCTATTGCCGCCTGTTATCAGCCATTTCAGGGGAGAGGATGACTGTAGGACAGGAGAATACAGTCTATTGCCCCCTGTTATCAGCCATTTCAGGGGACAGGATGACTGTAGGACAGGAGAATACAGTCTATTGCCCCCTGTTATCAGCCATTTCAGGGGAGAGGATGACTGTAGGACAGGAGAATACAATCTATTGCCCCCTGTTATCAGCCATTTCAGGGGAGAGGATGACTGTAGGACAGGAGAATACAGTCTATTGCTACCTGTTATCAGCCATTTCAGAGGAGAGGATGACTGTAGGACAGGAGAATACAGTCTATTGCCCCCTGTTATCAGTCATTTCAGGGGAGAGGATGACTGTAGGACAGGAGAATACAGTCTATTGCCCCCTGTTATCAGCCATTTCAGGGGAGAGGATGACTGTAGGACAGGAGAATACAGTCTATTGCCCCCTGTTATCAGTCATTTCAGGGGAGAGGATGACTGTAGGACAGGAGAATACAGTCTATTGCCCCCTGTTATCAGCCATTTCAGAGGAGAGGATGACTGTAGGACAGGAGAATACAGTCTATTGCCCCCTGTTATCAGCCATTTCAGGGGGGGGAGAGGATGACTGTAGGACAGGAGAATACAGTCTATTGCCCCCTGTTATCAGCCATTTCAGGGGAGAGGATGACTGTAGGACAGGAGAATACAATCTATTGCCCCCTGTTATCAGCCATTTCAGGGGAGAGGATGACTGTAGGACAGGAGAATACAGTCTATTGCCCCCTGTTATCAGCCATTTCAGAGGAGAGGATGACTGTAGGACAGGAGAATACAGTCTATTGCTCCCTGTTATCAGCCATTTCAGGGGGGGGAGAGGATGACTGTAGGACAGGAGAATACAGTCTATTGCCCCCTGTTATCAGCCATTTCAGGGGAGAGGATGACTGTAGGACAGGAGAATACAATCTATTGCCCCCTGTTATCAGCCATTTCAGGGGAGAGGATGACTGTAGGACAGGAGAATACAGTCTATTGCTACCTGTTATCAGCCATTTCAGAGGAGAGGATGACTGTAGGACAGGAGAATACAGTCTATTGCCCCCTGTTATCAGTCATTTCAGGGGAGAGGATGACTGTAGGACAGGAGAATACAGTCTATTGCCCCCTGTTATCAGCCATTTCAGGGGAGAGGATGACTGTAGGACAGGAGAATACAGTCTATTGCCCCCTGTTATCAGTCATTTCAGGGGAGAGGATGACTGTAGGACAGGAGAATACAGTCTATTGCCCCCTGTTATCAGCCATTTCAGAGGAGAGGATGACTGTAGGACAGGAGAATACAGTCTATTGCTCCCTGTTATCAGCCATTTCAGGGGGGGGAGAGGATGACTGTAGGACAGGAGAATACAGTCTATTGCCCCCTGTTATCAGCCATTTCAGGGGAGAGGATGACTGTAGGACAGGAGAATACAGTCTATTGCCCCCTGTTATCAGCCATTTCAGGGGAGAGGATGACTGTAGGACAGGAGAATACAGTCTATTGCCCCCTGTTATCAGCCATTTCAGGAGAGAGGATGACTGTAGGACAGGAGAATACAGTCTATTGCCCCCTGTTATCAGCCATTTCAGGGGAGAGGATGACTGTAGGACAGGAGAATACAGTCTATTGCCCCCTGTTATCAGCCATTTCAGGGGAGAGGATGACTGTAGGACAGGAGAATACAGTCTATTGCTCCCTGTTATCAGCCATTTCAGGGGAGAGGATGACTGTAGGACAGGAGAATACAGTCTATTGCTCCCTGTTATCAGCCATTTCAGGGGAGAGGATGACTGTATGACAGGAGAATACAATCTATTGCCCCCTGTTATCAGCCATTTCAGGCCGGGGAGAGGATGACTGTAGGACAGGAGAATACAGTCTATTGCCCCCTGTTATCAGCCATTTCAGAGGAGAGGATGACTGTAGGACAGGAGAATACAGTCTATTGCCCCCTGTTATCAGCCATTTCAGGAGAGAGGATGACTGTAGGACAGGAGAATACAGTCTATTGCCCCCTGTTATCAGCCATTTCAGGGGAGAGGATGACTGTAGGACAGGAGAATACAGTCTATTGCCCCCTGTTATCAGCCATGTCAGGGGAGAGGATGACTGTAGGACAGGAGAATACAGTCTATTGCCCCCTGTTATCAGCCATTTCAGAGGAGAGGATGACTGTAGGACAGGAGAATACAGTCTATTGCCCCCTGTTATCATCCATTCTAGGCCGGGGAGAGGATGACTGTAGGACAGGAGAATACAATCTATTGTCCCTGTTATCAGCCATTTCAGGGGAGAGGATGACTGTAGGACAGGAGAATACAGTCTATTGCCCCCTGTTATCAGCCATTTCAAGGGAGAGGATGACTGTAGGACAGGAGAATACAGTCTATTGCTCCCTGTTATCAGCCATTTCAGGGGAGAGGATGACTGTAGGACAGGAGAATACAGTCTATTGCTCCCTGTTATCAGCCATTTCAGGGGAGCGGGGGACTGTAGGACAGGAGAATACAGTCTATTGCCCCCTGTTATCAGCCATTTCAGGGGAGGGGATGACTGTAGGACAGGAGAATACAATCTATTGCCCCCTGTTATCAGCCATTTCAGGGGAGAGTATGACTGTAGGACAGGAGAATACAGTCTATTGCCCCCTGTTATCAACCATTTCAGGGGGGAGGATGACTGTAGGACAGGAGAATACAATCTATTGCCTCCTGTTATCAGCCATTTCAGGGGAGAAAATGACTGTAGGACAGGAGAATACAGTCTATTGCTCCCTGTTATCAGCCATTTCAGGGGAGAGGATGACTGTAGGACAGGAGAATACAGTCTATTACCTCCTGTTATCAGCCATTTCAGGCCGGGGAGAGGATGACTGTAGGACAGGAGAATACAATCTATTGCCCCCTGTTATCAGTTATTTCAGGGGAGAGGATGACTGTAGGACAGGAGAATACAGTCTATTGCTCCCTGTTATCAGCCATTTCAGGGGAGAGGATGACTGTAGGACAGGAGAATACAGTCTATTGCCCCCTGTTATCAGCCATTTCAGAGGAGAGGATGACTGTAGGACAGGAGAATACAATCTATTGCCCCCTGTTATCAGCCATTTCAGGGGAGAGGATGACTGTAGGACAGGAGAATACAGTCTATTGCTCCCTGTTATCAGCCATTTCAGGGGAGAGGATGACTGTAGGACAGGAGAATACAGTCTATTGCCCCCTGTTATCAGCCATTTCAGGGGGGAGGATGACTGTAGGACAGGAGAATACAGTCTATTGCCCCCTGTTATCAGCCATTTCAGGGGAGAGGATGACTGTAGGACAGGAGAATACAGTCTATTGCCCCCTGTTATCAGCCATTTCAGGGGGAGGATGACTGTAGGACAGGAGAATACAATCTATTGCCCCCTGTTATCAGTTATTTCAGGGGAGAGGATGACTGTAGGACAGGAGAATACAATCTATTGCCCCCTGTTATCAGCCATTTCAGGGGAGAGGATGACTGTAGAACAGGAGAATACAGTCTATTGCCCCCTGTTATCAGCCATTTCAGGGGAGAGGATGACTGTAGGACAGGAGAATACAGTATATTGCTCCCTGTTATCAGTCATTTCAGGGGAGAGTATGACTGTAGGACAGGAGAATACAGTCTATTGCCCCCTGTTATCAGCCATTTCAGGGGAGAGGATGACTGTAGGACAGGAGAATACAGTCTATTGCTCCCTGTTATCAGCCATTTCAGGAGAGAGGATGACTGTAGGACAGGAGAATACAGTCTATTGCTCCCTGTTATCAGACATTTCAGGGGAGAGGATGACTGTAGGACAGGAGAATACAGTCTATTGCCCCCTGTTATCAGCCATTTCAGGGGAGAGGATGACTGTAGGACAGGAGAATACAGTCTATTGCTCCCTGTTATCAGCCATTTCAGGGGAGAGGATGACTGTAGGACAGGAGAATACAGTCTATTGCTCCCTGTTATCAGTCATTTCAGGGGAGAGGATGACTGTAGGACAGGAGAATACAGTCTATTGCTCCCTGTTATCAGCCATTTCAGGGGAGAGGATGACTGTAGGACAGGAGAATACAGTCTATTGCTCCCTGTTATCAGCCATTTCAGGGGAGAGGATGACTGTAGGACAGGAGAATACAGTCTATTGCCCCCTGTTATCAGCCATTTCAGGCCGGGGAGAGGATGACTGTAGGACAGGAGAATACAGTCTATTGCCCCCTGTTATCAGCCATTTCAGAGGAGAGGATGACTGTAGGACAGGAGAATACAGTCTATTGCTCCCTGTTATCAGCCATTTCAGGGGAGAGGATGACTGTAGGACAGGAGAATACAGTCTATTGCCCCCTGTTATCAGCCATTTCAGGGGAGAGGTTGACTGTAGGACAGGAGAATACAGTCTATTGCCCCCTGTTATCAGCCATTTCAGAGGAGAGGATGACTGTAGGACAGGAGAATACAATCTACTGCCCCCTGTTATCAGCCATTTCAGGCCGGGGAGAGGATGACTGTAGGACAGGAGAATACAGTCTATTGCCCCATGTTATCAGCCATTTCAGGGGAGAGGATGACTGTAGGACAGGAGAATACAGTCTATTGCCCCCTGTTATCAGCCATTTCAGGGGAGAGGATGACTGTATGACCGGAGAATACAGTCTATTGCCCCCTGTTATCAGCCATTTCAGGGGAGAGGATGACTGTAGGACAGGAGAATACAGTCTATTGCCCCCTGTTATCAGCCATTTCAGAGGAGAGGATGACTGTAGGACAGGAGAATACAGTCTATTGCCCCCTGTTATCAGCCATTTCAAGGGAGAGGATGACTGTAGGACAGGAGAATACAGTCTATTGCTCCCTGTTATCAGCCATTTCAGGGGAGAGGATGACTGTAGGACAGGAGAATACAGTCTATTGCCCCTGTTATCAGCCATTTCAGGGGAGAGGATGACTGTAGGACAGGAGAATACAGTCTATTGCTCCCTGTTATCAGCCATTTCAGGGGAGCGGGGGACTGTAGGACAGGAGAATACAGTCTATTGCCCCCTGTTATCAGCCATTTCAGGGGAGGGGATGACTGTAGGACAGGAGAATACAATCTATTGCCCCCTGTTATCAGCCATTTCAGGGGAGAGTATGACTGTAGGACAGGAGAATACAGTCTATTGCCCCCTGTTATCAACCATTTCAGGGGGGAGGATGACTGTAGGACAGGAGAATACAGTCTATTGCCTCCTGTTATCAGCCATTTCAGGGGAGAAAATGACTGTAGGACAGGAGAATACAGTCTATTGCTCCCTGTTATCAGCCATTTCAGGGGAGAGGATGACTGTAGGACAGGAGAATACAGTCTATTGCCCCTGTTATCAGTTATTTCAGGGGAGAGGATGACTGTAGGACAGGAGAATACAATCTATTGCCCCCTGTTATCAGCCATTTCAGGGGAGAGGATGACTGTAGGACAGGAGAATACAGTCTATTGCCCCTGTTATCAGCCATTTCAGGGGAGAGGATGACTGTAGGACAGGAGAATACAGTCTATTGCTCCCTGTTATCAGCCATTTCAGAGGAGAGGATGACTGTAGGACAGGAGAATACAGTCTATTGCTCCCTGTTATCAGCCATTTCAGGGGAGAGGATGACTGTAGGACAGGAGAATACAGTCTATTGCCTCCTGTTATCAGCCATTTCAGGGGAGAGGATGACTGTAGGACAGGAGAATACAGTCTATTGCCCCCCTGTTATCAGCCATTTCAGGGCAGAGGATGACTGTAGGACAGGAGAATACAGTCTATTACCCCCTGTTCTCAGCCATTTCAGGGGAGAGGATGACTGTAGGACAGGAGAATACAGTCTATTGCCCCGTTATCAGCCATTTCAGGGGAGAGGATGACTGTAGGACAGGAGAATACAGTCTATTGCCCCCTGTTATCAGCCATTTCACGGGAGAGGATGACTGTAGGACAGGAGAATACAATCTATTGCCCCCTGTTATCAGCCATTTCAGGGGAGAGGATGACTGTAGGACAGGAGAATACAGTCTATTGCCCCCTGTTATCAGCCATTTCAGGGGAGAGGATGACTGTAGGACAGGAGAATACAGTCTATTGCTCCCTGTTATCAGCCGTTTCAGGGGAGAGGATGACTGTAGGACAGGAGAATACAGTCTATTGCTCCCTGTTATCAGCCGTTTCAGGGGAGAGGATGACTGTAGGACAGGAGAATACAGTCTATTGCCCCCTGTTATCAGCCGTTTCAGGGGGGAGGATGACTGTAGGACAGGAGAATACAGTCTATTGCACCCTGTTATCAGCCATTTCAGGGGAGAGGATGACTGTAGGACAGGAGAATACAGTCTATTGCCCCCTGTTATCAGCCATTTCAGTGGAGAGGATGACTGTAGGACCGGAGAATACAGTCTATTGCTCCTGTTATCAGCCATTTCAGGGAGAGGATGACTGTAGGACCGGAGAATACAGTCTATTGCCTCCTGTTATCAGCCATTTCAGGGGAGAGGATGACTGTAGGACAGGAGAATACAGTCTATTGCTCTATGTTATCAGCCATTTCAGGGGAGAGGATGACTGTAGGACAGGAGAATACAGTCTATTGCCCCCTGTTATCAGCCATTTCAGGGGAGAGGATGACTGTAGGACAGGAGAATACAGTCTATTGCCGCCTGTTATCAGCCATTTCAGGGGAGAGGATGACTGTAGGACAGGAGAATACAGTCTATTGCCCCCTGTTATCAGCCATTTCAGGGGACAGGATGACTGTAGGACAGGAGAATACAGTCTATTGCCCCCTGTTATCAGCCATTTCAGGGGAGAGGATGACTGTAGGACAGGAGAATACAGTCTATTGCCCCCTGTTATCAGCCATTTCAGGGGAGAGGATGACTGTAGGACAGGAGAATACAGTCTATTGCCCCCTGTTATCAGCCATTTCAGGGGAGAGGATGACTGTAGGACAGGAGAATACAATCTATTGCCCCCTGTTATCAGCCATTTCAGGGGAGAGGATGACTGTAGGACAGGAGAATACAGTCTATTGCCCCTGTTATCAGCCATTTCAGGGGAGAGGATGACTGTAGGACAGGAGAATACAGTCTATTGCTCCCTGTTATCAGCCATTTCAGAGGAGAGGATGACTGTAGGACAGGAGAATACAGTCTATTGCTCCCTGTTATCAGCCATTTCAGGGGAGAGGATGACTGTAGGACAGGAGAATACAGTCTATTGCCTCCTGTTATCAGCCATTTCAGGGGAGAGGATGACTGTAGGACAGGAGAATACAGTCTATTGCCCCGTTATCAGCCATTTCAGGGGAGAGGATGACTGTAGGACAGGAGAATACAGTCTATTGCCCCCTGTTATCAGCCATTTCACGGGAGAGGATGACTGTAGGACAGGAGAATACAATCTATTGCCCCCTGTTATCAGCCATTTCAGGGGGAGAGGATGACTGTAGGACAGGAGAATACAGTCTATTGCCCCCTGTTATCAGCCGTGTCAGGGGAGAGGATGACTGTAGGACAGGAGAATACAGTCTATTACCCCCTGTTATCAGCCATTTCAGGGGGAGAGGATGACTGTAGGACAGGAGAATACAGTCTATTGCCCCCTGTTATCAGCCGTGTCAGGGGAGAGGATGACTGTAGGACAGGAGAATACAGTCTATTGCTCCCTGTTATCAGCCATTTCAGGGGGAGAGGATGACTGTAGGACAGGAGAATACAGTCTATTGCCCCCTGTTATCAGCCATTTCAGGGGAGAGGATGACTGTAGGACAGGAGAATACAATCTATTGCCCCCTGTTATCAGCCATTTCAGGGGGGAGGATGACTGTAGGACAGGATAATACAGTCTATTGCTCCCTGTTATCAGCCATTTCAGGGGAGAGGATGACTGTAGGACAGGAGAATACAGTCTATTGCCCCCTGTTATCAGCCATTTCAGGGGGAGGATGACTGTAGGACAGGAGAATACAGTCTATTTCCCCCTGTTATCAGCCATTTCAGGGGAGAGGATGACTGTAGGACAGGAGAATACAATCTATTGCCCCCTGTTATCAGCCATTTCAGAGGAGAGGATGACTGTAGGACAGGAGAATACAGTCTATTGCCCCCTGTTATCAGCCATTTCAGGGGAGAGGATGACTGTAGGACAGGAGAATACAGTCTATTGCTCCCTGTTATCAGCCATTTCAGGGGAGAGGATGACTGTAGGACAGGAGAATACAGTCTATTGCTCCCTGTTATCAGCCATTTCAGGGGGGAGGATGACTGTAGGACAGGAGAATACAATCTATTGCCCCCTGTTATCAGCCATTTCAGGGGAGAGGATGACTGTAGGACAGGAGAATACAGTCTATTGCCCCCTGTTATCAGCCATTTCAGGGGAGAGGATGACTGTAGGACAGGAGAATACAGTCTATTGCCCCCTGTTATCAGCCATTTCAGGGGAGAGGATGACTGTAGGACAGGAGAATACAGTCTATTGCCCCCTGTTATCAGCCATTTCAGGGGAGAGGATGACTGTAGGACAGGAGAATACAGTCTATTGCCCCCTGTTATCAGCCATTTCAGTGCAGAGGATGACTGTGGGACAGGAGAATACAGTCTATTGCCCCCTGTTATCAGCCATTTCAGTGCAGAGGATGACTGTGGGACAGGAGAATACAGTCTATTGCTCCCTGTTATCAGACATTTCAGGGGGGAGGATGACTGTAGGACAGGAGAATACAGTCTATTGCCCCCTGTTATCAGTCATTTCAGGGGAGAGGATGACTGTAGGACAGGAGAATACAGTCTATTGCCCCCTGTTATCAGTCATTTCAGGGGAGAGGATGACTGTAGGACAGGAGAATACAGTCTATTGCCCCCTGTTATCAGCCATTTCAGGAGAGAGGATGACTGTAGGACAGGAGAATACAATCTATTGCCCCCTGTTATCAGCCATTTCAGGGGAGAGGATGACTGTAGGACAGGAGAATACAGTCTATTGCTCACTGTTATCAGCCATTTCAGGGGAGAGGATGACTGTAGGACAGGAGAATACAATCTATTGCCCCCTGTTATCAGACATTGCTCATATACCTACCTGAGCTAATCTGCGGAGGAGAAGTTCAGAAGATGAGCGGCTCCAGTCGAGGAATATATCTGGGACCAGTGTGACCGTCATCTCCAGGACCCGCAGGAGACTGACTGACAGGTCAAAGCAGGTGGCACAAACTTTTAACTGTCGGCTGTCGACAAAGTTCCTCTCCAGGCGCTCGGCGGCCTGCTGGATCTGTGGGAAGGCAGAGCTCAGACCTTGGAAAGCCGACGTCCCCTCCCTGTCCACTCCTTGTCCCCATTCTCACCTCCTGAATCATCCCGATGAACTCGGAGAAGGCCCAGTTCAGCTGGTTCAGGACGCTGTTCAGAAAGCTGGAGGCCAGTTCTGGATCCCCCCTCAGTAACTCCGCCATGTGGCTCTGCAGCAGTGTGGACGGGCAAGGCTCTGCAATATGCCAACAGATCACTAAAGACATGCAAAGCACACGGGACAGACACACATGACACCGCCAGATGGTACACTGCCGACCCCAGGTCCCCTCACGTACTCTGCAGGCTGGGAAGGTTGGCGTCCTCTGGTTTGGTCTTCAGCAGGTGCGGAAGTCTTGTGTACCTATAACCAAAACCACAGCCCTGGAGAAGGGGGGGGGGGGGGGGAAAGAAGTTCCAACAATAACCCAAAAACATCACAACAAGACCCCCTGCCCCCCGACTCACTCTCCAGAGTCTGACGAGGATCCAGTTGGTCTGCGCCCACGGCCGCTGCTCATACGGCGCCAGAAGATTCTTCATCATGCTGATCTGCCTGGAGAGAAGGTGCCGGTCACTGACAACTAGAGGACCCTGTAACAGACTGCGGAGCGCCCCCAACCCACAGGGATCGACCCAACCCCAGAGCTGTCAGAGGAACCGGACTCACTGCTCCTCGGAGATCCGCTCCACGGCCCGAAGGGAGTGCGGATAGCACACGTAGCTCGCCAGCGCCTGCATCAGGGAATCCTTAATGTCTGGAGAGAGAAGAGACTCAGAGCTGAGCGGGGGAGGGGACATGGGGTCAACTGAGCGTGCGCTGCTACTCACCCGTCCCTACAATGCGCGGATCAGCAAAGTGTTTGGCCAAAATGGCCGCCAGGCGCGTCAGGGTCTCTTCATAACCTACAGAGAGTGAAAAAAACATAAAACGTGTAACAGCCGGACCTCACCGCAGGATGGAAAGGAACTGCACGGACTGAGGAGCAACCGCCAACCAGACATAAGTGATCCTGAGCTACATCCTGTATTATCCTCCAGAGCTGCACTCACTATTCTGCTGGTGCAGTCACTGTGTACATACATTACTTATCCTGTACTGATCCTGAGTTACATCCTGTATTATACTCAAGAGCTGCACTCACTATTCTGCTGGTGCAGTCACTGTGTACATACATTACTTATCCTGTACTGATCCTGAGTTACATCCTGTATTATACTCCAGAGCTGCACTCACTATTCTGCTGGTGCCGTCACTGTGTACATACATTACTTATCCTGTACTGATCCTGAGTTACATCCTGTATTATACTCCAGAGCTGTACTCACTATTCTGCTGGTGCAGTCATTGTGTACATACATTACTTATCCTGTACTGATCCTGAGTTACATCCTGTATTATCCTCCAGAGCTGCACTCCCTATTCTGCTGGTACAGTCACTGTGTACATACATTACTTATCCTGTATTATACTCCAGAGCTGCACTCACTATTCTGCTGGTGCAGTCACTGTGTACATACATTACTTATC
This sequence comes from Bufo bufo, assembly GCF_905171765.1. Taxonomy (NCBI): domain Eukaryota; kingdom Metazoa; phylum Chordata; class Amphibia; order Anura; family Bufonidae; genus Bufo; species Bufo bufo. Next base: position 2,819,279 of record NC_053397.1, on the reverse strand, counting down.
CTGTATTATACTCCAGAGCTGCACTCACTATTCTGCTGGTGCAGTCACTGTGTACATACATTACTTATCCTGTGCTGATCCTGAGTTACATCCTGTATTACACTCCAGAGCTGCACTCACTATTCTGCTGGTGCAGTCACTGTGTACATACATTACTTATCCTGTGCTGATCCTGAGTTACATCCTGTATTATCCTCCAGAGCTGCACTCACTATTCTGCTGGTACAGTCACTGTGTACATACATTACTTATCCTGTATTATACTCCAGAGCTGCACTCACTATTCTGCTGGTGCAGTCACTGTGTACATACATTACTTATCCTGTATTATACTCCAGAGCTGCACTCACTATTCTGCTGGTGCAGTCACTGTGTACATACATTACTTATCCTGTGCTGATCCTGAGTTACATCCTGTATTACACTCCAGAGCTGCACTCACTATTCTGCTGGTGCAGTCACTGTGTACATACATTACTTATCCTGTGCTGATCCTGAGTTACATCCTGTATTATCCTCCAGAGCTGCACTCACTATTCTGCTGGTGCAGTCACTGTGTATATACATTACTTATCCTGTACTGATCTTGAGTTACATCCTGTATTATACTCCAGAGCTGCACTCACTATTCTGCTGGTGCAGTCACTGTGTACATACATTACTTATCCTGTACTGATCCTGAGTTACATCCTGTATTATACTCCAGAGCTGCACTCACTATTCTGCTGGTGCAGTCACTGTGTACATACATTACTTATCCTGTACTGATCCTGAGTTACATCCTGTATTATCCTCCAGAGCTGCACTCACTATTCTGCTGGTGCAGTCACTGTGTACATACATTACTTATCCTGTACTGATCCTGAGTTAAATCCTGTATTATACCCCAGAGCTGCACTCACTATTCTGCTGGTGCAGTCACTGTGTACATACATTACTTATCCTGTACTGATCCTGAGTTACATCCTGTATTATACTCCAGAGCTGCACTCACTATTCTGCTGGTGCAGTCACTGTGTACATACATTACTTATCCTGTACTGATCCTGAGTTACATCCTGTATTATACTCCAGAGCTACACTCACTATTCTGCTGGTGTAGTCACTGTGTACATACATTACTTATCCTGTACTGATCCTGAGTTACATCCTGTATTATACTCCAGAGCTGCACTCACTATTCTGCTGGTGCAGTCACTGTGTACATACATTACTTATCCTGTACTGATCCTGAGTTACATCCTGTATTATACTCCAGAGCTGCACTCACTATTCTGCTGGTGCAGTCACTGTGTACATACATTACTTATCCTGTACTGATCCTGAGTTACATCCTGTATTATACTCCAGAGCTGCACTCACTATTCTGCTGGTGCAGTCACTGTGTACATACATTACTTATCCTGTACTGATCCTGAGTTACATCCTGTATTATACTCCAGAGCTGCACTTACTATTCTGCTGGTGCAGTCACTGTGTACATACATTACTTATCCTGTACTGATCCTGAGTTACATCCTGTATTATACTCCAGAGCTGCACTCACTATTCTGCTGGTGCAGTCACTGTGTACATACATTACTTATCCTGTACTGAACCTGAGTTACATCCTGTATTATCCTCCAGAGCTGCACTCACTATTCTGCTGGTGCAGTCACTGTGTACATACATTACTGATCCTGAGCTACATCCTGTATTATCCTCCAGAGCTGCACTCACTATTCTGCTGGTGCAGTCACTGTGTACATACATTACTTATCCTGTACTGATCCTGAGTTACATCCTGTATTATACTCCAGAGCTGCACTCACTATTCTGCTGGTGCAGTCACTGTGTACATACATTACTTATCCTGTATTATACTCCAGAGCTGCACTCACTATTCTGCTGGTGCAGTCACTGTGTACATACATTACTTATCCTGTACTGATCCTGGGTTACATCCTGTATTATACTCCAGAGCTGCACTCACTATTCTGCTGGTGCAGTCACTGTGTACATACATTACTTATCCTGCACTGATCCTGAGTTACATCCTGTATTATACTCCAGAGCTGCACTCACTATTCTGCTGGTGCAGTCACTGTGTACATACATTACTTATCCTGCACTGATCCTGAGTTACATCCTGCATTATACTCCAGAGCTGCACTCACTATTCTGCTGGTGCAGTCACTGTGTACATACATTACTTATCCTGTACTGACCCTGAGTTACATCCTGCATTATACTCCAGAGCTGCACTCACTATTCTGCTGGTGCAGTCACTGTGTACATACATTACTTATCCTGTACTGACCCTGAGTTACATCCTGTACTATACTCCAGAGCTGCACTCACTATTCTGCTGGTGCAGTCACTATGTACATACATTAATTATCCTGCACTGATCCTGAGTTACATCCTGCATTATACTCCAGAGCTGCACTCACTATTCTGCTGGTGCAGTCACTGTGTACATACATTACTTATCCTGTACTGATCCTGAGTTACATCCTGCATTATACTCCAGAGCTGCACTCACTATTCTGCTGGTACAGTCACTGTGTACATACATTACTTATCCTGCACTGATCCTGAGTTACATCCTGCATTATACTCCAGAGCTGCACTCACTATTCTGCTGGTGCAGTCACTGTGTACATACATTACTTATCCTGTACTGACCCTGAGTTACATCCTGTATTATACTCCAGAGCTGCACTCACTATTCTGCTGGTGCAGTCACTGTGTACATACATTACTTATCCTGTACTGATCCTGAGTTACATCCTGTATTATACTCCAGAGCTGCACTCACTATTCTGCTGGTGCAGTCACTGTGTACATACATTACTTATCCTGTACTGATCCTGAGTTACATCCTGTATTATACTCCAGAGCTGCACTCACTATTCTGCTGGTGCAGTCACTGTGTACATACATTACTTATCCTGTACTGATCCTGAGTTACATCCTGTATTATACTCCAGAGCTGCACTCATTATTCTGCTGGTGCAGTCACTGTGTACATACATTACTTATCCTGTACTGATCCTGAGTTACATCCTGTATTATACTCCAGAGCTGCACTCACTATTCTGCTGGTGCAGTCACTGTGTACATACATTACTTATCCTGTACTGATCCTGAGTTACATCCTGTATTATACTCCAGAGCTGCACTCACTATTCTGCTGGTGCAGTCACTGTGTACATACATTACTTATCCTGTACTGATCCTGAGTTACATCCTGTATTATACTCCAGAGCTGCACTCACTATTCTGCTGGTGCAGTCACTGTGTACAGACATTACTTATCCTGTACTGATCCTGAGTTACATCCTGTATTATACTCCAGAGCTGCACTCACTATTCTGCTGGTGTGCAGTCACTGTGTACAGACATTACTTATCCTGTACTGATCCTGAGTTACATCCTGTATTATACTCCAGAGCTGCACTCATTATTCTGCTGGTGCAGTCACTGTGTACATACATTACTTATCCTGTACTGATCCTGAGTTACATCCTGTATTATACTCCAGAGCTGCACTCACTATTCTGCTGGTGCAGTCACTGTGTACATACATTACTTATCCTGTACTGATCCTGAGTTACATCCTGTATTATACTCCAGAGCTGCACTCACTATTCTACTGGTGCAGTCACTGTGTACATACATTACTTATCCTGTACTGATCCTGAGTTACATCCTGTATTATACTCCAGAGCTGCACTCACTATTCTGCTGGTGCAGTCACTGTGTACACACATTACTTATCCTGTATTATACTCCAGAGCTGCGCTCACTATTCTGCAGGCGCTGTGTTCATACCGGGGAGCTCCTCCATGCTGCTGACGGGGTTGAAGTAGTTCTTCAGGGCGTTGTAACTGTTCATGGCGACATTCAGGTAGAACTCCGGCATGAAGGCGAGCAGGGCCCCGATGCGGTCCGCGTGCTCGATGGTCCGCAGACAGACCTGCAGTAACCAGTAAATGTCCTGCATCTTCTCCTGCGGGCAGAGGACGGATCTGAAGTCAAGCTGCGGAGTCCTATGCGATGGCGCCCCAGTGCTGCCACTAGGGGGCTGTGGAGCAGACGTGGCAGAGATGGGGAGGGGGCCGCCGGTACCTTGGAGTAGATGGTGACGTTGATCCAGGCCAGGCGGCGGCTCAGGTGGTTCAGCTTCTCCAGGAACACTTGGCGGCTCTTGTGCAGCTCCTCCAGGATGTCCGCCCTCTGCCCACAAGATCACATGGGATTAGATGCCAGCGGCGCCCACTGCGGGCAGGACCCGGCTCGCCCTGTACTCACCCTCTGCGGACAGCGCTTTATCTTCTCCTCCGTGTCCTTGAGTGCCAGAGCGTATTCATTCACGTCGTCTGAGACCCCGACCATCTGCAGGGAGGAGACATGAGGGGGGCTCTGCGAGTGGGGGGGGGGGGGGGGGGCTCGGAGCCGGACTCACCTTCCCCAGCTGCTGGTGCACGCTCAGGTTATACATCATCACCGCGCCGTCCAGGATCTCCAGCAGAGAGTTCTCCGTGATGGGGAGCGCCGCCTCCTCCGGGGGTCTTCCCAGCAGCAGCCCCTCATTCCCATGATGCCCTTCAACTGCAACGGAAGAAAACATGGCTGCCTCACCATGAGAAGTGATTCCGGCTCCGAGCCTGGCGCCGCTGATCATTGCCTAGTAAGAGTTATGGGGACCTGAACCCCAACATCAGCCTGTGAGCCCCAATACGCTGCAGACCCCCCCCTCCCCCACTCACTGTCGTCCTCGGTGCGCTGCTCCACGCTCAGGCTCCGCACCTTCACCTTCTCCGGGGCCCGGCGCGGGTTCATCAGACTGACGGCCGCGGTGCTCAGGAAGCGGTTCGCCCTCCCCAGTGTTGGCGAGCTCAGCCAGCCGGGCCGGGCCAGCGCCCCCCCAATGGCCAGAGCAGCGGAGGCCCTCTGAAGAAGAGGAGGCAGAAGATGAGGGGGTGGGCAGTAGTAGAGGGGCCACTGCAGCCGTCTCTTCCCCTCACCCACCTGGGCCGTGGTGCTGGTGGACTCGTCCTCCTCCTCCAGGTCGTCCATGGTGACCGCCTGCAGCTCCGAGGGGTCGATGACAATGTTGGCCTTGGACGCGAGGTCATCTGAGGGAAAACAAGGAATTACGGGCGGGAAACCCCCTGCCACGGCGGCACAGCTGCCCCCCATTCACTGACCACAGCGGCACAGCTGCCCCCCCACCAGTGCCCCCCATTCACTGACCACGGCGGCACAGCTGCCCCCCATTCACTGACCACAGCGGCACAGCTGCCCCCCCACCAGTGCCCCCCATTCACTGACCACAGCGGCACAGCTGCCCCCCATTCACTGACCACAGCGGCACAGCTGCCCCCCCACCAGTGCCCCCCATTCACTGACCACGGCGGCACAGCTACCCCCCATTCACTGACCACGGCTACACAGCTGCCCCCCATTCACTGACCACAGCGGCACAGCTGCCCCCTATTCACTGACCACGGCGGCACAGCTGCCCCCTATTCACTGACCACGGCGGCACAGCTGCCCCCCATTCACTGACCACGGCGGCACAGCTGCCCCCCATTCACTGACCACGGCTGCACAGCTGCCCCCCATTCACTGACCACGGCTGCACAGCTGCCCCCCCATTCACTGACCACGGCGGCACAGCTGCCCCCCATTCACTGACCACGGCGGCACAGCTGCCCCCCATTCACTGACCACGGCGGCACAGCTGCCCCCCATTCACTGACCACGGCGGCACAGCTGCCCCCCCATTCACTGACCACAGCGGCACATCTGCCCCCCCATTCACTGACCACGGCGGCACAGCTGCCCCCCCATTCACTGACCACGGCGGCACAGCTGCCCCCCATTCACTGACCACGGCGGCACAGCTGCCCCCCCATTCACTGACCACGGCGGCACATCTGCCCCCTCATTCACTGACCACGGCGGCACAGCTGCCCCCCATTCACTGACCACGGCGGCACAGCTGCCCCCCCATTCACTGACCACGGCGGCACATCTGCCCCCTCATTCACTGACCACGGCGGCACATCTGCCCCCCCATTCACTGACCACGGCGGCACATCTGCCCCCCCATTCACTGACCACGGCGGCACATCTGCCCCCCCATTCACTGACCACGGCGGCACAGCTGCCCCCCCATTCACTGACCACGGCGGCACAGCTGCCCCCCATTCACTGACCACGGCGGCACAGCTGCCCCCCCATTCACTGACCACGGCGGCACAGCTGCCCCCCATTCACTGACCACGGCGGGACAGCTGCCCCCCCATTCACTGACCACGGCAGGACAGCTGCCCCCCCATTCACTCAGCTGCCCCCCCCCATTCACTCAGCTGCCCCCCCCCATTCACTGACCACAGCGGCACAGCTGCCCCCCCATTCACTCAGCTGCCCCCCCCATTCACTGACCACGGCGGCACAGCTGCCCCCCCATTCACTGACCACGGCGGCACAGCTGCCCCCCATTCACTGACCACGGCGGCACAGCTGCCCCCCATTCACTGACCACGGCGGCACATCTGCCCCCCCATTCACTGACCACGGCGGCACAGCTGCCCCCCCATTCACTGACCACGGCGGCACAGCTGCCCCCCATTCACTGACCACGGCGGCACAGCTGCCCCCCATTCACTGACCACGGCGGCACAGCTGCCCCCCATTCACTGACCACGGCGGGACAGCTGCCCCCCCATTCACTGACCACGGCAGGACAGCTGCCCCCCCATTCACTCAGCTGCCCCCCCCCATTCACTCAGCTGCCCCCCCATTCACTGACCACAGCGGCACAGCTGCCCCCCCATTCACTCAGCTGCCCCCCCCATTCACTGACCACGGCGGCACAGCTGCCCCCCCATTCACTGACCACAGCGGCACAGCTGCCCCCCATTCACTGACCACGGCGGCACAGCTGCCCCCCATTCACTGACCACGGCGGCACAGCTGCCCCCCACCCGTTGACCACAGCTACACTCCCCACTGACTCCAGCAGCCGAACCCCCCCCCCCCATATCTCAGCAGAGAGCCCCCCTCCCCCTAACTCCCACCTTTCAGCATCTTCCGTAGGTGAGACAGAAGACCCCCGAGCCTCTGCAGGTCAAAGTAATCCACCTTCCCATTGTAGAAGAGTTGGGGTGGCACGTAGGCATCTGAGGGGAACACAGGGCAGAATGAGGACGAGCATGAGAACCCCCCACAAATCACAGAGCCCCCCGCACGTCACCGCACCCTCACTGCAGAGCGCCGTCGGACAGCGGCTGTGGTAATCCTCCCAGCAGCCTCGGAGGGCGGTGATGAGGCGGTGCAGGAAGCAGACCATGTACTCCGGGGGGCACAGGACGGTCGGGTTCTGGGGAGAGAGGACAATCAGACCCCCGCCACCATTACCATGGTAACAGAGGAGACCCCCAGCGCTCACCCCTCGGTTACTGGCGTTCTCCTGCAGGAATTTCCGGAACTTGTTGAGGAATATGTAGCGGGAGGCTTCGCCCTGCGGAGACAGAGTAACCCTTTAGTGTCTGGGGGGGGAGGGGGGGTGTGAAGGGGGTGCACTCCAGGCCGCACTCACCGCCCCCTTGTCCTTGTTGTTCAGCAGGAGTCTCAGGATCTGCACCTGCAGCTCTTCCACCACTGGAAAAGAAGCCATGACAGTCACCCCCGACCAACGGCCGCGCCCGGGGAGGAAAGGGTTAAGGCCCCAACACTACCTTCAATGCGCTTCTTCAGCCGCATGCAGCCGCGCTCGTAGGCCCGCCTCCTCAGCCGCTCCTCGCCCGTCTCCTCCGCCGGCTCCTTGATTTCTTTCCCCTTAAATGGAGCAATAATTTACAAGATGTGGAAACCGCCAGCGCAGCGCCCAGCGGACGCCCCGGCGCTGATGGAGGAGGTGCCCCAGCGTGAGGCGCCACGTGCCACTGCTCACCTCTTTGTTGAATTGGTTTGGCCACCAGGTGGTTGGGATGAGCTCCTGCAGCCCGGCCTCCTCCACCCGCAGCGGGCTCTTGATGAAGAAGAAGACGACCGAGCGCAGGACGTCAAATCTATGAGCACAGCGCTAAGGATGAGCCAAGACGGCGGACGGCAGAGAGCGCGCGCAGGTACCGCCCCACCCACCGACGTCCCGCCCCACATCCACCGACGTCCCGCCCCACCCACACCACATCCACCGACGTCCCGCCCCACCCACACCACATCCACCGACGTCCCGCCCCACCCACACCACATCCACCGACGTACCGCCCCACCCACCAACGTACCGCCCCACCCACACCACCGACGTCCCGCCCCAACCACACCACATCCACTGACGTCCCGCCCCACCCACGCCCCATCCCCCCGACATACCGCCCCACCCACCGACGTACCGCCCCAACCACACCAAATCCACCGACGTCCCGCCCCACCCACGCCCCATCCCCCCGACATACCGCCCCACCCACGCCCCATCCCGACATACCGCCCCACCCACCGACGTACCGGCCCACCCACACCCACCGACGTACCGCCCCACCCACTGACGTACCGCCCCACCTACGCCATATCCCCCGACATACCGCCCCACCCACGCCCCATCCCCCCGACATACCGCCCCATCCCCCCGACATACCGCCCCATCCCCTGTGCCCCTGGCGCAGTCACCCAGGATACAGGACGTTGCTGAGCAGATATTTCCGCGACTTTTCATGCCTCAGGATGGCGATCGTCAGGCGCAGGTAGTGGATCTGTGTGAAGACGACGGCGGTTACTGGAAGTGCGGGACCGGCGCACGGTCAACCCCCCCCCCGGGTCAGGGACCTACCTGCAGTCCCAGGTCAGGCACAATGGGCGAGAAGCGATACGCACGGAGCAGAGACATCATCAGCTGCTTGAGGAACTCGTGGATCTCGTAGTCCTGCAGGACACACAAGGCTCAGACCAGTCTCTGCACTCCCCCCGCTGCCCACCAGAGGGCGCCCACTCACCTCCATCAGCAGCCACATGAGGTCCAAGAGATGCTGGATGAGCGGGTGCTCCCCAACTGCACCCCCTCCCTCCAGGATCCCCAGGAGGAAGTTCATGAGGACGTCCTCCACCAGATAAACCTTACACTGTGGAGGAGAAGAGGGGTGAGAAGGGAGCAGCCAATCCTGAGGACACAGAGGACAACATGGCGGACCTACCATCAAGGGGGCAAAGTGGTTAAATATGTGCGCCAGGGTGATGAGTACGGTGGGCTCACCCTGCAGCTGCCACGTGGTGGGGTCCTTGTCCACCAGACGCCCCTCCTGTCAATAGATGAGACTCAGTCCAGGGATCGGCACTCAGTGGTCATGTGACCCAGAAAAGGACTTACCTGCACGTCTATCCTGGTGCTCAGGACGTTCTTTAGATATCCCAGCAGCCTCTGGGCCTTGAGGAGATCGGTGGCGGGAGGATCCTGAAGAGGGCGGTATCCGTCCACAGGATATGTGAGAGCGGCCATTAAGGAGACATCGCAGGAGTTAAAGGGGCGGGCAGCAGGCTTTCTATTAGATGCTGCTTGCTGTCAGTGAACCCCCCCGCCCGGTCCTGATCACACAGCAGAGGCCTTGTTACAATGGCATCCTCTGCTGAGTTTGTTACAATGTTTCAGTCTGAGACTACGACACTGATACATTGTAACAAGATGACATGATGCGGACCTGCCCACAGTGAAGGATATCGTAACGGGCGCGAGCCGAAGTTGAACGCCACCGACTCCTTAAAGGACAGGCTGATAGCAGGGAAGTAGGCCATGCCGGCGCCCCGGGAGAGGTCGCTGAAGGCGGTGCCCAGACTCACGCCGTTCCTGCAGAGAGAGGAGAGCGGTGAGGGGGCGTGGGCCGGCACGTGGCGGCTCTCACCGGACGTCTTCTTACAGGCAGAATGAGATGGATCCTTCGTCCAGGTCGATGAGGCAGCTGACGATGTCCCCGGCCGCCCAGGACTGAGAGGGAACAGACAGAGGTCACACCCATGTCACAGGCATCGGTCACGCCCCCCGCTTCTGCCCCCAGCACTCACCTTGCCGTAGTTGGTGGTGGTCACGTTCCATTTACGGACCCTGTTCCCATCATAGGCGTACGAATCTGGGGTGTCGCCAACGCCCTCCTGTGAGATCAGAGGGCACATGGTCACTGACCAGCCGCCCCAACCCTGTCTCCAGCCTGCCCGCTGGGTGCGCGGACTTACCTCCTGGTTGAAGCGGCAGCTCAGGGTGCACCAACCGATCTGCATGAGGCCCTGGGAAGAGATCAGCACCTCGTACAGCCACCGCCCTGCAGACGGAAAACAGCGGCGTCACATCGCTCCACTACAACTCCCAGCAGGTACTCAAATGCTGGGAGCTGCAGTTCACACCAGCAGCTATAGTGTAAGAATTAACCCTTAGTGCTGGCGGTACTGTAGAATGATGGCAGCACACGCCTCACCTTTGTAGACGCAGGTCGTGGCTCGGATAGAGCTGAAGTTACTGTGTCCAATCACCTGCAGGCAAAGATCAGCGTCAACCACAGGAGATCAGCGGGCATCAGAGCCAAGGACAGGTACTCACCCCCAGAAGATCATCATCCACCAATAACAGCCCTTCAAAGCCACTCGTGTGATCCAGGACGACGGTGGGGGGTCCAAGACGCCCATCCACAACGGGGTCTACAGCCAAGAGAAAAGAGAAGCCAAGAACTGAGGCTCCTCCCACTGACGGGCAACTATCTGACAGACAAAGTCAGACCCAAGAGGGGGCCTATTCTATACAGATCACACAGCCACCACTAGAGGGAGCTCACTACATACAGATCACACAGCCACCACTAGAGGGAGCTCACTACATACAGATCACACAGCCACCACTAGAGGGGGCTCACTACATACAGATCACACAGCCACCACTAGAGGGGGCTCACTACATACAGATCACACAGCCACCACTAGAGGGGGCTCACTACATACAGATCACACAGCCACCACTAGAGGGGGCTCACTACATACAGATCACACAGCCACCACTAGAGGGAGCTCACTACATACAGATCACACAGCCACCACTAGAGGGAGCTCACTACATACAGATCACACAGCCACCACTAGAGGGAGCTCACTACATACAGATCACACAGCCACCACTAGAGGGAGCTCACTACATACAGATCACACAGCCACCACTAGAGGGAGCTCACTACATACAGATCACACAGCCACCACTAGAGGGAGCTCACTACATACAGATCACACAGCCACCACTAGAGGGAGCTCACTACATACAGATCACACAGCCACCACTAGAGGGAGCTCACTACATACAGATCACACAGCCACCACTAGAGGGAGCTCACTACATACAGATCACACAGCCACCACTAGAGGGAGCTCACTACATACAGATCACACAGCCACCACTAGAGGGAGCTCACTACATACAGATCACACAGCCACCACTAGAGGGAGCTCACTACATACAGATCACACAGCCACCACTAGAGGGAGCTCACTACATACAGATCACACAGCCACCACTAGAGGGAGCTCACTACATACAGATCACACAGCCACCACTAGAGGGAGCTCACTACATACAGATCACACAGCCACCACTAGAGGGAGCTCACTACATACAGATCACACAGCCACCACTAGAGGGAGCTCACTACATACAGATCACACAGCCACCACTAGAGGGAGCTCACTACATACAGAGCACACAGCCACCACTAGAGGGGGCTCACTACATACAGATCACACAGCCACCACTAGAGGGAGCTCACTACATACAGATCACACAGCCACCACTAGAGGGAGCTCACTACATACAGATCACACAGCCACCACTAGAGGGAGCTCACTACATACAGATCACACAGCCACCACTAGAGGGAGCTCACTACATACAGATCACACAGCCACCACTAGAGGGAGCTCACTACATACAGATCACACAGCCACCACTAGAGGGAGCTCACTACATACAGATCACACAGCCACCACTAGAGGGAGCTCACTACATACAGATCACACAGCCACCACTAGAGGGAGCTCACTACATACAGATCACACAGCCACCACTAGAGGGAGCTCACTACATACAGATCACACAGCCACCACTAGAGGGAGCTCACTACATACAGATCACACAGCCACCACTAGAGGGAGCTCACTACATACAGATTACACAGCCACCACTAGAGGGAGCTCACTACATACAGATCACACAGCCACCACTAGAGGGAGCTCACTACATACAGATCACACAGCCACCACTAGAGGGAGCTCACTACATACAGATCACACAGCCACCACTAGAGGGAGCTCACTACATACAGATCACACAGCCACCACTAGAGGGAGCTCACTACATACAGATCACACAGCCACCACTAGAGGGAGCTCACTACATACAGATCACACAGCCACCACTAGAGGGAGCTCACTACATACAGATCACACAGCCACCACTAGAGGGAGCTCACTACATACAGATTACACAGCCACCACTAGAGGGAGCTCACTACATACAGATCACACAGCCACCACTAGAGGGAGCTCACTACATACAGATCACACAGCCACCACTAGAGGGAGCTCACTACATACAGATCACACAGCCACCACTAGAGGGAGCTCACTACATACAGATCACACAGCCACCACTAGAGGGAGCTCACTACATACAGATCACACAGCCACCACTAGAGGGAGCTCACTACATACAGATCACACAGCCACCACTAGAGGGAGCTCACTACATACAGATCACACAGCCACCACTAGAGGGAGCTCACTACATACAGATCACACAGCCACCACTAGAGGGAGCTCACTACATACAGATCACACAGCCACCACTAGAGGGAGCTCACTACATACAGATCACACAGCCACCACTAGAGGGAGCTCACTACATACAGATCACACAGCCACCACTAGAGGGAGCTCACTACATACAGATTACACAGCCACCACTAGAGGGAGCTCACTACATACAGATTACACAGCCACCACTAGAGGGAGCTCACTACATACAGATTACACAGCCACCACTAGAGGGAGCTCACTACATACAGATTACACAGCCACCACTAGAGGGAGCTCACTACATACAGATTACACAGCCACCACTAGAGGGAGCTCACTACATACAGATTACACAGCCACCACTAGAGGGAGCTCACTACATACAGATTACACAGCCACCACTAGAGGGAGCTCACTACATACAGATTACACAGCCACACTACATACAGATTACACAGCCACCACTAGAGGGAGCTCACTACATACAGATTACACAGCCACCACTAGAGGGAGCTCACTACATACAGATTATACAGTCACCACTAGAGGGAGCTCACTACATACATATTATACAGTCACCACTAGAGGGAGCTCACTACATACATATTATACAGTCACCACTAGGGGGAGCTCACTACATACAGATTATACAGCCTCCACTAGAGGGTGCTCACTACATACAGATACCACTAGAGGGAGCTCACTACATACAGATTATACAGCCACCACTAGAGGGTGCTCACTACATACAGATTATACAGCCACCACTAGAGGGAGCTCACTACATACAGATTATACAGCCACCACTAGAGGGAGCTCACTACATACAGATTATACAGCCACCACTAGAGGGAGCTCACTGCATACAGATTATACAGTCACCACTAGAGGGAGCTCACTACATACAGATTATACAGCCACCACTAGAGGGAGCTCACTACATACAGATTATACAGCCACCACTAGAGGGAGCTCACTACATACAGGTTATACAGTCACCACTAGAGGGAGCTCACTACATACAGGTTATACAGCCACCACTAGAGGAAGCTCACTACATACAGGTTATACAGTCACCACTAGAGGGAGCTCACTACATACAGATTATACAGCCACCACTAGAGCGAGCTCACTACATACAGATTATACAGCCACCACTAGAGGGAGCTCACTACATACAGATTATACAGCCACCACTAGGGGGAGCTCACTACATACAGATTATACAGCCACCACTAGAGGGAGCTCACTACATACAGATCATACAGTCACCACTAGAGGGAGCTCACTACATACAGATTATACAGCCACCACTAGGGGGAGCTCACTGCATACAGATTATACAGTCACCACTAGAGGGAGCTCACTACATACAGATTATACAGCCACCACTAGAGGGAGCTCACTACATACAGATTATACAGCCACCACTAGAGGGAGCTCACTACATACAGATTATACAGCCACCACTAGAGGGAGCTCACTACATACAGATTATACAGTCACCACTAGAGGGAGCTCACTACATACAGATTATACAGCCACCACTAGAGGGAGCTCACTACATACAGATTATACAGCCACCACTAGAGGGAGCTCACTACATACAGATTATACAGCCACCACTAGGGGGAGCTCACTACATACAGATTATACAGCCACCACTAGAGGGAGCTCACTACATACAGGTTATACAGCCACCACTAGAGGGAGCTCACTACATACAGGTTATACAGCCACCACTAGAGGGAGCTCACTACATACAGATTATACAGCCACCACTAGAGGGAGCTCACTACATACAGGTTATACAGTCACCACTAGAGGGAGCTCACTACATACAGGTTATACAGCCACCACTAGAGGGAGCTCACTACATACAGATTATACATCCACCACTAGAGGGAGCTCAGCTCACTACATACAGAATATACAGTCACCACTAGAGGGAGCTCACTACATACAGATTATACAGCCACCACTAGAGGGAGCTCACTACATACAGATTATACAGCCACCACTAGAGGGAGCTCACTACATACAGATTATACAGCCACCACTAGAGGGAGCTCACTACATACAGATTATACAGCCACCACTAGAGGGAGCTCACTACATACAGAATATACAGCCACCACTAGAGGGAGCTCACTACATACAGATTATACAGTCACTAGTAGTGATGGCAGCAGAATGTTATAATGTGTTTGGGGGGGGGGGGGGGGGGCCCCCCCCCTGTAGTATTATATGTCATCCGCTGTCACCTGCATTCTCTTGGTTCTCGGAGGTCAGCAGACGGTCGAGTCGCTCCTCAAGGTTCTGGAAAGTGAGAGGTTTTCTACACGGAAACACAGAGAGGAGAGTGAACATCATGTGTCCTGATAAGCGGCGCCTGACATTTGATCCAACTTTCTTTCTAATGACAGAGACGGCACATGCTGCAGAGCACCAGGACACACGGCGGCAGGGAGGGCGAAGCCAGGGCCGATCCTACACGGGGTGCAGTGGGTGCCCCGCACCCCAGCGCTGTCACCCGAAAGGCGCCGAGCGCAGGGCCGGACTGGCCTGCCGGGATAGCGGGAAATTTCCCGGTGGGCCGGCAAGCCTGAGTGCCGCAAGGCCGCGGCCCTGGTGACAAGTGGGGGCGGCCGCGGCAGGGCAGAGCAGGAGATGAGCGCCTCCATTGCGGAAGCGCTCATCTCCATAGTCATCTGTATTGCCGTCCTCAGGACAGTGATACAGATGTCTATGCTGCGGCAGAGGAGGGAGAGGTGTGTCCCCTCCTGTTCCTCTGATAGGCTATCAGAGGCCGGTGCAGGCGGCGCGATGACGTCATCGCGTCGCCTGAGCCGTATAGCGAGGGACACAGACGGAAGAGGCGGCCTGCATCGCATCGCATTGCTGGAGGTAAGTATAAGTGTATTATTTTTTTTTATTTTTTTATATAGGTACAATACTGGGCTGGCACATGATAAGGGGGGCTACTGGGCTGGCACATAAGGGGGGACGGCTGGGCTGGCACATGATAAGGGGGGCTACTGGGCTGGCACATAAGGGGGGACTACTGGGCTGGGCTGGCACATGATAAGGGGGGACTACTGGGCTGGCACATGATAAGGGGGGACTACTGGGCTGGCACATGATAAGGGGGGACTACTGGGCTGGCACATGATAAGGGGGGACTACTGGCACATGATATGGGGGGCTACTGGCACATGATATGGGGGCACTCTGGCTACTGGCACATGATAATGGGGGGGGATCTGGCTACTGGCACATGATATGGGGGGGGGGCTCTGGCTACTGGCACATGATATGGGGGGGGCTCTGGCTACTGGCACATGATAATGGGGGGGGATCTGGCTACTGGCACATGATATGGGGGGGGGCTCTGGCTACTGGCACATGATAAGGGGGGGGGCTCTGGCTACTGGCACATGATATGGGGGGCTACTGGCACATGATAAGGGGTCTACTGGCACATGATAAGGGGGGCTACTGGCACATGATAAGGGGGGCTACTGGCACATGATAAGGGGGGCTACTGGCACATGATAAGGGGGGCTACTGGCACATGATAAGGGGGGCTACTGGGCTGGCACATAAGGGGGGACTACTGGGCTGGGCTGGCACATGATAAGGGGGGCTACTGGGCTGGCACATGATAAGGGGGGACTACTGGGCTGGCACATGATAAGGGGGGACTACTGGGCTGGCACATGATAAGGGGGGGCTACTGGCACATGATATGGGGGGCTACTGGCACATGATATGGGGGCACTCTGGCTACTGGCACATGATATGGGGGCACTCTGGCTACTGGCACATGATATGGGGGGGGGGGCTCTGGCTACTGGCACATGATATGGGGGGGGCTCTGGCTACTGGCACATGATAATGGGGGGGGATCTGGCTACTGGCACATGATATGGGGGGGGGCTCTGGCTACTGGCACATGATAAGGGGGGGGCTCTGGCTACTGGCACATGATATGGGGGGCTACTGGCACATGATAAGGGGGGCTACTGGCACATGATAAGGGGGGCTACTGGCACATGATAAGGGGGGCTACTGGCACATGATAAGGGGGGCTACTGGGCTGGCACATGATAAGGGGGGACTACTGGGCTGGGCTGGCACATAAGGGGGGCTACTGGGCTGGCACATGATAAGGGGGGACTACTGGGCTGGCACATGATAAGGGGGGCTACTGGGCTGGCACATAAGGGGGGACTACTGGGCTGGGCTGGCACATGATAAGGGGGGCTACTGGGCTGGCACATGATAAGGGGGGACTACTGGGCTGGCACATGATAAGGGGGGACTACTGGCACATGATATGGGGGCACTCTGGCTACTGGCACATGATATGGGGGCACTCTGGCTACTGGCACATGATTTGGGGGGGGGCTCTGGCTACTGGCACATGATTTGGGGGGGGGCTCTGGCTACTGGCACATGATAAGGGGGGGGGCTCTGGCTACTGGCACATGATATGGGGGGCTACTGGCACATGATAAGGGGTCTACTGGCACATGATAAGGGGGTCTACTGGCACATGATAAGGGGGGCTACTGGCACATGATAAGGGGGGCTACTGGCACATGATAAGGGGGGCTACTGGCACATGATATGGGGGGCTCTGGCTACTGGCACATGATATGGGGGGCTCTGGCTACTGGCACATGATATGGGGGGCTCTGGCTACTGGCACATGATATGGGGGGCTCTGGCTACTGGCACATGATATGGGGGGCTCTGGCTACTGGCACATGATATGGGGGGCTCTGGCTACTGGCACATGATATGGGGGGCTCTGGCTACTGGCACATGATATGGGGGGCTCTGGCTACTGGCACATGATATGGGGGGGCTCTGGCTACTGGCACATGATATGGGGGGGCTCTGGCTACTGGCACATGATATGGGGGGCTCTGGCTACTGGCACATGATATGGGGGGGGGCTCTGGCTACTGGCACATGATATGGGGGGGCTCTGGCTACTGGCACATGACATTTATTTTGACTTGTCAAAGCCGTTGACTAAGTTATTGTCAAAGCAAATTGGTGGGGCTGAAGTTGGGGGCTGAAGTTGTTGCCATAGAAACATTGTAAAGGGGAGGAGTTAGTAAGATAACCACGCCCATGTGGGGGCGCCAGAAATATTTCTGCACCCAGGCGCCTGTGACCCTAGGATCGGCCCTGGGCGAAGCCATAACCGGGTCACTAGTGGGTGTGTTGGAGGCCACCATTACCTTCACCCCACTTTCCTGCAGCCCCGAGCGGCAGCTATGACAGGTCCATATGATGCTGCGAGGGCAGCCAAACTGTCACCCAGCTTTCCCAGAGTCAGATATTACAGACAGAAGGAGATGACTCCACAACTTATTAGAGTGGCGGTATGGTGGAGAGAAGCGGCGCAGGCCCTGAGGATGGAGGTGCAGAGGGGCGGTATGGTGGAGAGAAGCGGCGCAGGCCCAGAGGATGGAGGTGCAGAGTGGCGGTATGGTGGAGAGGAGAGGTGCAGGCCCTGAGGATGGAGGTGCAGAGGGGCGGTATGGTGGAGAGAAGCGGCGCAGGCCCAGAGGATGGAGGTGCAGAGTGGCGGTATGGTGGAGAGAAGAGGCGCAGGCCCTGAGGGTGGAGGTGCAGAGTGGCGGTATGGTGGAGAGAAGAGGCGCAGGCCCAGAGGATGGAGGTGCAGAGTGGCGGTATGGTGGAGAGAAGAGGCGCAGGCCCTGAGGGTGGAGGTGCAGAGTGGCGGTATGGTGGAGAGAAGCGGCGCAGGCCCTGAGGGTGGAGGTGCAGAGTGGCGGTATGGTGGAGAGAAGCGGCGCAGGCCCAGAGGAGGGAGGTGCAGAGTGGCGGTATGGTGGAGAGAAGCGAGGAAGGCCCTGAGGAGGGAGGTGCAGAGCGGCGGTATGGTGGAGAGAAGCGGCGCAGGGAGGGCTGCCGGGGCCCCGGCTGTTCTAATAGTATAATGTGCGGGGGAGGGTGGTGAGAGGGCTGGACCCCCGGTGCTTACCTGGACGCGGCGCCATGTTGCGCTCCCTCGCCGCCCGGGAAGACGCGGTGGAGATACTGACTCAGCAGCCGCTCGCTCACTATGCCTGCAACAAAGGGAACAGACCAGGAGGAGTTGTCAGCGGGCCCATTCTCTACAGCTCCGCTTGCTGCCAGTGAATAGAAATACTCCTGCAGGGAGCAGAACCCTCATGGTTTCCACTGTCCTGCTCACACAGCTGAGGGTCTGTTACAGCGCATTGGAGCAGGTAACGTCTGTCCACCTGTGCAATGACACACTGTAACAAAGCCTCAGCTGACAGGAAGCAGAGACCCTGAAGAAGCTTTCTTCCCCCAAGGCTCGGCCTCTTACCGGCCCCCCGGCTCTTCTCCGGCTCGGTGGACAGTCGGTAGTTCCTCCTGGTCAGCGACGGCCCGGAGCCTCTGGAAGCCATGACCCTGCGGACAGAGACAGCATTACATGTGGGAGGAGCCTGACAACTCACCACAGCCGCCCCTCTACTCTAGGCCCCTCCCCCGCGTAACCCGCTGACACAGCCCCCCCATAGTCACAGCTGACCCCGTATCCATAGTGATGAGGAGCAGTAATGGCGGCACACAGCGCTCTAGGGGTGACCCCGCCAGCACACGGGCTCCCCCAGCCTTTCAGCGGCGCCCCCGGGTGACTCACCCGCTGCAGGGTCAGCCTGCGCTCTCTGCCACCCGGCGACTCTGACTCCTCCCCTTAACCAAGCCCCACCTCTTCGTCCGCTTCCTGTTTGTTGTTTTTCTTTTTTTTTTTCCTTCAACAAACTTTATTCATCGTGTTCATGTGACGTGACTGCCGCCTGAGCCGCTGCCTTACAGGGCCTGCTGGGAGTTGTAGTGCCCTGTAGATATAGCCATGCTCCGCTGGTTCTTGTAGTTCTACAACATCCTGTTAGATGCAGAGCTGTGAAGAAAGCATGTCCCCCTCTAGAGGGCTTCACATGGACTGTGTCCTCCAGTCACACCCAGAGCTGCAGCTTTATGCTGAGGTTCAGTTTTCGTGCTGCAGTCGTATAATGAGTGCAGCCATCGTGTGATGGCCAACATGGTGAACACCGGGGCCACAGCAGAGAACATGGTGGCCACCGGGGCCACAGCAGAGAACATGGTGAACACCGGGACCACAGCAGAGAACATGGTGAACACCGGGGCCACAGCAGAGAACATGGTGGCCACCGGGGCCACAGCAGAGAACATGGTGAACACCGGGGCCACAGCAGAGAACATGGTGAACACCGGGGCCACAGCAGAGAACATGGTGAACACCGGGGCCACAGCAGAGAACATGGTGAACACCGGGGCCACAGCAGAGAACATGGTGAACACCGGGGCCACAGCAGAGAACATGGTGAACACCGGGGCCACAGCAGAGAACATGGTGGCCACCGGGGCCACAGCAGAGAACATGGTGAACACCGGGGCCACAGCAGAGAACATGGTGAACACCGGGGCCACAGCAGAGAACATGGTGAACACCGGGGCCACAGCAGAGAACATGGTGGCCACCGGGGCCACAGCAGAGAACATGGTGGACACCGGGGCCACAGCAGAGAACATGGTGGACACCGGGGCCACAGCAGAGAACATGGTGGCCACCGGGGCCACAGCAGAGAACATGGTGGCCACCGGGGCCACAGCAGAGAACATGGTGGCCACCGGGGCCACAGCAGAGAACATGGTGGACACCGGGGCCACAGCAGAGAACATGGTGGACACCGGGGCCACAGCAGAGAACATGGTGGACACCGGGGCCACAGCAGAGAACATGGTGGCCACCGGGGCCACAGCAGAGCACTGAGGAGAACATGGTGGCCACTGGGGCCACTGCAGAGAACATGGTGGCCACCGGGGCCACAGCAGAGAACATGGTGGCCACCGGGGCCACAGCAGAGAACATGGTGGACACCGGGGCCACAGCAGAGAACATGGTGGACACCGGGGCCACAGCAGAGAACATGGTGGACACTGGGGCCACAGCAGAGAACATGGTGGACACCGGGGCCACAGCAGAGAACATGGTGGACACCGGGGCCACAGCAGAGAACATGGTGGACACTGGGGCCACAGCAGAGCACTGAGGAGAACATGGTGGACACCGGGGCCACAGCAGAGCACTGAGGAGAACATGGTGGACACTGGGGCCACAGCAGAGCACTGAGGAGAACATGGACACCGGGGCCACAGCAGAGCACTGAGGAGAACATGGTGGACACCGGGGCCACAGCAGAGCACTGAGGAGAACATGGTGGACACCGGGGCCACAGCAGAGCACGGAGGAGAACATGGTGGACACCGGGGCCACAGCAGAGCACTGAGGAGAACATGGTGGACACCGGGGCCACAGCAGAGCACTGAGGAGAACATGGTGGACACCGGGGCCACAGCAGAGCACTGAGGAGAACATGGTGGACACCGGGGCCACAACAGAGCACTGAGGAGAACATGGTGGACACCGGGGCCACAGCAGAGCACTGAGGAGAACATGGTGGACACCGGGGCCACAGCAGAGCACTGAGGAGAACATGGTGGCCACTGGGGCCACTGCAGAGAACATGGTGGCCACCGGGGCCACAGCAGAGAACATGGTGGCCACCGGGGCCACAGCAGAGAACATGGTGGACACCGGGGCCACAGCAGAGAACATGGTGGACACCGGGGCCACAGCAGAGAACATGGCGGACACCGGGGCCACAGCAGAGCACGGAGGAGAACATGGTGGACACTGGGGCCACAGCAGAGCACGGAGGAGAACATGGCGGACACCGGGGCCACAGCAGAGCACGGAGGAGAACATGGCGGACACCGGGGCCACAGCAGAGCACTGAGAAGAACATGGTGGACACCGGGGCCACAGCAGAGCACTGAGGAGAACATGGCGGACACCGGGGCCACAGCAGAGCACGGAGGAGAACATGGAGGACACCGGGGCCACAACAGAGCACTGAGGAGAACATGGTGGACACCGGAGCCACAGCAGAGCACGGAGGAGAACATGGTGGACACCGGGGCCACAGCAGAGCACTGAGGAGAACATGGTGGACACTGGGGCCACAGCAGAGCACTGAGGAGAACATAGTGGACACCGGGGCCACAGCAGAGCATGGAGGAGAACATGGTGGACACCGGGGCCACAGCAGAGAACATGGTGGACACTGGGGCCACAGCAGAGCACTGAGGAGAACATGGCAGACACCGGGGCCACAGCAGAGCACGGAGGAGAACATGGAGGACACCGGGGCCACAACAGAGCACTAAGGAGAACATGGCGGACACCGGGGCCACAGCAGAGCACGGAGGAGAACATGGTGGACACCGGGGCCACAGCAGAGCACTGAGGAGAACATGGCGGACACCGGGGCCACAGCAGAGCACGAAGGAGAAGATGGTGGACACCGGGGCCACAGCAGAGCACTGAGGGGAACATGGTGGACACCGGAGCCACAGCAGAGCACTGAGGAGAACATGGTGGACACTGGGGCCACAGCAGAGCACGGAGGAGAACATGGTGGACACCGGGGCCACAGCAGAGCACTAAGGAGAACATGGTGGACACCGGGGCCACAGCAGAGCATGGAGGAGAACATGGTGGACACCGGGGCCACAGCAGAGAACATGGTGGCCACAGCAGAGAACATGGTGGACACTGGGGCCACAGCAGAGCACGGAGGAGAACATGGTGGACACCGGGGCCACAGCAGAGCACTAAGGAGAACATGGTGGACACCGGGGCCACAGCAGAGCATGGAGGAGAACATGGTGGACACCGGGGCCACAGCAGAGAACATGGTGGCCACAGCAGAGAACATGGCAGACACCGGGGCCACAGCAGAGCACAGAGGAGAACATGGTGGACACCGGGGCCACAGCAGAGCACGGAGGAGAACATGGTGGACACTGGGGCCACAGCAGAGCACTGAGGAGAACATGGTGGACACCGGGGCCACAGCAGAGCACTGAGGAGAACATGGCGGACACCGGGGCCACAGCAGAGCACGGAGGAGAACATGGTGGACACTGGGGCCACAGCAGAGCACTGAGGAGAACATGGTGGACACCGGGGCCACAGCAGAGCACGGAGGAGAACATGGTGGACACCGGGGCCACAGCAGAGCACTGAGGAGAACATGGTGGACACCGGGGCCACAGCAGAGCACTGAGGAGAACATGGTGGACACTGGGGCCACAGCAGAGCACGGAGGAGAACATGGTGGACACCGGGGCCACAGCAGAGCACTGAGGAGAACATGGCGGACACCGGGGCCACAGCAGAGCACGGAGGAGAACATGCTTCTAGTGTCGAGATGGACGGCGCCATGGAAAATGAAAAGTCAGCAAATTCTGAATGGCACCGATTCTCTCCTGAGCCACGTGTGGTTCCGTGCCATGTGGACACTGCTCCACTCAGGTTACAGAACACCATGGCAGCTTTTTCTCCCATTAACCCTGTTTTCTTAAAATGTGAAAAAATCCTGCCACGTGTGACCTTCAGCCGACAGTGCGCTAGAAAAACGCCGTGGTGACCGTGCGACTGCACACCGGACTACTGGGGGGGGATGCAATTACATATTAGGCTACATTCATATGAACGTACTTTGTTTCCGTATTTTTTGCGGATGGGATGAGGATCCATTCATTTCAATGGGTCCGCAAAAAATCTGGACAGCACACCGCGTGCTATCCGCGTCCGTATGTCCGTGAAAAAATCTAGAGCCTGTCTTATGACAAGAGCAGCCTAATAGTTTTGTCAGAAGACTGAAAACAATAGATGGCGCTGTTCATCACTCACTGGCGCCCTCTATTGGGTCCATAGTCTTATGACAAGATTATTAGTGTAGTCTTTTGCATAGAATATTCGCGATCTTCACTAGGATGATATCTGACACTGGGAAAGCTGGGTAATAACTCAGTGTAGATGGCGAATATTCCATGCAAAAGGCTGCACTAATAAGCTTGTCAGAAGACTATTCATGCACAGTTAGGGAGGTTCATCATCTGGAAATCACTCAGAAGGTAAACCTACTTTATAAGGTAATAATTACAATAAATCCCACAAGACAATGTATGTTTTGGACAGCTGCAGGTAATGATCTAGCGGAGAACATGAGTAGGGTACGCCGCCCCAGGGACAGTGATATGTGACCACTGGCGGTCCAGACGTATGGTACCAGGAGATCTATGCTGGATCCAACGCCCCCGCTCTGTCCTTCCACTGCAATGTTCCAGGGGGTTCAGGAGGAGAAAATAAGGGAGACCTGGCCCTATGATGCTGAGGGGCCCCGCCGAGGTGCGGAGGTATCGCCCCCTATTGGAGCCACCCCACTTATCGATGACTGACCCTGGATAGCGTTTCCTCTGTCAGGGGATAGTCATGATGGATAGTTGGCCCGATGGCCGAGGAACTGGATAGTAAACGGACCTTTATAATATGTGAATGAGCCCTCTAGCAGCGGGCCGGGCGGTTACTTGCTGGGAGCAGCCGCATCCTCCGCTCATAATGAGCCCCCTCCGCATGCTGATTGACAGGGCCAGCGAACGCGCTCGTCCTCTGGCCGGCCCTGTCCGCGTTCAAAATCTGAACGGTTACCAGCAAGTAACCGCCCGGCCTGCTGCTAGAGGGCTCATTCACATATTATAAAAGTCCGTTTTTTGAAGAAACTACAGAACGGAAATCAGTAAGAGCGTTATATATTCATATATCAGTAAGAGCGTTATATATACATATATCAGTAAGAGCGGTATATATTCATATATCAGTAAGAGCATTATATATTCATATATCAGTAAGAGCGTTATATATTCATATATCAGTAAGAGCGTTATATATTCATATATCAGTAAGAGCGTTATATATTCATATATCAGTAAGAGCGTTATATATTCATATATCAGTAAGAGCGTTATATATTCATATATCAGTAAGAGCGTTATATATTCATATATCAGTAAGAGCGTTATATATTCATATATCAGTAAGAGCATTATATATACATATATCAGTAAGAGCCTTATATATTCATATATCAGTAAGAGCATTATATATACATATATCAGTAAGAGCGTTATATATTCATATATCAGTAAGAGCTTTATATATACATATATCAGTAAGAGCATTATATATTCATATATCAGTAAGAGCGTTATATATTCATATATCAGTAAGAGCGTTATATATTCATATATCAGTAAGAGCGTTATATATACATATATCAGTAAGAGCGTTATATATACATATATCAGTAAGAGCGTTATATATACATATATCAGTAAGAGCGTTATATATTCATATATCAGTAAGAGCGTTATATATTCATATATCAGTAAGAGCGTTATATATTCATATATCAGTAAGAGCGTTATATATACATATATCAGTAAGAGCGTTATATATTCATATATCAGTAAGAGCGTTATATATTCATATATCAGTAAGAGCGTTATATATACATATATCAGTAAGAGCGTTATATATTCATATATCAGTAAGAGCATTATATATTCATATATCAGTAAGAGCATTATATATACATATATCAGTAAGAGCGTTATATATACATATATCAGTAAGAGCGTTATATATTCATATATCAGTAAGAGCGTTATATATACATATATCAGTAAGAGCGTTATATATTCATATATCAGTAAGAGCGTTATATATTCATATATCAGTAAGAGCGTTATATATACATATATCAGTAAGAGCGTTATATATTCATATATCAGTAAGAGCGTTATATATTCATATATCAGTAAGAGCGTTATATATTCATATATCAGTAAGAGCGTTATATATTCATATATCAGTAAGAGCGTTATATATTCATATATCAGTAAGAGCGTTATATATACATATATCAGTAAGAGCGTTATATATTCATATATCAGTAAGAGCATTATATATTCATATATCAGTAAGAGCGTTATATATACATTTGTGGTCATGGCTACGGCCAAGAGGTATCCGAAGAACCCTAGGGAGAGAAACAACGGGAACAACCTAACCCAGCTAGGCGTGTCTTAGCTGACCTGACTAAATGGCTTGTTGTGTGCCCTGAGCCACGATCGTGGGTAGGCCTATAAGTGGGCAAAAACCAAGCCAAGTAGGGTAGAAAAGGAATTCGAATGGCATGTGCAAACTAATCCCCAAGCCAACTGCAAGGCGTCAGGGATCTAGAGCGAAAATTCGGGGTATACGAGGCAAGACCTACAACCCATCTTGTGGATGACAAGGCCAGAGACATGATTCTCAATATTGCGGATACTGCCCCAAAGCGGAATGGAGGACCGGGAATACGTTGTGAAATGGATCATAAAAACCAACTGAAACTTGTAAAGTTTGGCTCTATTGCGAGTACTGGCAATGCCCTAGCCTCAGGAGATCGTGGGACCGCAACCTAACTGCCTAGACTATTTAGAAATGAGGGCCAAAAAGAAACCATGAAGATAGGAAGAGAATCCTTGAATAGTTCCCCAGACAACAGCTATCTGCTAGCCGTGGTCCGCGCGTTGTTCTACTGTGTGCCCGAGAATTATTTTTGCGTTTGAGACGTGAAGACCGACCTACAATCTGAAACTTCTACCGTGAGGAAATGCTGGACCTTGTCCAAAATCCGATTTAACGTGGTTGTAGGGAGTCTGAGGTTAGTGCGGCAAGAAGCTACGAAGCCATAATATACAAGATTCTGTCCATGCCCTCCCATGAGTGAGGGAATGCAATTGCAATGAAGCTACCGACGAAAAGGAGTTCCTGGTCATGGTAAAAAGGCAAAGACTTTGCGCGGGGACCTGGTTGACAAGATATGATCGACTACGATCAGAGACTGAAATGTTAGAGGGAATTACCCTACTTGTTCCTCCTCTGGCAGGACCTGAACGAAAGCATGAACAATTAAAGCAAGACGAAATATCTGCGTTAGACATGACAATGATTCTGTAGGGCGAACCGGACCAGTTTGTGGTCAAAACATAAAGTGAGCAATCAACGTTGATTATTAGGAAATTAGGGAAGCAGGTATGTATCCGATACATAGGGGCCAAATCAGCCCAGATGCACAACCAACCGGGCAATCAGCCCAGCAGGACTGAAAAACAGTCATCGGGCCCCCGAAGCCATGTGGCCGAAGCTGTCATCGGGCCCCCGAAGCCATGGGGCCGAAGCTGTCATCGGGCCCCCGGAGCCATGGGGCCGAAGCTGTCATCGGGCCCCCGGAGTCATGTGGCCGAAGCTGTCATCGGGCCCCCGGAGCCATGGGGCCGAAGCGGTCATCGGGCCCCCGGAGCCATGGGGCCGAAGCGGTCATCGGGCCCCCGGAGCCATGGGGCCGAAGCTGTCATCGGGCCCCCGGAGCCATGGGGCCGAAGCTGTCATCGGGCCCCCGGAGCCATGGGGCCGAAGCTGTCATCGGGCCCCCGGAGCCATGGGGCCGAAGCTGTCATCGGGCCCCCGGAGCCATGGGGCCGAAGCTGTCATCGGGCCCCCGGAGCCATGGGGCCGAAGCTGTCATCGGGCCCCCGGAGCCATGGGGCCGAAGCTGTCATCGGGCCCCCGGAGCCATGGGGCCGAAGCTGTCATCGGGCCCCCGGAGCCATGGGGCCGAAGCTGTCATCGGGCCCCCGGAGCCATGGGGCCGAAGCTGTCATCGGGCCCCCGAAGCCATGGGGCCGAAGCTGTCATCGGGCCCCCGAAGCCATGGGGCCGAAGCTGTCATCGGGCCCCCGAAGCCATGGGGCCGAAGCTGTCATCGGGCCCCCGAAGCCATGGGGCCGAAGCTGTCATCGGGCCCCCGAAGCCATGGGGCCGAAGCTGTCATCGGGCCCCCGAAGCCATGGGGCCGAATCTGTCATCGGGCCCCCGAAGCCATGGGGCCGAATCTGTCATCGGGCCCCCGAAGCCATGGGGCCGAAGCTGTCATCGGGCCCCCGAAGCCATGGGGCCGAAGCTGTCATCGGACCTGAATAAAAGGTGCAGGTTAAATTAAACCATGAGCCTGACCGATGTGGCAGGCGATACCTAAGATAAACTACGTGGCCTGAATGACATGCAAGGCGAAATATCGTTAGGAACGAGACCTGACCGACGTGGAAGGTGACCCCAATATGAGTTCAACTGCATGACCTGAAAAGACGAAGGGAAACGTGACAGAAAATGGAGATAATAACGGACAAAGTAAAATTAAACCTGAATAAAATAAGCTGGCAAGCGGGTAAAGATATGAGTCATTCAAAAGCATAGATGCACAGGTGGACAGACAACCATTGGTCGGACCCCTGAAGCCATGGGGCCGAAGCAACCACCAGGGGCCCATGGGGCCGGGCAGCCGCCAGGATGCGAACCTTAGAATTAAGGACGGCAGGGGAAAAGATTGGGGCTTAACCCAACGGGTTTAGTAATCAACCGGGACTCGATAACCTAGAAAGACAAAGACATGGGGTAAAGCTTCTTAATGAAATGAGGCTGAAATGAACTGCAAGTACTAATAATACTAAAATATAAATGAACAAAAGAAAACTTCTGAAAGGTGTGCCATGGAAAATAGTAGCAGATGGCCGTAAGACCTACCAATGTCGATGACGATTGTGAAATCCTCTAAGCCAAGAGCCATGCGTGAGAGTCCCCCATGGCGGGAGCCATGCGTGAGAGTCCCCCATGGCGGGAGCCATGCGTGAGAGTCCCCCATGGCGGGAGCCAAGCGTGAGAGCCCCCCATGGCGGGAGCCAAGCGTGAGAGCCCCCCATGGCGGGAGCCAAGTGTGAGAGACCCCCATGGCGGGAGCCATGCGTGAGAGACCCCCATGGCGGAACAAGTATCAGATGACCGTGCGAACTACGAATGACGATGCCAGTCGTGAGGTCCTATAAGCGAAGAGCCACTCGTGCGAGCCTCTTATGATTTTATTATTATTATTTTTTATAAACCACTTATGCAGCACCAGAATGCCTTGGGGACTCGCATAACCATGACCCCTTCCAACAGCAAACCTGGAAACACTAACCAGCCTACAACCATGTTGTACCCCTAACAAACAGAACATGAAAAAACGGTCATGGGGCCCCCGGAGCCATGAGGCCGGATCAGTCATAGGGCCCACGAAGACAGAGGGATGACGATAAGTAATTAAAACGTAAGCCGGACCTGATGGCATATGAAGCAACTTGAATGATTAGATTGGCTAGAAAGTGGCCTAAGGAAGATGACTGCCAACAGGCGTTAAAAATATAGTCATTAGTAATCCGAAGCACGTGCATACATAAAACACTAACCACCGCGAACCATAAACGTAAACATGAAATTGAAACAGAGATGGGAGAAAAAACAAGAGCCTGAGGCATTGCAAGTTCGCTAAGAGAAGTCTCTTATCGTGACAAACAAATAAACAGCTGTGAAAACATAGCAGGAAACTTACTGGCCCACTGACCTCTGCTGAGGAGCTGTTTGGTGAACTGGGGCAGGAGACCAATCTGAGTGAATACGAACCAGAAGTAAAAGGAGACCAGTCTGAGTGAATATGAACCAGGATTAAAACAGAAAGTAGGCCTATGGAATGTAACAGACCACCGAGGAAGGGAACGTAAGCCTGAAAAGAACGCAGTTATGTTTGTCGGGAGAGAGGTACCAGAGCGGTGGGTGCAGACTGCCCCAGTGAGATTGAGCAAAACCATGACGTAGCAATGAACAGGAGAATGCAGCTTTGAGTGGGAGCAGAGTACAACACATGATGTAACAACAAATGGGTGAATGCAGCTTTGGATGCGAGTGGTACCTAAAAAACATGGTATGGGCGCAGCTCTGAGTATGGGTAGCGCATGAAAAGCATGGTATAAAGCGGACGTATAAATGCAACCTGGAAGTGAGCAGAGTATTGACGTGATGCGAAAGCAGACACGTGGACGCAGCTCTAGTAGTGAAAGGAGTATAGGACAACATGCGAAAGCAGACATGCGGACGCAGCTTTGGATGTGAACAGAATATTAACTTGATGTGGCAGCAGACATGGAAAGCGGCTTTGGTGAGTGGGGTATACGACCTGGTGTAGCAGTAGAAGTGTGAACACAACTTTGGGTATAAGCAGAGCATGAAATTTGGTATAAACGCAGCTCTGGTTGTGAGTGGAGCAAGGTGGGAACACCAGGGTGGTGCGTCCAGAGCATGAAAACAGAGTAACAGTAGCAGCTATGGCTGTAAGCCGAGTATACAACATGTAATAACAGGCGCATAATACGGATCCGGCTGTCGGCTGGGGACAGAATGAGATGTAACAGCCAACAGGTGAACGCAGCTTGAATGCGAGACCAATCTGAGTGAATACGAACCAAGAGTGGAAAAGTACAGGACAGTAAGGACGTGCGGATGCAGCATAAGACATGAAATAAAAGCCGAAAGTGTAAATGCCGCTCAGGATAACAGCAGAGCATGAAAGTGCGGCAGGGTTTTTAAGTACATGGAGCAGTGAAATACATGAAGTCTAAAGATGGTGGTAGCGGGGGAGGGGGGGAGACACATCGCAAGGAACAGCTACAGCAAGAGGCCTAAACAATAACAGCTGCGTCCGATCTCCAAACATGACGTCACGTGCAGCCGGGTAACTTTCTTTACAGCAAACCGGCTGAAGTAACTTTTCGTACGAGACGAACGAAGCAAAGTGAAACTTGTAAGATTTATAGGAGCTAACTCCTAATACCAACAAACAAAGTTGAAAAGAAAATAGAAGTATTTAGGCCCAACGAACAAACCGGAGGTAGCAGATTCTGAGGCAAAGCCTCCCGTTCGCTAGCAAAGTCGGTTCCGACCGGCCAGGAGAGACGGCCCCGGCACAACCTACTTACGTAGTACGGCGCGTGCATACCACGGTAGCAGAGAGCCAAATAACAAGCTCCATGCTGCAAAGAAAGACTCCTACCACCAGAGAAGCTAGTCTGCTAATGACACCCAGCAGCAGCTGTGCACCTGAGAACCCACGCCTGGAAGTGAGGGTGTGGCTCGTATATGAAGAGCCTCCGCCCCTCCCACAAATGCAGGCTGACTAATCAGCCTTACCAACATATCAGTAAGAGCGTTATATATTCATATATCAGTAAGAGCGTTATATATTCATATATCAGTAAGAGCGTTATATATACATATATCAGTAAGAGCGTTATATATACATATATCAGTAAGAGCGTTATATATTCATATATCAGTAAGAGCGTTATATATACATATATCAGTAAGAGCGTTATATATTCATATATCAGTAAGAGCGTTATATATTCATATATCAGTAAGAGCGTTATATATACATATATCAGTAAGAGCGTTATATATTCATATATCAGTAAGAGCGTTATATATACATATATCAGTAAGAGCGTTATATATTCATATATCAGTAAGAGCGTTATATATACATATATCAGTAAGAGCGTTATATATTCATATATCAGTAAGAGCGTTATATATACATATATCAGTAAGAGCGTTATATATTCATATATCAGTAAGAGCATTATATATACATATATCAGTAAGAGCGTTATATATTCATATATCAGTAAGAGCGTTATATATTCATATATCAGTAAGAGCGTTATATATACATATATCAGTAAGAGCGTTATACATTCATATATCAGTAAGAGCGTTATACATTCATATATCAGTAAGAGCGTTATATATACATATATCAGTAAGAGCGTTATATATTCATATATCAGTAAGAGCGTTATATATTCATATATCAGTAAGAGCGTTATATATACATATATCAGTAAGAGCGTTATATATACATATATCAGTAAGAGCGTTATATATTCATATATCAGTAAGAGCGTTATATATTCATATATCAGTAAGAGCGTTATACATTCATATATCAGTAAGAGCGTTATATATACATATATCAGTAAGAGCGTTATATATACATATATCAGTAAGAGCGTTATATATTCATATATCAGTAAGAGCGTTATATATACATATATCAGTAAGAGCGTTATATATACATATATCAGTAAGAGCGTTATATATACATATATCAGTAAGAGCGTTATATATACATATATCAGTAAGAGCGTTATATATTCATATATCAGTAAGAGCGTTATATATTCATATATCAGTAAGAGCGTTATATATTCATATATCAGTAAGAGCGTTATATATTCATATATCAGTAAGAGCGTTATATATTCATATATCAGTAAGAGCGTTATATATACATATATCAGTAAGAGCGTTATATATTCATATATCAGTAAGAGCGTTATATATACATATATCAGTAAGAGCGTTATATATTCATATATCAGTAAGAGCGTTATATA
The DNA here is from genome assembly GCF_905171765.1 of Bufo bufo. Taxonomy (NCBI): domain Eukaryota; kingdom Metazoa; phylum Chordata; class Amphibia; order Anura; family Bufonidae; genus Bufo; species Bufo bufo. Next base: position 2,787,113 of record NC_053397.1, on the reverse strand, counting down.
TTCATATATCAGTAAGAGCGTTATATATACATATATCAGTAAGAGCGTTATATATTCATATATCAGTAAGAGCATTATATATACATATATCAGTAAGAGCGTTATACATTCATATATCAGTAAGAGCGTTATACATTCATATATCAGTAAGAGCGTTATATATACATATATCAGTAAGAGCGTTATATATTCATATATCAGTAAGAGCGTTATATATTCATATATCAGTAAGAGCGTTATATATTCATATATCAGTAAGAGCGTTATATATACATATATCAGTAAGAGCGTTATATATACATATATCAGTAAGAGCGTTATATATTCATATATCAGTAAGAGCGTTATATATTCATATATCAGTAAGAGCGTTATATATTCATATATCAGTAAGAGCATTATATATACATATATCAGTAAGAGCTTTATATATACATATATCAGTAAGAGCGTTATATATTCATATATCAGTAAGAGCGTTATATATACATATATCAGTAAGAGCGTTATATATTCATATATCAGTAAGAGCGTTATATATTCATATATCAGTAAGAGCGTTATATATTCATATATCAGTAAGAGCGTTATATATACATATATCAGTAAGAGCATTATATATTCATATATCAGTAAGAGCGTTATATATTCATATATCAGTAAGAGCGTTATATATTCATATATCAGTAAGAGCGTTATATATACATATATCAGTAAGAGCGTTATATATTCATATATCAGTAAGAGCGTTATATATTCATATATCAGTAAGAGCATTATATATTCATATATCAGTAAGAGCGTTATATATTCATATATCAGTAAGAGCGTTATATATTCATATATCAGTAAGAGCGTTATATATACATATATCAGTAAGAGCGTTATATATTCATATATCAGTAAGAGCTTTATATATACATATATCAGTAAGAGCGGTATATATTCATATATCAGTAAGAGCGTTATATATTCATATATCAGTAAGAGCATTATATATTCATATATCAGTAAGAGCGTTATATATACATATATCAGTAAGAGCTTTATATATTCATATATCAGTAAGAGCTTTATATATACATATATCAGTAAGAGCGTTATATATTCATATATCAGTAAGAGCTTTATATATACATATATCAGTAAGAGCGTTATATATTCATATATCAGTAAGAGCGTTATATATTCATATATCAGTAAGAGCGTTATATATTCATATATCAGTAAGAGCGTTATATATACATATATCAGTAAGAGCGTTATATATTCATATATCAGTAAGAGCGTTATATATTCATATATCAGTAAGAGCGTTATACAGTCATGTGAAAAAATTAGGACACCCTTTGAAAGCATGTGGTTTTTTGTAACATTTTAAATAAATGGTTATTTCATCTCCGTTTCAACAATACAGAGAGATTAAAGTAATCCGACTAAACAAAGAAAACTGAAGAAAAGTCTTTTCAAGATCTTCTGTAAATGTCATTCTACAAAAATGCCTATTCTAACTGAGGAAAAAGATAGGACACCCTTGCCCCTAATAGCGAGTGTTACCTCCTTTGGCTGAAATAACTGCAGTGAGACGGTTCTTGTAGCCATCTACCAGTCTTCGACATCGGTCTGAGGAAATTTTACCCCACTCCTCAATGCAGAACTTTTTCCGCTGTGAGATGTTTGAGGGGTTTCTTGCACGTACAGCCCTTTTCAAGTCACCCCACAGCATCTCAATGGGATTCAAATCTGGACTTTGACTTGGCCATTCCAGGACTCTCCATTTCTTCTTTTTCAGCCAATCTTTGGTTGATTTACTAGTATGTTTTGGGTCATTGTCATGTTGCATGGTCCAGTTCCGCTTCAGCTTTAATTTTCTAACTGATGGTCTCACATGTTCTTCAAGCACCTTCTGATACACAGTAGAATTCATCGTGGATTCTATGATGGTGAGCTGACCAGGTCCTGCTGCAGCAAAGCAGCCCCAAACCATGACACTTCCACCTCCATGCTTCACAGTTGGTATGAGGTTCTTTTCTTGGAATGCTGTGTTTGGTTTACGCCAAACATGTCCTCTGCTGTTGTGTCCAAATAATTCAATTTTGGACTCATCTGTCCAAAGAACATTATTCCAGAAGTCCTGGTCTTTGTCAACTTTATCGCTGGCAAATGTCAGTCTGGCCTCGATGTTTCTCTTGGAAAGCAAAGGTTTCCTCCTTGCACACCTCCCATGCAAGTTAAACTTGTACAGTCTCTTTCTGATTGTATTGGCATGTACTTCTACATCAACAGTAGCCAGAGCCTGCTGTAGTTCTCGAGATGACACTTTAGGGTTTTTGGATACCTCTTTTAGCATCTTGCGGTCTGCTCTTGGGGTGAACTTGCTGGGGCGACCAGTCCTGGGCATGTTGGCAGTTGTTTTGAAAGCCCTCCACTTGTAGACTATCTTCCGGACAGTGGAATGGCTGATTTCAAAATCTTTTGAGATCTTTTTAAATCCCTTCCCAGACTCATAGGCTGCTACAATCTTTTTTCTGAAGTCCTCTGACAGCTCTTTTGCTCTCACCATGGTGCTCACTCTCACTTCAACAGTCAGGAGCACACCAAACTAAATGTCTGAGGTTTAAATAGGGCAAGCCTCATTCAACATGCAGAGTAACGATCTACTAATTATGTGCACCTGGTGTGATATACCTGTGTGAGATCTGAGCCAATTTAAGAGGGAATACATGTGAGGGTGTCCTATCTTTTTCCTCAGTTAGAATAGGCATTTTTGTAGAATGACATTTACAGAAGATCTTGAAAAGACTTTTCTTCAGTTTTCTTTGTTTAGTCGGATTACTTTAATCTCTCTGTATTGTTGAAACGGAGATGAAATAACCATTTATTAAAAATGTTACAAAAAACCACATGCTTTCAAAGGGTGTCCTAATTTTTTCACATGACTGTATATTCATATATCAGTAAGAGCGTTATATATTCATATATCAGTAAGAGCGTTATATATACATATATCAGTAAGAGCGTTATATATTCATATATCAGTAAGAGCGTTATATATTCATATATCAGTAAGAGCGTTATATATTCATATATCAGTAAGAGCTTTATATATACATATATCAGTAAGAGCGTTATATATACATATATCAGTAAGAGCGTTATATATTCATATATCAGTAAGAGCGTTATATATTCATATATCAGTAAGAGCGTTATATATTCATATATCAGTAAGAGCGTTATATATACATATATCAGTAAGAGCCTTATATATTCATATATCAGTAAGAGCGTTATATATTCATATATCAGTAAGAGCGTTATATATACATATATCAGTAAGAGCCTTATATATTCATATATCAGTAAGAGCGTTATATATTCATATATCAGTAAGAGCGTTATATATTCATATATCAGTAAGAGCGTTATATATTCATATATCAGTAAGAGCGTTATATATACATATATCAGTAAGAGCGTTATATATTCATATATCAGTAAGAGCGTTATATATTCATATATCAGTAAGAGCGTTATATATACATATATCAGTAAGAGCGTTATATATTCATATATCAGTAAGAGCGTTATATATTCATATATCAGTAAGAGCGTTATATATTCATATATCAGTAAGAGCGTTATATATACATATATCAGTAAGAGCTTTATATATTCATATATCAGTAAGAGCTTTATATATACATATATCAGTAAGAGCGGTATATATTCATATATCAGTAAGAGCGTTATATATTCATATATCAGTAAGAGCATTATATATTCATATATCAGTAAGAGCGTTATATATACATATATCAGTAAGAGCTTTATATATTCATATATCAGTAAGAGCTTTATATATACATATATCAGTAAGAGCGTTATATATTCATATATCAGTAAGAGCTTTATATATACATATATCAGTAAGAGCGTTATATATTCATATATCAGTAAGAGCGTTATATATTCATATATCAGTAAGAGCGTTATATATTCATATATCAGTAAGAGCGTTATATATACATATATCAGTAAGAGCGTTATATATTCATATATCAGTAAGAGCGTTATATATTCATATATCAGTAAGAGCGTTATACAGTCATGTGAAAAAATTAGGACACCCTTTGAAAGCATGTGGTTTTTTGTAACATTTTTAATAAATGGTTATTTCATCTCCGTTTCAACAATACAGAGAGATTAAAGTAATCCGACTAAACAAAGAAAACTGAAGAAAAGTCTTTTCAAGATCTTCTGTAAATGTCATTCTACAAAAATGCCTATTCTAACTGAGGAAAAAGATAGGACACCCTTGCCCCTAATAGCGAGTGTTACCTCCTTTGGCTGAAATAACTGCAGTGAGACGGTTCTTGTAGCCATCTACCAGTCTTCGACATCGGTCTGAGGAAATTTTACCCCACTCCTCAATGCAGAACTTTTTCAGCTGTGAGATGTTTGAGGGGTTTCTTGCACGTACAGCCCTTTTCAAGTCACCCCACAGCATCTCAATGGGATTCAAATCTGGACTTTGACTTGGCCATTCCAGGACTCTCCATTTCTTCTTTTTCAGCCAATCTTTGGTTGATTTACTAGTATGTTTTGGGTCATTGTCATGTTGCATGGTCCAGTTCCGCTTCAGCTTTAATTTTCTAACTGATGGTCTCACATGTTCTTCAAGCACCTTCTGATACACAGTAGAATTCATCGTGGATTCTATGATGGTGAGCTGACCAGGTCCTGCTGCAGCAAAGCAGCCCCAAACCATGACACTTCCACCTCCATGCTTCACAGTTGGTATGAGGTTCTTTTCTTGGAATGCTGTGTTTGGTTTACGCCAAACATGTCCTCTGCTGTTGTGTCCAAATAATTCAATTTTGGACTCATCTGTCCAAAGAACATTATTCCAGAAGTCCTGGTCTTTGTCAACTTTATCGCTGGCAAATGTCAGTCTGGCCTCGATGTTTCTCTTGGAAAGCAAAGGTTTCCTCCTTGCACACCTCCCATGCAAGTTAAACTTGTACAGTCTCTTTCTGATTGTAGAGGCATGTACTTCTACATCAACAGTAGCCAGAGCCTGCTGTAGTTCTCGAGATGACACTTTAGGGTTTTTGGATACCTCTTTTAGCATCTTGCGGTCTGCTCTTGGGGTGAACTTGCTGGGGCGACCAGTCCTGGGCATGTTGGCAGTTGTTTTGAAAGCCCTCCACTTGTAGACTATCTTCCGGACAGTGGAATGGCTGATTTCAAAATCTTTTGAGATCTTTTTAAATCCCTTCCCAGACTCATAGGCTGCTACAATCTTTTTTCTGAAGTCCTCTGACAGCTCTTTTGCTCTCACCATGGTGCTCACTCTCACTTCAACAGTCAGGAGCACACCAAACTAAATGTCTGAGGTTTAAATAGGGCAAGCCTCATTCAACATGCAGAGTAACGATCTACTAATTATGTGCACCTGGTGTGATATACCTGTGTGAGATCTGAGCCAATTTAAGAGGGAATACATGTGAGGGTGTCCTATCTTTTTCCTCAGTTAGAATAGGCATTTTTGTAGAATGACATTTACAGAAGATCTTGAAAAGACTTTTCTTCAGTTTTCTTTGTTTAGTCGGATTACTTTAATCTCTCTGTATTGTTGAAACGGAGATGAAATAACCATTTATTAAAAATGTTACAAAAAACCACATGCTTTCAAAGGGTGTCCTAATTTTTTCACATGACTGTATATTCATATATCAGTAAGAGCGTTATATATTCATATATCAGTAAGAGCGTTATATATACATATATCAGTAAGAGCGTTATATATTCATATATCAGTAAGAGCGTTATATATTCATATATCAGTAAGAGCGTTATATATTCATATATCAGTAAGAGCGTTATATATTCATATATCAGTAAGAGCGTTATATATACATATATCAGTAAGAGCCTTATATATTCATATATCAGTAAGAGCGTTATATATTCATATATCAGTAAGAGCGTTATATATACATATATCAGTAAGAGCGTTATATATTCATATATCAGTAAGAGCGTTATATATTCATATATCAGTAAGAGCGTTATATATTCATATATCAGTAAGAGCGTTATATATACATATATCAGTAAGAGCGTTATATATACATATATCAGTAAGAGCGTTATATATTCATATATCAGTAAGAGCGTTATATATTCATATATCAGTAAGAGCGTTATATATACATATATCAGTAAGAGCGTTATATATACATATATCAGTAAGAGCGTTATATATTCATATATCAGTAAGAGCGTTATATATTCATATATCAGTAAGAGCGTTATATATTCATATATCAGTAAGAGCGTTATATATACATATATCAGTAAGAGCGTTATATATTCATATATCAGTAAGAGCGTTATATATACATATATCAGTAAGAGCTTTATATATACATATATCAGTAAGAGCCTTATATATACATATATCAGTAAGAGCGTTATATATACATATATCAGTAAGAGCGTTATATATTCATATATCAGTAAGAGCGTTATATATACATATATCAGTAAGAGCGTTATATATTCATATATCAGTAAGAGCCTTATATATACATATATCAGTAAGAGCGTTATATATACATATATCAGTAAGAGCGTTATATATACATATATCAGTAAGAGCGTTATATATACATATATCAGTAAGAGCGTTATATATTCATATATCAGTAAGAGCGTTATATATACATATATCAGTAAGAGCGTTATATATACATATATCAGTAAGAGCGTTATATATTCATATATCAGTAAGAGCGTTATATATTCATATATCAGTAAGAGCGTTATATATACATATATCAGTAAGAGCGTTATATATTCATATATCAGTAAGAGCGTTATATATTCATATATCAGTAAGAGCGTTATATATTCATATATCAGTAAGAGCGTTATATATTCATATATCAGTAAGAGCGTTATATATTCATATATCAGTAAGAGCGTTATATATTCATATATCAGTAAGAGCGTTATATATACATATATCAGTAAGAGCCTTATATATACATATATCAGTAAGAGCGTTATATATACATATATCAGTAAGAGCGTTATATATACATATATCAGTAAGAGCGTTATATATTCATATATCAGTAAGAGCGTTATATATACATATATCAGTAAGAGCGTTATATATACATATATCAGTAAGAGCGTTATATATTCATATATCAGTAAGAGCGTTATATATTCATATATCAGTAAGAGCGTTATATATTCATATATCAGTAAGAGCGTTATATATACATATATCAGTAAGAGCCTTATATATACATATATCAGTAAGAGCGTTATATATACATATATCAGTAAGAGCGTTATATATACATATATCAGTAAGAGCGTTATATATTCATATATCAGTAAGAGCGTTATATATACATATATCAGTAAGAGCGTTATATATTCATATATCAGTAAGAGCGTTATATATTCATATATCAGTAAGAGCGTTATATATTCATATATCAGTAAGAGCGTTATACATTCATATATCAGTAAGAGCGTTATATATTCATATATCAGTAAGAGCGTTATATATTCATATATCAGTAAGAGCGTTATATATTCATATATCAGTAAGAGCGTTATATATTCATATATCAGTAAGAGCGTTATATATTCATATATCAGTAAGAGCGTTATATATTCATATATCAGTAAGAGCGTTATATATACATATATCAGTAAGAGCGTTATATATTCATATATCAGTAAGAGCGTTATATATACATATATCAGTAAGAGCGTTATATATTCATATATCAGTAAGAGCGTTATATATTCATATATCAGTAAGAGCGTTATATATACATATATCAGTAAGAGCGTTATATATACATATATCAGTAAGAGCGTTATACATTCATATATCAGTAAGAGCGTTATATATTCATATATCAGTAAGAGCGTTATATATACATATATCAGTAAGAGCGTTATATATTCATATATCAGTAAGAGCGTTATATATTCATATATCAGTAAGAGCGTTATATATACATATATCAGTAAGAGCGTTATATATACATATATCAGTAAGAGCGTTATATATTCATATATCAGTAAGAGCGTTATATATTCATATATCAGTAAGAGCGTTATATATACATATATCAGTAAGAGCTTTATATATACATATATCAGTAAGAGCGTTATATATTCATATATCAGTAAGAGCGTTATATATACATATATCAGTAAGAGCGTTATATATACATATATCAGTAAGAGCGTTATATATTCATATATCAGTAAGAGCGTTATATATACATATATCAGTAAGAGCGTTATATATACATATATCAGTAAGAGCGTTATATATACATATATCAGTAAGAGCGTTATATATTCATATATCAGTAAGAGCGTTATATATACATATATCAGTAAGAGCGTTATATATACATATATCAGTAAGAGCGTTATATATACATATATCAGTAAGAGCGTTATATATACATATATCAGTAAGAGCGTTATATATTCATATATCAGTAAGAGCGTTATATATTCATATATCAGTAAGAGCGTTATATATACATATATCAGTAAGAGCGTTATATATTCATATATCAGTAAGAGCGTTATATATTCATATATCAGTAAGAGCGTTATATATACATATATCAGTAAGAGCGTTATATATTCATATATCAGTAAGAGCGTTATATATACATATATCAGTAAGAGCTTTATATATTCATATATCAGTAAGAGCGTTATATATTCATATATCAGTAAGAGCGTTATATATTCATATATCAGTAAGAGCGTTATATATTCATATATCAGTAAGAGCGTTATATATTCATATATCAGTAAGAGCGTTATATATTCATATATCAGTAAGAGCGTTATATATACATATATCAGTAAGAGCTTTATATATTCATATATCAGTAAGAGCGTTATATATTCATATATCAGTAAGAGCGTTATATATTCATATATCAGTAAGAGCGTTATATATTCATATATCAGTAAGAGCTTTATATATACATATATCAGTAAGAGCGTTATATATTCATATATCAGTAAGAGCGTTATATATACATATATCAGTAAGAGCGTTATATATTCATATATCAGTAAGAGCGTTATATATACATATATCAGTAAGAGCTTTATATATTCATATATCAGTAAGAGCTTTATATATACATATATCAGTAAGAGCGTTATATATTCATATATCAGTAAGAGCTTTATATATTCATATATCAGTAAGAGCGTTATATATTCATATATCAGTAAGAGCGTTATATATACATATATCAGTAAGAGCGTTATATATTCATATATCAGTAAGAGCGTTATATATTCATATATCAGTAAGAGCGTTATATATTCATATATCAGTAAGAGCGTTATATATTCATATATCAGTAAGAGCGTTATATATTCATATATCAGTAAGAGCGTTATATATACATATATCAGTAAGAGCGTTATATATTCATATATCAGTAAGAGCGTTATATATACATATATCAGTAAGAGCGTTATATATTCATATATCAGTAAGAGCATTATATATTCATATATCAGTAAGAGCGGGTTTCGTGAAATCAGCGTGTTGATCCGTGAAGGCTGCGCGCTCCTCCCACCAACCCAAAAGTAAAGACGCAAAACTCTGCGCACAAACTGTCCCCATTGCCGTCCAAAAAGATGTGGCCCCTGAGAGTGCCCAAAAAGATGTGGCCCCTGAGAGTGCCCAAAAAGATGTGGCCCCTGAGAGTGCCCAAAAAGATGTGGCCCCTGAGAGTGCCCAAAAAGATGTGGCCCCTGATAGTCCCCAAAAAGTCTCTCATTGCTTCCAGCCCTGGATTGTGCTGTATACCCGTGGACAAAGCTTCCACATCTCCAGTCATTGCCGTTTCCTCGACCCCGGAGCCTCGGAGGGTGTCTCTTGTGTCTTTGGTGTCTCTTGTGTCTTTGGTGTCTCTTGTGTCTTTGGTGTCTCTTGTGTCTTTGGTGTCTCTTGTGTCTTTGGTGTCTCTTGTGTCTTTGGCGTCTCTTGTGTCTTTGGTGTCTCTTGTGTCTCTTGTGTCTTTGTCTCTTGTGTCTTTGGTGTCTCTTGTGTCTCTTGTGTCTTTGTCTCTTGTGTCTTTGGTGTCTCTTGTGTCTTTGGTGTCTCTTGTGTCTTTGGTGTCTCTTGTGTCTTTGGTGTCTCTTGTGTCTTTGTCTCTTGTGTCTTTGGTGTCTCTTGTGTCTTTGGTGTCTCTTGTGTCTTTGGTGTCTCTTGTGTCTTTGTCTCTTGTGTCTTTGGTGTCTCTTGTGTCTTTGGTGTCTCTTGTGTCTTTGGTGTCTCTTGTGTCTTTGGTGTCTCTTGTGTCTTTGGTGTCTCCTGTGTCTTTGGTGTCTCTTGTGTCTTTGGTGTCTCTTGTGTCTTTGGTGTCTCCTGTGTCTTTGGTGTCTCTTGTGTCTTTGGTGTCTCTTGTGTCTTTGGTGTCTCTTGTGTCTTTGGTGTCTCCTGTGTCTTTGGTGTCTCTTGTGTCTTTGGTGTCTCTTGTGTCTTTGGTGTCTCTTGTGTCTTTGGTGTCTCTTGTGTCTTTGGTGTCTCTTGTGTCTTTGATGTCTCTTGTGTCTTTGATGTCTTTGGTGTCTCTTGTGTCTTTGGTGTCTCTTGTGTCTTTGGTGTCTCCTGTGTCTTTGGTGTCTCCTGTGTCTTTGGTGTCTCTTGTGTCTTTGGTGTCTCTTGTGTCTTTGGTGTCTCTTGTGTCTTTGGTGTCTCTTGTGTCTTTGTCTCTTGTGTCTTTGGTGTCTCTTGTGTCTTTGGTGTCTCTTGTGTCTTTGGTGTCTCTTGTGTCTTTGTCTCTTGTGTCTTTGGTGTCTCTTGTGTCTTTGGTGTCTCTTGTGTCTTTGGTGTCTCTTGTGTCTTTGGTGTCTCTTGTGTCTTTGGTGTCTTTGGTGTCTCTTGTGTCTTTGGTGTCTCCTGTGTCTTTGGTGTCTCTTGTGTCTTTGGTGTCTCCTGTGTCTTTGGTGTCTCTTGTGTCTTTGGTGTCTCTTGTGTCTTTGGTGTCTCCTGTGTCTTTGGTGTCTCTTGTGTCTTTGGTGTCTCTTGTGTCTTTGGTGTCTCCTGTGTCTTTGGTGTCTCTTGTGTCTTTGGTGTCTCTTGTGTCTTTGGTGTCTCTTGTGTCTTTGATGTCTCTTGTGTCTTTGATGTCTTTGGTGTCTCTTGTGTCTTTGGTGTCTCTTGTGTCTTTGGTGTCTCTTGTGTCTTTGGTGTCTCTTGTGTCTTTGATGTCTCTTGTGTCTTTGATGTCTTTGGTGTCTCTTGTGTCTTTGGTGTCTCCTGTGTCTTTGGTGTCTCCTGTGTCTTTGGTGTCTCCTGTGTCTTTGGTGTCTCCTGTGTCTTTGGTGTCTCCTGTGTCTTTGGTGTCTCCTGTGTCTTTGGTGTCTCCTGTGTCTTTGGTGTCTCTTGTGACGAGAGGCCGGGTACAGATGGGGAGACCACCTGCTCCATCCCGTGGATTTACCGATCCCGGCGTCCGTGTCCTATGGCAGCTCCGGCTCCGCACACAAGGCGCGAATTGTCTATTCATTCAAGACAGAGGTTCACATCAGAATTATGGCGCAGTGTGGCACTTATTAGGCCACACCCCTTTTACCATAAACCACGCCTCTGTTCTGGTAAGACACCCCCCCTTATACACAGGACTCCGGGTGACAGCGCTCCGACATTAAAGGGGACGTCCTGTAAATAATATTGGACAGCGTTCACTTCAGCCCCCGGACGTCACGGTGGGGAATGGGGGGGAAACCCTAACGCACAATGTCTATATAGACCATGCCACTGGAAGCCAGGATAGGGGGGCCGGTCACCTCCTGACCGTAGGAGGGCTCATACCCGGAACCCTGGACCCTAATTCGCCCTGATGGTCCCTGATGGTAATGTCAGGAGGAAGAGACAACCGGATCCTCCAAGACACAGAAGAGCTGGAGTCTCCCACAGGCCGGGCAACAATGAAGAGATTATAGTGAAGGTCCATGTGTCCTCCAAGTCCAGCAAATCCTATAATGTCCCTTAAAATTCATATATTTAATTTAAATTCTTTAAAATGAAGAAGTCAATAAACAGGACGGTGACCCCTGAGGATCCAGTCGCATTGTGACACCATAGACTATCATTATAGAAATTGTCAGAGCCAGCCTAAGAAGAGCCACGAGGACACGCCCAGCTCCACCTTGCACACTCCTTTAACCCTAAACAAACCAAAATGGGAAGGAACACCAGCCTTAAAGGGGAAGTGTGAAATCATGCTACCAACACGTTACCACCAGCAACAAGCATGCACGGCAAAAGTGTCACGGTCCACTACCACCAGGCCATGACAGCCGTGACACCGCATCTGACTAAATCTGTACAGCGCCACCTGCTGTTTGCTCTTTTTCTGATCTCTCTGTCCAGCTCCGAGACAGATGCACACACTCATTTCTATCCTTCAACTGCCACCAGATGCAGCAGAAAGGACACACCCCCTGAGAAAAGACCCCCCCCCCCCGAGAAAAGACACACCCCCTGAGAAAAGAACCCCCCCCCCCGAGAAAAGACACACACCCTGAGAAAAGACTCCCCCCCCCCCGAGAAAAGACACACACCCTGAGAAAGGACACACCCCCTGAGAAAAGACCCCCCCCCCGAGAAAGGACACACACCCTGAGAAAAGACCCCCCCGAGAAAGGACACACACCCTGAGAAAAGACCCCCCCGAGAAAGGACACACTCCCTGAGAAAAGACCCCCCCGAGAAAGGACACACCCCCTAAGAAAAGACCCCCCCCCGAGAAAGGACACACACCCTGAGAAAAGACCCCGCGAGAAAGGACACACACCCTGAGAAAAGACCCCCCCGAGAAAGGACACACCCCCTGAGAAAAGACCCCCTCCCGAGAAAGGACACACACCCTGAGAAAAGACCCCCCCGAGAAAGGACACACACCCTGAGAAAAGACCCCCCCCCCCGAGAAAGGACACACTCCCTGAGAAAAGACCCCCCCGAGAAAGGACACACCCCCTGAGAAAAGACCCCCCCCCCGAGAAAGGACACACACCCTGAGAAAAGACCCCCCGAGAAAGGACACACACCCTGAGAAAAGACCCCCCCGAGAAAGGACACACCCCCTGAGAAAAGACCCCCCCGAGAAAGGACACACACCCTGAGAAAAGACCCCCCCGAGAAAGGACACACCCCCTGAGAAAAGACCCCCCCGAGAAAGGACACACACCCTGAGAAAAGACCCCCCCCCCGAGAAAGGACACACTCCCTGAGAAAAGACCCCCCCGAGAAAGGACACACCCCCTAAGAAAAGACCCCCCCCCCGAGAAAGGACACACACCCTGAGAAAAGACCCCCCGAGAAAGGACACACACCCTGAGAAAAGACCCCCCCGAGAAAGGACACACCCCCTGAGAAAAGACTCCCCCGAGAAAGGACACACACCCTGAGAAAAGACCCCCCCGAGAAAGGACACACCCCCTGAGAAAAGACCCCCCCGAGAAAGGACACACACCCTGAGAAAAGACCCCCCCCCAAGAAAGGACACACACCCTGAGAAAAGACCCCCCCCCCGAGAAAGGACACACACCCTGAGAAGAGACCCCTCCCCCGAGAAAGGACACACACCCTGAGAAAAGACCCCCCCAAGAAAGGACACACACCCTGAGAAAAGACCACCCCAAGAAAGGACACACCCCCTGAGAAAAGAGCCCCCCCCCCCGAGAAAGGACACACACCCTGAGAAGAGACCCCTCCCCAGAGAAAGGACACATACCGTGAGAAAGGAGAGAAAGGACACACACCCTGAGAAAAGACCCCCCGAGAAAGGACACACACCCTGAGAAAAGACTCCCCCGAGAAAGGACACACACCCTGAGAAAAGACCCCCCCGAGAAAGGACACACACCCTGAGAAAAGACCCCCCCGAGAAAGGACACACACCCTGAGAAAAGACCCCCCCCCAAGAAAGGACACACACCCTGAGAAAAGACCCCCCCCCTGAGAAAGGACACACACCCTGAGAAGAGACCCCTCCCCCGAGAAAGGACACATACCCTGAGAAAGGACACACACCCTGAGAAAAGACCCCCCCAAGAAAGGACACACACCCTGAGAAAAGACCACCCCAAGAAAGGACACACCCCCTGAGAAAAGAGCCCCCCCCCCGAGAAAGGACACACACCCTGAGAAGAGACCCCTCCCCCGAGAAAGGACACATACCCTGAGAAAGGACACACACCCTGAGAAGAGCCCCCCCCCCGAGAAAGGACACACACCCTGAGAAAAGCCCCCCCCCAAGAAAGGACACACCCCCTGAGAAAAGACCCCCCCCCTGAGAAAGACCCCCCCCCCCGAGAAAGGACACACACCCTGAGAAAAGGCCCCCCCCCCAAGAAAGGACACACACCCTGAGAAAAGCCCCCCCCCCCCGAGAAAGGACACACCCACTGAGAAAAGATCCCCCCCGAGAAAGGACACACCCCCTGAGAAAAGACCCCCCGAGAAAGGACACACACACTGAGAAAGGAGCCCCCCCCCGAGAAAGGAGCCCCCCCCCGAGAAAGGACACACACACTGAGAAAATACCCCCACCCCGAGAAAGGACACACACACTGAGAAAATACCCCCACCCCGAGAAAGGACACACACCCTGAGAAAAGACCCCCCCCCCCCGAGAAAGGACCCCCCCTGAGAAAAGACCCCCCCGAGAAAGGACACACACCCTGAGAAAAGACCCCCCCAAGAAAGGACACACACCCTGAGAAAAGACCCCCCCCCCCGAGAAAGGACACACCCCCTGAGAAAAGACCCCCCCCCGAGAAAGGACACACCCCCTGAGAAAGGACACACACCCTGAGAAAAGACCCCCCCCCCGAGAAAGGACCCCCCTGAGAAAAGACACACACCCTGAGAAAAGACCCCCCCGCCCGAGAAAGGACACACCCCCTGAGAAAAGACCCCCCCCCCGAGAAAGGACACACCCCCTGAGAAAAGACACACACCCTGAGAAAAGACCCCCCCGCCAAGAAAGGACACACCCCCTGAGAAAAGACCCCTTCCCCGAGAAAAGACATACACACTGAGAAAAGACTCCCCCCCCCCGAGAAAAGACACACACCCTGAGAAAGGACACACCCCCTGAGAAAAGACCCCCCCGAGAAAGGACACACACCCTGAGAAAAGACCCCCCCGAGAAAGGACACACACCCTGAGAAAAGACCCCCCGAGAAAGGACACACACCCTGAGAAAAGACGCCCCTCCGAGAAAGGACACACTCCCTGAGAAAAGACGCCCCTCCGAGAAAGGACACACTCCCTGAGAAAAGACCCCCCCGAGAAAGGACACACACCCTGAGAAAAGACCCCCCGAGAAAGGACACACACCCTGAGAAAAGACCCCCGAGAAAGGACACACCCCCTGAGAAAAGACCCCCCCCCCCCCGAGAAAGGACACATACCCTGAGAAAAGACCCCCCCCCCCCCCCGAGAAAGGACACACCCCCTGAGAAAAGACCTCCCCAAGAAAGGACACACACCCAGAGAAAAGACCCCCCCGAGAAAGGACACACACCCTGAGAAAAGACCCCCCGAGAAAGGACACACCCCCTGAGAAAAGACCCCCCCGAGAAAGGACACACACCCTGAGAAAAGACCCCCCCCCCAAGAAAGGACACACACCCTGAGAAAAGAGCCCCCCCCCCCGAGAAAGGACACACACCCTGAGAAGAGACCCCTCCCCCGAGAAAGGACACACACCCTGAGAAAAGACCCCCCCAAGAAAGGACACACACCCTGAGAAAAGACTCCCCCCCCCCCGAGAAAAGACACACACCCTGAGAAAGGACACACCCCCTGAGAAAAGACCCCCCCCCCGAGAAAGGACACACACCCTGAGAAAAGACCCCCCCGAGAAAGGACACACACCCTGAGAAAAGACCCCCCCGAGAAAGGACACACTCCCTGAGA
Organism: Bufo bufo; assembly: GCF_905171765.1. Taxonomy (NCBI): domain Eukaryota; kingdom Metazoa; phylum Chordata; class Amphibia; order Anura; family Bufonidae; genus Bufo; species Bufo bufo. The sequence continues at coordinate 2,771,092 of NC_053397.1, read as the reverse complement.
AAAGACCCCCCCAAGAAAGGACACACCCCCTAAGAAAAGACCCCCCCCCGAGAAAGGACACACACCCTGAGAAAAGACCCCGCGAGAAAGGACACACACCCTGAGAAAAGACCCCCCCGAGAAAGGACACACCCCCTGAGAAAAGACCCCCTCCCGAGAAAGGACACACACCCTGAGAAAAGACCCCCCCGAGAAAGGACACACACCCTGAGAAAAGACCCCCCCCCCCGAGAAAGGACACACTCCCTGAGAAAAGACCCCCCCGAGAAAGGACACACCCCCTAAGAAAAGACCCCCCCCCCGAGAAAGGACACACACCCTGAGAAAAGACCCCCCGAGAAAGGACACACACCCTGAGAAAAGGCCCCCCCCGAGAAAGGACACACCCCCTGAGAAAAGACTCCCCCGAGAAAGGACACACACCCTGAGAAAAGACCCCCCCAAGAAAGGACACACCCCCTGAGAAAAGACCCCCCCGAGAAAGGACACACACCCTGAGAAAAGACCCCCCCCCCGAGAAAGGACACACTCCCTGAGAAAAGACCCCCCCGAGAAAGGACACACCCCCTAAGAAAAGACCCCCCCCCCCAGAAAGGACACACACCCTGAGAAAAGACCCCCCGAGAAAGGACACACACCCTGAGAAAAGACCCCCCCGAGAAAGGACACACCCCCTGAGAAAAGACTCCCCCGAGAAAGGACACACACCCTGAGAAAAGACCCCCCCCAGAAAGGACACACCCCCTGAGAAAAGACCCCCCCGAGAAAGGACACACACCCTGAGAAAAGACCCCCCCCCAAGAAAGGACACACACCCTGAGAAAAGACCCCCCCCCTGAGAAAGGACACACACCCTGAGAAGAGACCCCTCCCCCGAGAAAGGACACACACCCTGAGAAAAGCCCCCCCCGAGAAAGGACACACACCCTGAGAAAAGACCACCCCAAGAAAGGACACACCCCCTGAGAAAAGAGCCCCCCCCCCGAGAAAGGACACACACCCTGAGAAGAGACCCCTCCCCAGAGAAAGGACACACACCCTGAGAAAAGACCCCCCCCCTGAGAAAGGACACACACCCTGAGAAGAGACCCCTCCCCCGAGAAAGGACACATACCCTGAGAAAAGACCCCCCGAGAAAGGACACACACCCTGAGAAAAGACCCCCCCGAGAAAGGACACACACCCTGAGAAAAGACCCCCCCGAGAAAGGACACACCCCCTGAGAAAAGACCCCCCCGAGAAAGGACACACACCCTGAGAAAAGACCCCCCCCCCACAAAGGACACACACCCTGAGAAAAGACCCCCCCCCCTGAGAAAGGACACACACCCTGAGAAGAGACCCCTCCCCCGAGAAAGGACACATACCCTGAGAAAGGACACACACCCTGAGAAAAGACCCCCCCAAGAAAGGACACACACCCTGAGAAAAGACCACCCCAAGAAAGGACACACCCCCTGAGAAAAGAGCCCCCCCCCCGAGAAAGGACACACACCCTGAGAAGAGACCCCTCCCCCGAGAAAGGACACATACCCTGAGAAAGGACACACACCCTGAGAAGAGCCCCCCCCCCGAGAAAGGACACACACACTGAGAAAAGACCCCCCCCAAGAAAGGACACACCCCCTGAGAAAAGACCCCCCCCCTGAGAAAAGCCCCCCCCCCCGAGAAAGGACACACACCCTGAAAAAAGACCCCCCCAAGAAAGGACACACCCCCTGAGAAAAGCCCCCCCCCCCCGAGAAAGGACACACCCACTGAGAAAAGATCCCCCCCGAGAAAGGACACACCCCCTGAGAAAAGACCCCCCGAGAAAGGACACACACACTGAGAAAGGAGCCCCCCCCCCGAGAAAGGAGCCCCCCCCCGAGAAAGGACACACACACTGAGAAAATACCCCCACCCCGAGAAAGGACACACACACTGAGAAAATACCCCCACCCCGAGAAAGGACACACACCCTGAGAAAAGACCCCCCCCCCCCGAGAAAGGACCCCCCCTGAGAAAAGACCCCCCCGAGAAAGGACACACACCCTGAAAAAAGACCCCCCCAAGAAAGGACACACACCCTGAGAAAAGACCCCCCCCCCCCCGAGAAAGGACACACCCCCTGAGAAAAGACCCCCCCCCGAGAAAGGACACACCCCCTGAGAAAGGACACACACCCTGAGAAAAGACCCCCCCCCCGAGAAAGGACCCCCCTGAGAAAAGACACACACCCTGAGAAAAGACCCCCCCCCCCGAGAAAGGACACACCCCCTGAGAAAAGACCCCCCCCCCGAGAAAGGACACACCCCCTGAGAAAAGACACACACCCTGAGAAAAGACCCCCCCGCCAAGAAAGGACACACCCCCTGAGAAAAGACCCCTTCCCCGAGAAAAGACACACACCCTGAGAAAAGACTCCCCCCCCCCCGAGAAAAGACACACACCCTGAGAAAGGACACACCCCCTGAGAAAAGACCCCCCCGAGAAAGGACACACACCCTGAGAAAAGACCCCCCCGAGAAAGGACACACACCCTGAGAAAAGACCCCCCGAGAAAGGACACACACCCTGAGAAAAGACGCCCCTCCGAGAAAGGACACACTCCCTGAGAAAAGACGCCCCTCCGAGAAAGGACACACTCCCTGAGAAAAGACCCCCCCGAGAAAGGACACACACCCTGAGAAAAGACCCCCCGAGAAAGGACACACACCCTGAGAAAAGACCCCCGAGAAAGGACACACCCCCTGAGAAAAGACCCCCCCCCCCCCGAGAAAGGACACACACCCTGAGAAAAGCCCCCCCCGAGAAAGGACACACCCCCTGAGAAAAGACCTCCCCAAGAAAGGACACACACCCAGAGAAAAGACCCCCCCGAGAAAGGACACACACCCCGACAAAAGACCCCCCGAGAAAGGACACACCCCCTGAGAAAAGACCCCCCCGAGAAAGGACACACACCCTGAGAAAAGACCCCCCCCCCAAGAAAGGACACACACCCTGAGAAAAGACCCCCCCCCCCTGAGAAAGGACACACACCCTGAGAAGAGACCCCTCCCCCGAGAAAGGACACACACCCTGAGAAAAGACCCCCCCAAGAAAGGACACACACCCTGAGAAAAGACCCCCCCAAGAAAGGACACACCCCCTGAGAGAAGACCCCCCCAAGAAAGGACACACACCCTGAGAAAAGACCCCCCCCCCCCGAGAAAGGACACACCCCCTGAGAAAAGACCCCCCCGAGAAAGGACACACCCCCTGAGAAAAGACACACACCCTGAGAAAAGACCCCCCCCCCCGAGAAAGGACCCCCCTGAGAAAAGACACACACCGTGAGAAAAGACCCCCCCACCCGAGAAAGGACACACCCCCTGAGAAAAGACCCCCCCCCGAGAAAGGACACACCCCCTGAGAAAAGACACACACCCTGAGAAAAGACCCCCCCCCCAAGAAAGGACACACCTCCTGAGAAAAGACCCCCCCCCCCCCGAGAAAAGACACACACCCTGAGAAAAGACTCCCCCCCGAGAAAAGACACACACCTTGAGAAAGGACACACCCCCTGAGAAAAGACCCCCCCGAGAAAGGACACACACCCTGAGAAAAGACCCCCCGAGAAAGGACACACACCCTGAGAAAAGACGCCCCCCCGAGAAAGGACACACTCCCTGAGAAAAGACCCCCCGAGAAAGGACACACCCCCTGAGAAAAGACCCCCCCCCCCCGAGAAAGGACACACCCCCTGAGAAAAGACCCCCCCCCCCCCCGAGAATGGACACATACCCTGAGAAAAGACCCCCCCGAGAAAGGACACACACCCTGAGAAAAGACCCCCCCGAGAAAGGACACACCCCCTGAGAAAAGACCCCCCCCCCCCCGAGAAAGGACACACACCCTGAGAAAAGACCCCCCCGAGAAAGGACACACACCCTGAGAAAAGACCCCCCCGAGAAAGGACACACCCCCTGAGAAAAGACCCCCCCGAGAAAGGACACACACCCTGAGAAAAGACCCCCCCCCCCAAGAAAGGACACACACTCTGAGAAAAGACCCCCCCCTGAGAAAGGACACACACCCTGAGAAGAGACCCCTCCCCCGAGAAAGGACACATACCCTGAGAAAGGACACACACCCTGAGAAAATACCCCCCCAAGAAAGGACACACACCCTGAGAAAAGACCCCCCCAAGAAAGGACACACCCCCTGAGAAAAGAGCCCCCCCCCCCCGAGAAAGGACACACACACTGAGAAAAGACCCCCCCCAAGAAAGGACACACCCCCTGAGAAAAGACCCCCCCCGAGAAAGGACCCCCCCTGAGAAAAGCCCCCCCCCCCGAGAAAAGCCCCCCCCCCGAGAAAGGACACACACCCTGAGAAAAGACCCCCCCCCCGAGAAAGGACACACCCCCTGAGAAAAGACCCCCCGAGAAAGGAGACACACACTGAGAAAGGAGCCCCCCCCCCAAGAAAGGACCCCCCCTGAGAAAAGACCCCCCCCCGAGAAAGGACACACTCCCTGAAAAAAGACCCCCCCAAGAAAGGACACACACCCTGAGAAAAGACCCCCCCAAGAAAGGACACACCCCCTGAGAAAAGACCCCCCCCGAGAAAGGACACACCCCCTGAGAAAAGACCCCCCCCGAGAAAGGACACACCCACTGAGAAAAGACCCCCCCCCGAGAAAGGACACACCCCCTGAGAAAAGACCCCCCGAGAAAGGACACACACACTGAGAAAGGAGCCCCCCCCCGAGAAAGGACCCCCCCTGAGAAAAGACCCCCCCCCCGAGAAAGGACACACTCCCTGAAAAAAGACCCCCCCAAGAAAGGACACACACCCTGAGAAAAGAGCCCCCCCCCCGAGAAAGGACACACACCCTGAGAAGAGACCCCTCCCCCGAGAAAGGACACACACCCTGAGAAAGGACACACACCCTGAGAAAAGACCCCCCCAAGAAAGGACACACTCCCTGAGAAAAGACCCCCCCAAGAAAGGACACACCCCCTGAGAAAAGACCCCCTCCCGAGAAAGGACACACACACTGAGAAAAGACCCCCCCAAGAAAGGACACACCCTCTGAGAAAAGACCCCCCCGAGAAAGGACACACACCCTGAGAAAAGACCCCCCCGCCCGAGAAAGGACACACACCCTGAGAAAAGACACCCCTGCCCGAGAAAGGACACACCCCCTGAGAAAAGACACACACCCTGAGAAAAGACCCCCCCCTGAGAAAGGACACACCCCCTGAGAAAGGACACACCCCCTGAGAAAAGACCCTTCCCCCCCGAGAAAGGACACACACCCTGAGAAAAGGCCCCCCCCCCCCCCGAGAAAGGACACACCCCCTAAGGAGGCAGCTTGAAATAAATCTTGCTAAACAATGAATGGGGCGATCTCTGGATCCACGTGAGGTTCAGGGCTGGTTCTGGCTGTGTAAGGGCTCATGCTGCGAACCGCAAATTGTGGCCCCCAATGCTCGGGCACAGGCGGTGGGGCAGCCACATGCACTACTTTCTTGCAGTGCGGAGGCACGGCCAGAAACACCACGGAAGCACCCCGTAGTGCTTCCGCACGGCATCTCCGGGTTTGCGAACCTATTCAAGTGAATGGGTCCGCATCCGTGATGCACACGCCAGGTGCCCCGTGTATTACAGACCCGCCATATGCGGGCGGCGATACGGCCACGGCAGGGCAATGGTCGTGTGCATGAGCCCTTAGACAGAGGTCATGTCCTATATGGTGTCTGGTTGCCTTTCTTTACATTATGGGCAGCACGGTGGCTCAGTGGTTGTCAGTGGTTTGTGGTGGCTCAGTGGTTTGTGGTGGCTCAGTGGTTGTCAGTGGTTTGTGGTGGCTCAGTGGTTGTCAGTGGTTTGTGGTGGCTCAGTGGTTGTCAGTGGTTTGTGGTGGCTCAGTGGTTGTCAGTGGTTTGTGGGGGCTCAGTGGTTTGTGGTGGCTCAGTGGTTGTCAGTGGTTTGTAGTGGCTCAGTGGTTGTCAGTGGTTTGCTCAGGTGCCTTGCAGCGCTGGGGTCTGAGGTCCGAATTCCGACAACATCTGCATGGAGCTTGTATGTTCTCTCCGGCTCCCATTAGCGTGATGCGAATGTCTGTGCAGCGCTGCGGAATATGTCAGCGCTAGATAAATGCGTGTAATAGATAAATACCGGAGATGACACCTCAAATAGCGTCTCCTGTGAGGGGCTTCTAAAAGACACGGCCACCGACCCTCATCACTCCTCTCATTATCTTCAATCTTCTACAGCAACCACCAAGGTTAGAACGAGGGTGAGCGGCCACTGCTGATGGATGGCAGGTCCGGGGGAAGACATGTCAACTGCACAGGCTGCCCACTGTCACAATGGAACAGGGAGTGCAGCTCTGGAGTATAATACAGGGTGTAACTCAGGGTCAGTACAGGATAAGTAATGTATGTACACAGTGACTGCACCAGCAGAATAGTGAGTGCAGCTCCGGAGTATAATACAGGATGTAACTCAGGATCAGTACAGGATAAGTAATGTATGTACACAGTGACTGCACCAGCAGAATAGTGAGTGCAGCTCTGGAGTATAATACAGGATGTAACTCAGGATCAGTACAGGATAAGTAATGTATGTACACAGTGACTCCACCAGCAGAATAGTGAGTGCAGCTCTGGAGTATAATACAGGATGTAACTCAGGATCAGTACAGGATAAGTAATGTATGTACACAGTGACTGCACCAGCAGAACAGTGAGTGCAGCTCTGGAGTATAATACAGGATGTAACTCAGGATCAGTACAGGATAAGTAATGTATGTACACAGTGACTGCACCAGCAGAATAGTGAGTGCAGCTCTGGAGTATAATACAGGATGTAACTCAGGATCAGTACAGGATAAGTAATATATGTACACAGTGACTGCACCAGCAGAATAGTGAGTGCAGCTCTGGAGTATAATACAGGATGTAACTCAGGATCAGTACAGGATAAGTAATGTATGTACAGAGTGACTGCACCAGCAGAATAGTGAGTGCAGCTCTGGAGTATAATACAGGATGTAACTCAGGATCAGTACAGGATAAGTAATGTATGTACACAGTGACTGCACCAGCAGAACAGTGAGTGCAGCTCTGGAGTATAATACAGGATGTAACTCAGGATCAGTACAGGATAAGTAATGTATGTACACAGTGACTGCACCAGCAGAATAGTGAGTGCAGCTCTGGAGTATAATACAGGATGTAACTCAGGATCAGTACAGGATAAGTAATGTATGTACACAGTGACTGCACCAGCAGAATAGTGAGTGCAGCTCTGAAGTATAATACAGGATGTAGCTCAGGATCAGTACAGGATAAGTAATGTATGTACACAGTGACTGCACCAGCAGAACAGTGAGTGCAGCTCTGGAGTATAATACAGGATGTGACTCAGGATCAGTGCAGGATAAGTAATGTATGTACACAGTGACTGCACCAGCAGAATAGTGAGTGCAGCTCTGGAGTATAATACAGGATGTAACTCAGGATCAGTACAGGATAAGTAATGTATGTACACAGTGACTGCACCAGCAGAATAGTGAGTGCAGCTCTGGAGTATAATACAGGATGTGACTCAGGATCAGTACAGGATAAGTAATGTATGTACACAGTGACTGCACCAGCAGAATAGTGAGTGCAGCTCTGGAGTATAATACAGGATGTAACTCAGGATCAGTACAGGATAAGTAATGTATGTACACAGTGACTGCACCAGCAGAATAGTGAGTGCAGCTCTGGAGTATAATACAGGATGTAACTAAATGATTTTCCTATTTCATGACGTAAAGTCATAGTTTTATTAAAGACACGGAGGCTCATATTGCTTTCTCCTTCTTTACTTCCACCAATAGCAGCAAAGGAGAAATTAACATAAACGAAACAATAAAGGATCCTCCCCTGACAGATCCTATAATAAGCAGTGTCCTCTTCATATCTTCCTCTTTCTTTGAATCCACGACACCAACCGCCAAACCATAACCGAAAACGAACCGAAACTGGAACTGGTTCCGCCACCGACCATTCTGGTCCCTCCAACTGAAGAACTCAAGCCAACATGGCTAACATCTCAGGAAACCTGGAACAACACGGAATTCCATCTGCCAAGGAGTTTTCAACCTGAAACAGAATAAATAATATAGCCAGTGTAAACACATGGGTAAAAATGCGCAATCTCGACCCTATAACGGTCGTACATCAAAAGGTCACTGAAAACAGAACCATAAATAAACCTTAACGGTAAAAACGTCATAAATAACAACAGAAGACAGAGTAATAGTCAATAATAATACCATAACAACAGGGTGGGCAGGAGAAACCTAGGGCGGGCAATACTCGCCTCCGTGTCTTTAATAAAACTATGACTTTACGTCATGAAATAGGAAAATCATTAAGTTTTACAGCAAGACACGGAGGCTTCGTATTGCAAGTTCAAAGCTGATCAATAATAGCTGAAAACACATGAGGGGGCGGACGAAAATAAAACTCTGTGAACGTCGTGGCCCTAGACCAGTCAGCCAGACGCAGAATGTCCTCCAAAGAGCCCCCGAAACCGCCAGGGCAGTGGCAGCCGCGCCCCTGGCTGAGTGAGCGGTAAAGACCGTCGTATCAATCCCAGAAAGGGACATGACCCACTTCATCCAACGCGCCAAAGTGGGACTGGTCACCGGGCCAAAGGGATGGCGAATAGAGAGGAAAAGTTGCGGGTTGTCCGCAGAACGGTGAGTCCGAGTGCGCAACTCATATTCCCGTAGGCAAGCTACAGGACAGAGCGCCGGAGAAGACGGAAAACTGGGATAGGACACAGACCAAATATTGGTCTTGGTACGCCGCGTGATGTTAAAAGTAACACCCTCGGGAGTAAAGGATCTGGCATCATGATCCAGAGCCCTGACATCAGAGACCCTCTTACAGGAAATCAGGCAAAAAAGGGTCAGCAATTTGGCCGACAGTTGACGAAGGGAAAGGGCCGCGTTGTTGGGCCAAGCAGAGAGGAAAGAAAGGACCAGGGAAACATCCCACGTAGTGGTGAATCGTGGCCGAGGAGGACGAGCCAAACGTGAGCCACGTAAAAGTCGTGACACCAAAGGGTGTTGACCGGCAGGAACACCATCAAAGCCCTGATGAGTCGAGGAAATCGCTGAACGGAACAAATTGATGGTCCGATAAGCTTTCCCTGCTTCAAAGAGAGAAGTCAGGAATTGCAACAAATGGGTCACAGATGCCGAAATGGGATCCAGGTCCCGTTCAATGCACCAGCTAACCCAAGATCCCCAAGCTGCCCGGTAAGATTTTCGGGTGCCGGGAGCCCAAGCGTTGTCCAGGAGGCGTCTAGTTGCCTCCGAAATTCCCTCGACCTCTCCTGGAGTCCTGAGATTCGGCACGCTAGAAGTTGAAGGGAGCCTTCGACCAGCAGGGGATGTGGGGCCCCTAGAGGGTCCTGGAGGAGATCCGTCCGCGTCGGGAGTAGGAGAGGTACATCCACTAGGAGTTCCAGGAGGATCGGGTACCAGGCTTGAGATCCCCAGAAGGGAATCACCACCACCAATTCCGCCCTCTGACGCCGAGTCTGTAGTAACATCCTCGGAATCATGGCAAACGGTGGAAACGCGTAATGTAGGGCTGCAGACCAGTCCTGTAGAAACGCATCCACCGCTTCTGCTTACGGATCCGGCCGCCAGCTGAAGAACCTGGGCAGGTGAGTATTGAGTCGGGAAGCAAAAAGGTCTATGGAGCAAGGACCCCAGATGTCCGAGATTGTGGAGAACATTTCCGGATTCAGCCTCCAGTCGCTGCCGTCTGTGAAGCAACGGGAACTCCGATCCGCTCTGTAGTTGTGAAGACCCGGAAGGTACTCCGCTTGAATCATGATGTCCCTGGACAGACAGTAGGACCAGAACTCCTTCGCCAGTCGGGCTAAGGTGGCCGATTGAGTGCCGCCTAGGTGATTGACGTATCGGACCGCCGACACATTGTCCATGCGCAGGCGGATGCATGCGTGAGCAATGCCCTTGGTGAAACTCCTGATGGCAAACAAACCCGCTAGAAGTTCCAGAGCGTTGATGTGGAGATGGGTCTCCGTCTCCGACCATCGACCCCCAGTGGAGATACCCTCGCAGTGGGCACCCCAGCCTTGGAGACTTGCGTCCGACTCCACCGTGAATTCTGGTTGGAATCCGAAGATTGCTCTGCCGTTCCAGGCTTCCAAGTTGCTTAACCACCAACGAAGTTCCTCCCGAGCTTCCTGATCCAGAACCACCGCGTCTGCAAACGAGGCCCCGGAACGGAGGTGGGCGATCTTCAGGCGCTGCAAAGCCCGATAATGGAGTGGAGCTGGGAAGACTGCCTGGATAGAGGAGGCTAATAGCCCAATGATGCGAGCCAGGTGGCGTAGAGATAGGGAGGGAGTTGAGAGAGCGTGTCTCAACTCCTTGCGAATCGTCCGCAACTTCTCTGCAGGGAGACTGAGAGATTCCGCGACAGAGTCCACCGTGAAGCCCAGGAACTCCATCCGTCGAGTCGGTGTGAGACAGGATTTCTCGAGATGGAGTAGGAAACCCAGACCCCTCAGAAGGTCCGAGGTCCACTGGAGATGCTGAAGCAGAGACGACTGACATTGATGCATAATGAGGATGTCGTCCAGATATATGACTAGACGAACCCCACGACTCCGCAGCCAGGCCATGACTGGGCGCAGTAACTTGGTGAAGCACCAAGGCGCTGAGGAAAGACCGAACGGTAGGCAAGTGAAGCGCCACACTTCGCCCCTCCACAGGAAACGCAGGAGATCCCTGGACGAGGAGGCAATTGGGACCGTAAGATAAGCATCTTTGAGGTCCAACTTCACCATCCAATCCCCCGGAATCAGCAAGTCCCGAAGGAGGTGAATCCCCTCCATCTTGAAGTGGCGGTAGCGCACCACAGCATTCAGGGCCCGGAGATTTATCACTGGACGCAATTGTCCACCTTTTTTCTGAACTAGAAAAATGTGGCTGAGAACGCCCCCCGGGGTAGGAGGGGCCCTTTCTATCGCATCCTTGTGAAAGAGGGAAAAAAGTTCTACATCCACTAGTTCCCTGTCTGGTAGTGCCAGGGGAGGGGGTGAAAGGACGAGATCTGGCGAACCCGTGAGTTCTATGTGGAACCCCTGTACCGTGCTCAGCACCCATGGGTCTGATGTAATGCTGGACCAAACGTGGGAACATAGACGGAGTCTGCCCCCGACACAAGGAGCCAAAGAAGTCCCCACTGGGGAAAGACTTACCGAAAGATTTTCTGTAGTTCGGATTCCCTCTAACGGACCTGGAACGCCATTGGCCGCCTCTGGCCGGGAAGAACGAGGGAGGATTCCTTTGGTCCTGGAAGGGAGGTCTCTGGTTGAAGGAGCCTCTGCCCGAGCTGCGGGCTTGATAACTGGAGCGGCCGGACAGACGGCCCCTACTACTGCCGGCCCTAGTGGAGACCCGACCCTGAAAGACCCTTCACATGGAGGACTGGGCCTTGTCCAATGTGGTAAATGCTCCTACATATCTACTGAGGTCCTTGATGAAGGAATCCCCGAACAGTTGACCCTGAGCATCCTTCCCTGTCTCAGTGAGTGCCAGGTTGGCCAATTTCGGGTCAATTTTAAAAAGAATGGCTTTACGCCTTTCAATGGCCAGGGAGGAGTTGGTGCTGCCCGCAATGCAAATGGCTCTCTGTATCCAGCCGGTAAGCTCCTCCGGATCTATCGGAGAGCCGTCCACTCTGGCCGATTCGGCCATCTCAAAGATTTTGGCAAGAGGGCCAAAAATGTCGAGGAGCTTGTCCTGACAGCTTTTAATGCGGAATCAAGCCCTTTGCGGGGATTCCAGCCAAAAACTGTGTCATTTTCTGATCCATAGATGGCGTTTCACAGACCTTGTTGGGGATCAATGGTCTGGGGCATTCTGCACGGAGCTTGCTGCGCGCCTCTTTGCTGAGAGGACGACGCACCCAGTGCTCCAGGTAGTCGCTCACATGAGCTACCGGCAGCCACTCCGCCGACCTAGGGTGGTGGAGGGCGTCAGGGTCAAATAGTGGGTTGCCTGAAGGATCCACAAGGGTAGAAGCCGTGTTAGGGGCAGTGGCGGATGCGCCCACGGACCTAGATGTGGAAGGCCTAGGGCCAGTGGTACCTGGAAACTCAGGTTCCATCTCCAACTCCCCATCAGAGTGGTCACTTGCCTCCGCATAAGCCTCCATGTCAGATTCATTATCCGAATCCATGTCAGTAGTTTTTGCTCTAGCACATTTCCACGTTTGCGCCCTTTCTGCCTGGCGCGGTAAGGCTCTTTTGCGCGATCTAAGCGCGCTATCATGGGTGGCTTGGATCACACCAGTCAAGGTCTCCTGGGCAGGAAGTTCAATGGTAGGCTGCGGGCTAGTGAATACAGGCAACTGAGTAGAAGGGCCAGGAGCATGGGCAGATAAGGCCTGGGATATGGTCTGTGAAATCATGGAGGACATGGAGCCCATGGCCTCAATAATAGCGCTGGAGACCGAGCGTTGTAGCTCCATGGCCTGTGCGCTAATGGCTGGCAAGCTGGGGTCCCCAGTGGGTGAGGGGGATTAGGCCCAGAGGGAGAGCGGTCAGAGGACATGGTAAAAGAGCAAACTGAAGTTATGGCTAGTATAAACTAACTAGAGGTAGGCTAAAGGACCGGGGTAAACAGTCTATCCCACCTGACTAGAAGAGAGAATAAGGGGTTAGTCACCCCAGAGGCCGCAGAGCAGGAGACCGAGCGATCCGATGCGATGCAGCCTAGCGCCGAAATCCCGCGAGAAGACGGGCGGCGCTATCTAAAATGGCCGCCGAGATCTCGCGAGATCACGCGACCCGCGGGAAAAGCAGAAGAAGCCGCGCCGGAGCGAGGTAAGGGGACGGGGAAGGGAAGAGGGAGGAGGGACGCCTCCACAGAGCCTAAGCAGGACGCAAGGAAGCTGTTAGGCAGGAAAGGAAAACGAAAAAGGTCAGAGAAATAAGGGGAACAAACCGGAGACTAAAGGGGGGAGAGGGGAAGAACCCCAAAACCGTAAGTCGCAGAATAAGCGCAAGGGCACAATAAATCACATAAAACAGGGGGGAGGACCCCCATAAACCAAAAACCCAGAGGATATACCTGAGCCACAGACACAAGCACAAAAGGATATATATATATAGATGTTACTTAGCTTTGGTGGAGCGGCAAAGAAAGAGGAAGATACTGAAGAGGACACTGCTTATTATAGGATCTGTCAGGGGAGGGGCCTGTATTGTTATGTTTATGTTAATTTCTCCTTTGCTGCTATTGGTGGAAGTAAAGAAGGAGAAAGCAATACGAAGCCTCCGTGTCTTGCTGTAAAACTCAGGATCAGTACAGGATAAGTAATGTATGTACACAGTGACTGCACCAGCAGAACAGTGAGTGCAGCTCTGGAGTATAATACAGGATGTAACTCAGAGTCAGTACAGGATAAGTAATGTATGTACACAGTGACTGCACCAGCAGAATAGTGAGTGCAGCTCTGGAGTATAATACAGGATGTAACTCAGGATCAGTCCAGGATAAGTAATGTATGTACACAGTGACTGCACCAGCAGAATAGTGAGTGCAGCTCCGGAGTATAATACAGGATGTAACTCAGAGTCAGTACAGGATAAGTAATGTATGTACACAGTGACTGCACCAGCAGAATAGTGAGTGCAGCTCTGGAGTATAATACAGGATGTAACTCAGGATCAGTACAGGATAAGTAATGTATGTACACAGTGACTGCACCAGCAGAATAGTGAGTGCAGCTCTGGAGTATAATACAGGATGTAACTCAGGATCAGTACAGGATAAGTAATGTATGTACACAGTGACTGCACCAGCAGAATAGTGAGTGCAGCTCTGGAGTATAATACAGGATGTAACTCAGGATCAGTACAGGATAAGTAACGTATGTACACAGTGACTGCACCAGCAGAATAGTGAGTGCAGCTCTGGAGTATAATACAGGATGTAACTCAGGATCAGTATAGGATAAGTAATGTATGTACACAGTGACTGCACCAGCAGAATAGTGAGTGCAGCTCTGGAGTATAATACAGGATGTAACTCAGGATCAGCACAGGATAAGTAATGTATGTATACAGTGACTGCATCAGCAGAATAGCGAGTGCCGCTCTGGAGTATAATACAGGATGTAACTCAGGATCAGTACAGGATAAGTAATGTATGTACACAGTGACTGTACCAGCAGAATAATGAGTGCAGCTCTGGAGTATAATACAGGATGTAACTCAGAGTCAGTACAGGATAAGTAATGTATGTACACAGTGACTGCACCAGCAGAATAGTGAGTGCAGCTCTGGAGTATAATACAGGATGTAACTCAGGATCAGTACAGGATAAGTAATGTATGTACACAGTGACTGCACCAGCAGAATAGTGAGTGCAGCTCTGGAGTATAATACAGGATGTAACTCAGGATCAGTACAGGATAAGCAATGTATGTACACAGTGACTGCACCAGCAGAATAGTGAGTGCAGCTCTGGAGTATAATACAGGATGTAACTCAGGATCAGTACAGGATAAGTAATGTATGTACACAGTGACTGCACCAGCAGAATAGTGAGTGCAGCTCCGGAGTATAATACAGGATGTAACTCAGAGTCAGTACAGGATAAGTAATGTATGTACACAGTGACTGCACCAGCAGAATAGTGAGTGCAGCTCTGGAGTATAATACAGGATGTAACTCAGGATCAGTACAGGATAAGTAATGTACGTACACAGTGACTGCACCAGCAGAATAGTGAGTGCAGCTCTGGAGTATAATACAGGATGTAACTCAGGATCAGTACAGGATAAGTAATGTATGTACACAGTGACTGCACCAGCAGAATAGTGAGTGCAGCTCTGGAGTATAATACAGGATGTAACTCAGGATCAGTACAGGATAAGCAATGTATGTACACAGTGACTGCACCAGCAGAATAGTGAGTGCAGCTCTGGAGTATAATACAGGATGTAACTCAGGATCAGTACAGGATAAGTAATGTATGTACACAGTGACTGCACCAGCAGAATAGTGAGTGCAGCTCCGGAGTATAATACAGGATGTAACTCAGAGTCAGTACAGGATAAGTAATGTATGTACACAGTGACTGCACCAGCAGAATAGTGAGTGCAGCTCTGGAGTATAATACAGGATGTAACTCAGGATCAGTACAGGATAAGTAATGTACGTACACAGTGACTGCACCAGCAGAATAGTGAGTGCAGCTCTGGAGTATAATACAGGATGTAACTCAGGATCAGTACAGGATAAGTAATGTATGTACACAGTGACTGCACCAGCAGAATAGTGAGTGCAGCTCTGGAGTATAATACAGGATGTAACTCAGGATCAGTACAGGATAAGCAATGTATGTACACAGTGACTGCACCAGCAGAATAGTGAGTGCAGCTCTGGAGGATAATACAGGATGTAACTCAGGATCAGTACAGGATAAGTAATGTATGTACACAGTGACTGCACAAGCAGAATAGTGAGTGCAGCTCTGGAGTATAATACAGGATGTAACTCAGGATAAGTAATGTATGTACACAGTGACTGCACCAGCAGAATAGTGAGTGCAGCTCTGGAGTATAATACAGGACGTAACTCAGGATCAGTACAGGATAAGTAATGTATGTACACAGTGACTGCACCAGCAGAATAGTGAGTGCAGCTCTGGAGTATAATACAGGATGTAACTCAGGATCAGTACAGGATAAGTAATGTATGTACACAGTGACTGCACCAGCAGAATAGTGAGTGCAGCTCTGGAGTATAATACAGGACGTAACTCAGGATCAGTACAGGATAAGTAATGTATGTACACAGTGACTGCACCAGCAGAATAGTGAGTGCAGCTCTGGAGTATAATACAGGACGTAACTCAGGATCAGTACAGGATAAGTAATGTATGTACACAGTGACTGCACCAGCAGAATAGTGAGTGCAGCTCTGGAGTATAATACAGGACGTAACTCAGGATCAGTACAGGATAAGTAATGTATGTACACAGTGACTGCACCAGCAGAATAGTGAGTGCAGCTCTGGAGTATAATACAGGATGTAACTCAGGATCAGTACAGGATAAGTAATGTATGTACACAGTGACTGCACCAGCAGAATAGTGAGTGCAGCTCTGGAGTATAATACAGGACGTAACTCAGGATCAGTACAGGATAAGTAATGTATGTACACAGTGACTGCACCAGCAGAATAGTGAGTGCAGCTCTGGAGTATAATACAGGACGTAACTCAGGATCAGTACAGGATAAGTAATGTATGTACACAGTGACTGCACCAGCAGAATAGTGAGTGCAGCTCTGGAGTATAATACAGGATGTAACTCAGAATCAGTACAGGATAAGTAATGTATGTACACAGTGACTGCACCAGCAGAATAGTGAGTGCAGCTCTGGAGTATAATACAGGATGTAACTCAAGATCAGTACAGGATAAGTAATGTATGTACACAGTGACTGCACCAGCAGAATAGTGAGTGCAGCTCCGGAGTATAATACAGGATGTAACTCAGGATCAGTACAGGATAAGTAATGTATGTACACAGTGACTGCACCAGCAGAATAGTGAGTGCAGCTCTGGAGTATAATACAGAATATAACTCAGGACCAGTACAGGATAAGTAATGTATGTATACAGTGACTGCACCAGCAGAATAGTGAGTGCAGCTCTGGAGTATGATATAGGATGTAACTCAGGATCAGTCCAGGATAAGTAATGGATGTACACAGTGACTGCACCAGAATAATAGTGAGTGCAGCTCTGGAGTATAATACAGGATGTAACTCAGGATCAGTACAGAATAAGTAATGTATGTACACAGTGACTGCACCAGCAGAATAGTGAGTGCAGCTCTGGAGTATAATACAGGATGTAACTCAGGATCAGTACAGGATAAGTAATGTATGTACACAGTGACTGCACCAGCAGAATAGTGAGTGCAGCTCTGGAGTATAATACAGGATGTAACTGAGGATCAGTACAGGATAAGTAATGTATGTACACAGTGTCTGCACCAGCAGAATAGTGAGTGCAGCTCTGGAGTATAATACAGGATGTAACTCAGGATCAGTACAGGATAAGTAATGTATGTACACAGTGTCTGCACCAGCAGAATAGTGAGTGCAGCTCTGGAGTATAATACAGGATGTAACTCAGGATCAGTACAGGATAAGTAATGTATGTACACAGTGACTGCACCAGCAGAATAGTGAGTGCAGCTCTGGAGTATAATACAGGATGTAACTCAGGATCAGTACAGGATAAGTAATGTATGTAGACAGTGACTGCACCAGCAGAATATTGAGTGCAGCTCTGGAGTATAATACAGGATGTAACTCAGGATCAGTACAGGATAAGTAATTTATGTACACAGTGACTGCACCAGCAGAATAGTGAGTGCAGCGCTGGAGTATAATACAGGATGTAACTCAGGATCAGTACAGGATAAGTAATGTATGTACACAGTGACTGCACCAGCAGAATAGTGAGTGCAGCTCTGGAGTATAATACAGGATGTAACTCAGGATCAGTACAGGATAAGTAATTTATGTACACAGTGACTGCACCAGCAGAATAGTGAGTGCAGCTCTGCAGTATAATACAGGATGTAACTCAGGATCAGTACAGGATAAGTAAAGTATGTACACAGTGACTGCACCAGCAGAATAGTGAGTGCAGCTCTGGAGTATAATACAGGATGTAACTCAGGATCAGTACAGGATAATGTATGTACACAGTGACTGCACCAGCAGAATAGTGAGTGCTGCTCTGGAGTATAATACAGGATGTAACTCAGGATCAGTACAGGATAATGTATGTACACAGTGACTGCACCAGCAGAATAGTGAGTGCAGCTCTGGAGTATAATACAGGATGTAACTCAGGATCAGTACAGGATAAGTAATGTATGTACACAGTGACTGCACCAGCAGAATAGTGAGTGCAGCTCTGCAGTATAATACAGGATGTAACTCAGGATCAGTACAGGATAAGTAATGTATGTACACAGTGACTGCACCAGCAGAATAGTGAGTGCAGCTCTGGAGTATAATACAGGATGTAACTCAGGATCAGTACAGGATAAGTAATGTATGTACACAGTGACTGCACCAGCAGAATAGTGAGTGCAGCTCTGGAGTATAATACAGGATGTAACTCAGGATCAGTACAGGATAAGTAATGTATGTACACAGTGACTGCACCAGCAGAATAGTGAGTGCAGCTCTGGAGTATAATACAGGATGTAACTCAGGATCAGTACAGGATAAGTAAAGTATGTACACAGTGACTGCACCAGCAGAATAGTGAGTGCAGCTCTGGAGTATAATACAGGATGTAACTCAGGATCAGTACAGGATAATGAATGTACACAGTGACTGCACCAGCAGAATAGTGAGTGCTGCTCTGGAGTATAATACAGGATGTAACTCAGGATCAGTACAGGATAATGTATGTACACAGTGACTGCACCAGCAGAATAGTGAGTGCAGCTCTGGAGTATAATACAGGATGTAACTCAGGATCAGTACAGGATAAGTAATGTATGTACACAGTGACTGCACCAGCAGAATAGTGAGTGCAGCTCTGCAGTATAATACAGGATGTAACTCAGGATCAGTACAGGATAAGTAATGTATGTACACAGTGACTGCACCAGCAGAATAGTGAGTGCAGCTCTGGAGTATAATACAGGATGTAACTCAGGATCAGTACAGGATAAGTAATGTATGTACACAGTGATTGCACCAGCAGAATAGTGAGTGCAGCTCTGGAGTATAATACAGGATGTAACTCAGGATCAGTACAGGATAAGTAATGTATGTACACAGTGACTGCACCAGCAGAATAGTGAGTGCAGCTCTGGAGTATAATACAGGATGTAACTCAGGATCAGTACAGGATAAGTAATGTATGTACACAGTGACTGCACCAGCAGAATAGTGAGTGCAGCTCTGGAGTATAATACAGGATGTAACTCAGGATCAGTACAGGATAAGTAATGTATGTACACAGTGACTGCACCAGCAGAATAGTGAGTGCAGCTCTGGAGTATAATACAGGATGTAACTCAGGATCAGTACAGGATAAGTAATGTATGTACACAGTGACTGCACCAGCAGAATAGTGAGTGCAGCTCTGCAGTATAATACAGGATGTAACTCAGGATCAGTACAGGATAAGTAATGTATGTACACAGTGACTCCAACAGCAGAATAGTGAGTGCAGCTCCGGAGTATAATACAGGATGTAACTCAGGATCAGTACAGGATAAGTAATGTATATACACAGTGACTGCACCAGCAGAATAGTGAGTGCAGCTCCGGAGTATAATACAGGATGTAACTCAGGATCAGTACAGGATAAGTAATGTATGTACACAGTGACTGCACCAGCAGAATAGTGAGCGCAGCTCTGGAGTATAATACAGGATGTAACCCAGGATAAGTAATGTATGTACACAGTGACTCCAACAGCAGAATAGTGAGTGCAGCTCCGGAGTATAATACAGGATGTAACTCAGGATCAGTACAGGATAAGTAATGTATATACACAGTGACTGCACCAGCAGAATAGTGAGTGCAGCTCCGGAGTATAATACAGGATGTAACTCAGGATCAGTACAGGATAAGTAATGTATGTACACAGTGACTGCACCAGCAGAATAGTGAGTGCAGCTCTGGAGTAAACTACAGGATGCCTCTATGTGCTGTGTGTTCCAATTTACCTGCTTCATGATTTAAATTATGAATAAGTTCAGAAATTAAGTTTATTAAAATATCTTATACCTTTATACAATGAAAACCCCCTCAGAATAGAACATTGGACGCTGTGCACACAGAGAAGCTGCAGCCGTCCACCTTCCCCAGACAGAGGCAATGGAGGGTTTCCTTCCTTCCACATTCTGTCCATGGCTGACACCCAGTACATAGCAAACCCCGGAGGTCTTGTAGAGGACGACAAAATCTGCTCTTCTAAGTGTCGCTCAGCTTTCCCAGATGCAGATACAAGCCCTGTTATATTTACAGCGGAGGATTTGTTGCAGGGAAAGTGGTCCTGAGGCATCATAGACGCTGCTGAGGGACGAAGGACGACTTATAACTGGCCAAGAAGGCCACTCTCTTAGCAACGTTGTCAGAGCCATATTTCCGGGCCAGCCGGGGCCACACCGCGGGGTCATTCCTCTGTAATTCTACATCGTCTTTACACTCCCAGATAGGAAAGCCATCAGGCCGCAGGCCAGTGCGCAGAAAGACCCGGGTGCTGCCAACCTCCCCGTTATTCTTGAGAAGCGCCTGAGTGACCTGGCAGACGTCTAGCTTAAACTCCTTCATCATGTCAGCTATGGCGTCCTGGAGACCCTCATCAGACGTGTGGGGGCTGGAGGTCGCGTCTGGAGCAGCAGTCACCTCACTAATCACAGGGTTATCCAGGCTGATGAGCGGAACCATCACATTACATCCAGAATCCTCATCTTCCACCTGTCAGGAGAGAGCGAGACAATCAGCGGACAGACTCTGGACTCATCCTGTAATATACTCCAGAGCTTCACTCACTATTCTGCTGGTGCAGTCACTGTGTACATACATTACTTATCCTGTACTGATCCTGAGTTACATCCTGTATTATACTCCAGAGCTGCACTCACTATTCTGCTGGTGCAGTCACTGTGTACATACATTACTTATCCTGTACTGATCCTGAGTTACATCCTGTATTATACTCCAGAGCTGCACTCACTATTCTGCTGGTGCAGTCACTGTGTACATTCATTACTTATCCTGTACTGATCCTGAGTTACATCCTGTATTATACTCCAGAGCTGCACTCACTATTCTGCTGGTGCAGTCACTGTGTACATACATTACTTATCCTGTACTGATCCTGAGTTACATCCTGTATTATACTCCAGAGCTGTACTCACTATTCTGCTGGTGCAGTCACTGTGTACATACATTACTTATCCTGTACTGATCCTGAGTTACATCCTGTATTATACTCCAGAGCTGCACTCACTATTCTGCTGGTGCAGTCACTGTGTACATACATTACTTATCCTGTACTGATCCTGAGTTACATCCTGTATTATACTCCAGAGCTGCACTCACTATTCTGCTGGTGCAGTCACTGTGTACATACATTACTTATCCTGTACTGATCCTGAGTCACATCCTGTATTATACTCCAGAGCTGCACTCACTATTCTGCTGGTGCAGTCACTGTGTACATACATTACTTATCCTGTACTGATCCTGAGTTACATCCTGTATTATACTCCAGAGCTGCACTCACTATTCTGCTGGTGCAGTCACTGTGTACATACATTACTTATCCTGTACTGATCCTGAGTTACATCCTGTATTATACTCCAGAGCTGCACTCACTATTCTGCTGGTGCAGTCACTGTGTACATACATTACTTATCCTGTACTGATCCTCAGTCACATCCTGTATTATACTCCAGAGCTGCACTCACTATTCTGCTGGTGCAGTCACTGTGTACATACATTACTTATCCTGTACTGATCCTGAGTTACATCCTGTATTATACTCCAGAGCTGCACTCACTATTCTGCTGGTGCAGTCACTGTGTATATACATTACTTATCCTGTACTGATCCTGAATTATACTCCAGAGCTGCACTCACTATTCTGCTGGTGCAGTCACTGTGTACATACATTACTTATCCTGTACTGATCCTGAGTTACATCCTGTATTATACTCCAGAGCTGCACTCACTATTCTGCTGGTGCAGTCACTGTGTACATACATTACTTATCCTGTACTGATCCCGAGTTACATCCTGTATTATACTCCAGAGCTGCACTCACTATTCTGCTGGTGCAGTCACTGTGTATATACATTACTTATCCTGTACTGATCCTGAATTATACTCCAGAGCTGCACTCACTATTCTGCTGGTGCAGTCACTGTGTACATACATTACTTATCCTGTACTGATCCTGAGTTACATCCTGTATTATACTCCAGAGCTGCACTCACTATTCTGCTGGTGCAGTCACTGTGTACATACATTACTTATCCTGTACTGATCCCGAGTTACATCCTGTATTATACTCCAGAGCTGCACTCACTATTCTGCTGGTGCAGTCACTGTGTACATTCATTACTTACCCTGTACTGATCCTGAGTTACATCCTGTATTATACTCCAGAGCTGCACTCACTATTCTGCTGGTGCAGTCACTGTGTACATACATTACTTATCCTGTACTGATCCTGAGTTACATCCTGTATTATACTCCAGAGCTGCACTCACTATTCTGCTGGTGCAGTCACTGTGTACATACATTACTTATCCTGTACTGATCCTGAGTTATATCCTGTATTATACTCCAGAGCTGCACTCACTATTCTGCTGGTGCAGTCACTGTGTACATACATTACTTATCCTGTACTGATCCTGAGTTACATCCTGTATTATACTCCAGAGCTGCACTCACTATTCTGCTGGTGCAGTCACTGTGTACATTCATTACTTACCCTGTACTGATCCTGAGTTACATCCTGTATTATACTCCAGAGCTGCACTCACTATTCTGCTGGTGCAGTCACTGTGTACATACATTACTTATCCTGTACTGATCCTGAGTTACATCCTGTATTATACTCCAGAGCTGCACTCACTATTCTGCTGGTGCAGTCACTGTGTACATACATTACTTATCCTGTACTGATCCTGAGTTACATCCTGTATTATACTCCAGAGCTGCACTCACTATTCTGCTGGTGCAGTCACTGTGTACATACATTACTTATCCTGTACTGATCCTGAGTTACATCCTGTATTATACTCCAGAGCTGCACTCACTATTCTGCTGGTGCAGTCACTGTGTACATACATTACTTATCCTGTACTGATCCTGAGTTACATCCTGTATTATACCCCAGAGCTGCACTCACTATTCTGCTGGTGCAGTCACTGTGTACATACATTACTTATCCTGTACTGATCCTGAGTTATATCCTGTATTATACTCCAGAGCTGCACTCACTATTCTGCTGGTGCAGTCACTGTATACATACATTACTTATCCTGTACTGATCCTGAGTTACATCCTGTATTATACTCCAGAGCTGCACTCACTATTCTGCTGGTGCAGTCACTGTGTACATACATTACTTATCCTGAACTGACCCTGAGTTACATCCTGTATTATACTCCAGAGCTGCACTCACTATTCTGCTGGTGCAGTCACTGTGTACATACATTACTTATCCTGAACTGACCCTGAGTTACATCCTGTATTATACTCCAGAGCTGCACTCACTATTCTGCTGGTGCAGTCACTGTGTACATACATTACTTATCCTGTACTGATCCTGAGTTACATCCTGTATTATACTCCAGAGCTGCACTCACTATTCTGCTGGTGCAGTCACTGTGTACATACATTACTTATCCTGTACTGATCCTGAGTTATATCCTGTATTATACTCCAGAGCTGCACTCACTATTCTGCTGGTGCAGTCACTGTATACATACATTACTTATCCTGTACTGATCCTGAGTTACATCCTGTATTATACTCCAGAGCTGCACTCACTATTCTGCTGGTGCAGTCACTGTGTACATACATTACTTATCCTGAACTGACCCTGAGTTACATCCTGTATTATACTCCAGAGCTGCACTCACTATTCTGCTGGTGCAGTCACTGTGTACATACATTACTTATCCTGAACTGACCCTGAGTTACATCCTGTATTATACTCCAGAGCTGCACTCACTATTCTGCTGGTGCAGTCACTGTGTACATACATTACTTATCCTGTACTGATCCTGAGTTACATCCTGTATTATACTCCAGAGCTGCACTCACTATTCTGCTGGTGCAGTCACTGTGTACATACATTACTTATCCTGTACTGATCCTGAGTTATATCTTGTATTATACTCCAGAGCTGCACTTACTATTCTGCTGGTGCATTCACTGTATACATACATTACTTATCCTGTACTGATCATGAGTTACATCCTGCATTATACTTCAGAGCTGAACTCACTATTCTGCTGGTGCAGTCACTGTGTACATACATTACTTATCCTGAACTGACCCTGAGTTACATCCTGTATTATACTCCAGAGCTGCACTCACTATTCTGCTGGTGCAGTCACTGTGTACATACATTACTTATCCTGAACTGACCCTGAGTTACATCCTGTATTATACTCCAGAGCTGCACTCACTATTCTGCTGGTGCAGTCACTGTGTACATACATTACTTATCCTGTACTGATCCTGAGTTACATCCTGTATTATACTCCAGAGCTGCACTCACTATTCTGCTGGTGCAGTCACTGTGTACATACATTACTTATCCTGAACTGACCCTGAGTTACATCCTGTATTATACTCCAGAGCTGCACTCACTATTCTGCTGGTGCAGTCACTGTGTACATACATTACTTATCCTGAACTGACCCTGAGTTACATCCTGTATTATACTCCAGAGCTGCACTCACTATTCTGCAGCTTCAGATCTAAACTCCTCCAGCATCCTCTGTATAGAGCTGGCTGTGATGAGGTGAATGCTGGGAACTGTGGTTTTTACACCCGTCTTCATAGAATCATCTTTTGAAGGGACCATTGCTTCCATGAATTAAATTAGCTCGTTTCTTAGTGGAATGGTCTGCAGGTTTGCTGACTGTTTCCTTTAACAACCAGAGAGATTTTCTCAACATGAAGTATTCACGACTTTACCTCAAACTCCATGTTGGCGATTTCAAAAATTTGCATGTCTTCTGAGCTGTCGATGTCCTGGTTTTCCTGTGTATTGGGGAGCTGCCTACTGGTAGACACAGAGCCGTCATATCCTGGAGAGAGACAGACACGATGAGGGAGAGCGTCAGTAACCGTCTGGAGTATAATGTGTACATACAGTCAGGTCCATAAATATTGGGACATGGACACAATTGTAACATTTCTGGCTCTATACTCCACCACAATGGATGTGAAATGTAACGGACAAGATGGGCTTTACCTGCCGACTGTCAGCTGTAATCTGAGGGGATTTACATCCAGATCAGGTGAACGGTGCAGGAATTACAGCAGTTTGCATCTGTGCCTCCCACTTGTTAAGGGACCAGAAGTAATGGGACAATTGTCTTCTCAGCTGTTCCATGGCCGGTGTGTGTTATTCCCTCATTATCCCAATTACAATGAGCAGATAAAAGGTCCAGAGGTCATTTCACGTCTGCATTTGGAATTTGGAATCTGTTGCTGTCAACTCCCAAGATGAGATCCAAAGAGCTGTCACCATCAGTGAAGCCATCATTAGGCTGAAAAAACACAACAAACCCATCAGAGAGATAGCAGAAACATTAGGCGCGGCCATAACAACTGTCTGGAACATTCTTAAAAAGAAGGAACGCACCGGTGAGCTCAGCAACACCAAAAGAGCCGGAGGACCACGGAAAACAACTGCGGTGGATGAGCGAAGAATTATTTCCCTGGTGAAGAAAACACAACAGTTGTCCAGATCAAGAACACTCTCCAGGAGGTAGGTGTATGTGTGTCAAAGTCAACAATCAGGAGAAGACTTCACCAGAGTGAATACAGAGGGTTTCCACAAGATGGAAACCATTGGTGAGCCTCAAACAGGAAGGCCAGATTAGAGTTTGCCCAACGACATCTAAAAAAGCCTTCACAGTTCTGGAACAACATCCTATGGACAGAGGAGACCAAGATCAACTTGTACCGGAGTGATGGGAAGAGAAGAGTATGGAGAAGGAAAGGAGCTGCTCATGATCCTAAGCATACCACCTCATCAGTGAAGCATGGTGGTGGTAGTGTCATGGCGTGGGCATGTATGGCTGCCAATGGACCTGCTTCTCTTGTATTTATTGATGATGTGACTGCTGACAAAAGCAGCAGGATGAATTCTGAAGTGTTTCGGGCAATATTATCTGCTCCTATTCAGCCAAATGCTTCAGAACTCATTGGACGGCGCTTCACAGTGCAGATGGACAATGACCCAAAGCATACTGCAAAAACAACCAAAGAGTTTATAAGGGAAAGAAGTGGAATGTTCTGCAATGGCCGAGTCAATCACCGGACCTGAATCCGATTGAGCATTTCACTTGCTGGAGACAAAACTGAAGGGAAAATGCCCCAAGAACAAGCAGGAACTGAAGACAGTTGCAGTAGAGGCCGGGCAGAGCATCACCGGGGATGAGACCAGCGTCTGGTGATGTCTATGCGTTCCAGACTTCAGGCTGTAATTGACTGCAAAGGATTTGAAACCAAGTATTAAAAAGTGAAAGTTTGATTTATGATTATTATTCTGTCCCATTACTTCTGGTCCCTTAACAAGTGGGAGGCACAGATGCAAACTGCTGTAATTCCTGCACCGTTCACCTGATCTGGATGTAAATCCCCTCAGATTACAGCTGACAGTCTGCAGGTAAAGCACATCTTGTCCGTTACATTTCACATCCATTGTGGTGGAGTATAGAGCCAGAAATGTTACAATTGTGTCCATGTCCCAATATTTATGGACCTGACTGTACATTACTTATCCTGTACTGAGCAGCACACAGACACATTGAGCAGAGGGAGAGCGTCAGTAACAGGAGCGTCACACAGAGAAGATGAGGGAGAGCGTCACACAGAGAAGATGAGGGAGAGCGTCACACAGAGAAGATGAGGGAGAGCGTCACACAGAGAAGATGAGGGAGAGCGTCACACAGAGAAGATGAGGGAGAGCGTCACACAGAGAAGATGAGGGAGAGCGTCACACAGAGAAGATGAGGGAGAGCGTCACACAGAGAAGATGAGGGAGAGCGTCACACAGAGAAGATGAGGGAGAGCGTCACACAGAGAAGATGAGGGAGAGCGTCAGTAACAGGAGCGGCACACAGAGAAGGTGAGGGAGAGCGTCACACAGAGAAGATGAGGGAGAGCGTCACACAGAGAAGATGAGGGAGAGCGTCACACAGAGAAGATGAGGGAGAGCGTCACACAGAGAAGATGAGGGAGAGCGTCACACAGAGAAGATGAGGGAGAGCGTCAGTAACAGGAGCGGCACACAGAGAAGGTGAGCAGAGGGAGACTGGCAGTAATGGACCCCCATGCTCAGGCACTAACGATATATCCTAGTGACATCGCACTAATGGCCGCAACCCTTTAAGATTCTATTACAAAAGACTGGACTAACCCTTTAAGGAGACCCCATGAAATTAAAATGGGATAAGGCCCCCTTTTAATGAATGCTACAATCAGCAGTGTGGCCCCTGGCTCTGGACCATCATGGGACCACATCTTGCTGCATGCCGTGCTGTATTCTTACTCTGGGTGGTCTCCTATAAAGGGCAGTGACGAGTTGCGGCCCCCAAGCGCAGTATGACGGAGACTCGCCTCCTTCCCATGAGGAGTCTCCGCTTTCTTGCAATGTTTTTGGGGTTCCTCCTGTGACGATTCTGCGGCTCGCAGTCCTCAGGCGGTGTCCTCCGGTATCAGTGGTGTCAGCTGGCAGCAGGACAGGATGCTGGTCGGCGGCGCCTGCACAGGACGGGCCTCCCAGCTGGTCGGCGGCGCCTGCACAGGACGGGCCTCCCAGCTGGTCGGCGGCGCCTGCACAGGACGGGCCTCCCAGCTGGTCGGCGGCGCCTGCACAGGACGGGCCTCCCAGCTGGTCGGCGGCGCCTGCACAGGACGGGCCTCCCAGCTGGTCGGCGGCGCCTGCACAGGACGGGCCTCCCAGCTGGTCGGCGGCGCCTGCACAGGACGGGCCTCCCAGCTGGTCGGCGGCGCCTGCACAGGACGGGCCTCCCTGCTGGTCGGCGGCGCCTGCACAGGACGGGCCTCCCTGCTGGTCGGCGGCGCCTGCACAGGACGGGCCTCCTGCACAGGACGGGCCTCCCTGCTGGTCGGCGGCGCCTGCACAGGACGGGCCTCCCTGCTGGTCGGCGGCGCCTGCACAGGACGGGCCTCCCTGCTGGTCGGCGGCGCCTGCACAGGACGGGCCTCCCTGCTGGTCGGCGGCGCCTGCACAGGACGGGCCTCCCTGCTGGTCGGCGGCGCCTGCACAGGACGGGCCTCCCTGCTGGTCGGCGGATCTTCCGTCGGTCCTGGCGGGGGCAGTTTGGCTGGTTGCGGGCAGGTTGTAGCAGTGGGCGTTCTGCAGGATGTACCTGGTGTAGCGGGTTTTCATGGCCTGCCACGTCCTGCACAGCAGCCCCTTCTGCTCCAGCTCCTTCCACAGCAGGGTGCCCGTCACCAGCCTCGTGGGCGCCTCGTTCTCCCGGACATACTGGAATATGGCGACATCTTCCTCCCTGGTAAACATGCGCCTCCTGATCGGGCCCCTCCATCCTGATTCTACAGCGACTCTGCGTTTGGGCAGGGCCACTCTTACTTCGTTGCGTCTTCCATTGTCTCCCGCTCTCTGTGCTTTATCTCCGCCACCATCTGCTACCTGCTTATCCTGACGAACAGGGGCCCCTGTGGTGGAGGGGCCGAGGTCACGTGCTGCAGGGGCCCCTGTGGTGGAGGGGCCGAGGTCACGTGCTGCAGGGGCCCCTGTGGTGGAGGGGCCGAGGTCACGTGCTGCAGGGGCCCCTGTGGTGGAGGGGCCGAGGTCACGTGCTGCAGGGGCCCCTGTGGTGGAGGCGCCGAGGTCACGTGCTGCAGGGGCCCCTGTGGTGGAGGCGCCGAGGTCACGTGCTGCAGGGGCCCCTGTGGTGGAGGCGCCGAGGTCACGTGCTGCAGGGGCCCCTGTGGTGGAGGTGCCGAGGTCACGTGCTGCAGGGGTCCCTGTGGTGGAGGGGCCGTGGTCTTGTGATGCAGGGGCCCCGGTGGTGGAGAAGCTGGGGTCCTCTGATGCAGGGGCCCCTGGGGTGATGACACCAAGACCGGCCCCATTTACTGCAGGCTCACTCTCCAGGGCTGTGTGGGGCTCTCCTTCCCTGGGGCCACCTACAGTAGGGCTTTCCTCACATGATGCAGGGGTGGCCCCCGGAGGGCCCTCTCTAATACCTCCTGTGCCTTCTTCCGGGCCCTTCCTCTCCCACAGGTGCTCCTTGTCAGGGGCCCCCACTCGCCTCGCCAGGCGGTAGCTCCGGGGGGACAGTCTCTGGTTCTTGCGCACACAGTCGGTGATGTAGGTGCTGGCCATGTACTGAATCCCCTCAGCTTGTCCGGGCTCTGAGAGGAGAAAGGCCCCGGGCTCCTGCACACGACACACAATCCCGCCGCCGTGACAGATAAGCGGCGACAGCTGCCGTTTCAGGGGTCCTGGCCGCACATAGAACCGCATAGGACCAACGTCCGTTATAAACAGCGACCGGGAGTGAGAGAAGAGCGCCGCCATCTTTCCCTCGGCGCGCTCCGATGACGTCATGGCGCTGTGGCCGAGTAAATTCCTGGCCTCCTGCTGCAGGTAGCTGTGACGTCACAGCAAGGGCGGAGCCTTCTGCGCCTAGAATGTATGGACTTCTGAGCGCATCTAACCCCGCCCCCAAAAGTAGCCTTGTCCACCCAAACAGCCCTTACTGTAACCATGGCAACGAGCTCCTTACCGAGGCTGGGGCTCTGCAGAACACCAGGGGTTAATTCGAGGCCTGCGCCGTGTGCTGGCCAGTGGCCATGGCTGCCAACTCCAGGTCAACGCGCGGGTCCGGTCTCATCCCAGGAAAACCATGAGAATTAGAACACGGATCTGCAGAACACGGATACCGGCCGCCTGCGTTCAGCGGAACATAAAGCCCGGGCGCTAATAGAACCGTGGAGGGAACCGGACAGGCTCCACGAATACTCGCACGGCTGACCCATCTTTTGCAACCCCACTGAAGTGAATGGTCCGCATCCGACCCACAAAAAACGCGGATCAAAAATACATTGGTGTGAATGAGCGCTTACTTCCGAAACACCGGAGCGGTGCCGCCAGCCTCAAGAACGACACCGGGAAAAAGTCGCCCAAAACATGATGTCGGCGCCCTGAACCGCAATCACATGACCTCGTCACCTGACCTAAACCTGTGGCGGTGGGGGGGACTGATGTTTTACATGGGACTGCATGTTGGGGAGCAGAGGTCGGGCTACATGTTTTCAGCAGAGTAAAAATAATAAGAGGCCGGGCGGCTGGGGGTCCGCAGTTAATAAGAGGCCGGGCGGCTGGGGGCCCGCAGTTAATAAGAGGCCGGGCGGCTGGGGGTCCGCAGTTAATAAGAGGCCGGGCGGCTGGGGGTCCGCAGTTAATAAGAGGCCGGGCGGCTGGGGGTCCGCAGTTAATAAGAGGCCGGGGGTCCGCAGTTAATAAGAGGCCGGGGGTCCGCAGTTAATAAGAGGCCGGGGGTCCGCAGTTAATAAGAGGCCGGGGGTCCGCAGTTAATAAGAGGCCGGGGGTCCGCAGTTAATAAGAGGCCGGGGGTCCGCAGTTAATAAGAGGCCGGGGGTCCGCAGTTAATAAGAGGCCGGGGGTCCGCAGTTAATAAGAGGCCGGGCGGCTGGGGGTTCGCAGTTAATAAGAGGCCGGGGGTCCGCAGTTAATAAGAGGCCAGGCAGCTCTTTCCCTGCCGTCATGGTGCTGTGTGGTACTCACCGGTCCCGGAGGTGCTGCCGCTCTTGTCCTGCTGTCATAGTGCTGTGTGGTACTCACCGCTCCCAGACGTTCTGCCGCTGTGTGGTACTCACCGGTCTGGAGGTGCTGCCGCTCTTGTCCTGCCGTCATAGCGCTGTGTGGTACTCACCGCTCCCAGACGTTCTGCCGCTCTTGTCCTGCCGTTGTGTGGTACTCACCGCTCCCAGACGTTCTGCCGCTCTTGTCCTGCCGTCATGGTGCTGTGTGGTACTCACTGGTCCCGGAGGTGCTGCCGCTCTTGTCCTGCCGTCATGGCGCTGTGTGGTACTCACCGGTCCTGGAGGTGCTGCCGCTCTTGTCCTGCCGTCATGCCGCTGTGTGGTACTCACCGCTCCCGGACGT
This sequence comes from Bufo bufo, assembly GCF_905171765.1. NCBI lineage: Eukaryota > Metazoa > Chordata > Amphibia > Anura > Bufonidae > Bufo > Bufo bufo. The sequence goes on along the minus strand of NC_053397.1, from coordinate 2,740,075 downwards.
TCTGCCGCTCTTGTGCTGCCGTCATGGCGCTGTGTGGTACTCATCGGTCCTGGAGGTGCTGCCGCTCTTGTCATGGCGTTGTGTGGTACTCACCGCTCCCGGAGGTGCTGCCGCTCTTGTCCTGCCGTCATGGCGCTGTGTGGTACTCACCGGTCCCGGAGGTGCTGCCGCTCTTGTCCTGCTGTCATAGCGCTGTGTGGTACTCACCGCTCCCAGACGTTCTGCCGTTCTTGTGCTGCCGTCATGGCGCTGTGTGGTACTCACCGCTCCCAGACGTTCTGCCGCTGTGTGGTACTCACCGCTCCCGGACGTTCTGCCGCTCTTGTGCTGCCGTCATGGCGCTGTGTGGTACTCATCGGTCCTGGAGGTGCTGCCGCTCTTGTCATGGCGTTGTGTGGTACTCACCGGTCCCGGAGGTGCTGCCGCTCTTGTCCTGCTGTCATGGCGCTGTGTGGTACTCACCGCTCCCAGACGTTCTGCCGCTCTTGACCTGCCATCATGGCGCTGTGTGGTACTCACCGCTCCCGGACGTTCTGCCGCTCTTGTGCTGCCGTCATGGCGCTGTGTGGTACTCATCGGTCCTGGAGGTGCTGCCGCTCTTGTCATGGCGTTGTGTGGTACTCACCGCTCCCGGAGGTGCTGCCGCTCTTGTCCTGCCGTCATGGCGCTGTGTGGTACTCACCGGTCCCGGAGGTGCTGCCGCTCTTGTCCTGCCGTCGTGCCGCTGTGTGGTACTCACCGCTCCCGGACGTTCTGCCGCTCTTGTGCTGCCCTCATGGCGCTGTGTGGTACTCATCGGTCCTGGAGGTGCTGCCGCTCTTGTCATGGCGTTGTGTGGTACTCACCGCTCCCGGAGGTGCTGCCGCTCTTGTCCTGCCGTCATGGCGCTGTGTGGTACTCACCGGTCCCGGAGGTGCTGCCGCTCTTGTCCTGCTGTCATAGCGCTGTGTGGTACTCACCGCTCCCAGACGTTCTGCCGCTCTTGTGCTGCCGTCATGGCGCTGTGTGGTACTCACCGCTCCCAGACGTTCTGCCGCTGTGTGGTACTCACCGCTCCCGGACGTTCTGCCGCTCTTGTGCTGCCGTCATGGCGCTGTGTGGTACTCATCGGTCCTGGAGGTGCTGCCGCTCTTGTCATGGCGTTGTGTGGTACTCACCGGTCCCGGAGGTGCTGCCGCTCTTGTCCTGCTGTCATGGCGCTGTGTGGTACTCACCGCTCCCAGACGTTCTGCCGCTCTTGTCCTGCCGTCATGGCGCTGTGTGGTACTCACCGGTCACGGAGGTGCTGCCGCTCTTGTCCTGCCGTCGTGCCGCTGTGTGGTACTCACCGGTCCCGGACGTTCTGCCGCTCTTGTCCTGCCGCTGTGTGGTACTCACTGCTCCCGGACGTTCTGCCGCTCTTGTCCTGCCGTCATGGCGCTGTGTGGTACTCACCGGTCACGGAGGTGCTGCCGCTCTTGTCCTGCCGTCGTGCCGCTGTGTGGTACTCACCGGTCCCGGACGTTCTGCCGCTCTTGTCCTGCCGCTGTGTGGTACTCACTGCTCCCGGACGTTCTGCCGCTCTTGTCCTGCCGTCATGGCGCTGTGTGGTACTCACCGGTCACGGAGGTGCTGCCGCTCTTGTCCTGCCGTCGTGCCGCTGTGTGGTACTCACCGGTCCCGGACGTTCTGCCGCTGTGTGGTACTCACTGCTCCCGGACGTTCTGCCGCTCTTGTCCTGCCGTCATGGTGCTGTGTGCTACTCACCGCTCCCGGACGTTCTGCCGCTGTGTGGTAAGTGCTGCAGGTTTGCGGTCTCTCTAGGTCGCCATGTCTTCTGTGGCTTCGGCTGCTGTACTGCATCTACTGTGTGAATGGGTCCTTAGAGAGAATTCTCCGATTTTCCTGCTGTTAGGCCTCAGTCTCACGTCCGTGATGACGTCTGTGACAAGATGGTGACTGGTTCTTCCTTGAAGGATCTGTGTATAGTCCATGTCCGTTTTTTTGCCCACTGTGTGTCATCCATATTCCATGGCGGACAACCTCCTCCGATGTGCTGTGAAAGTTCCTGACAGAACACAGAAAGCTCTCGTGGACCCACACACCACGGTCCGTGGAAAATCACTGATATGTGAACGAGGACGCTTTACACGATCAGCGCTTGGTCAGTGTTTGATCAGTGATTGTGATCCAAAACCAGGAGCGGCGCCTGCGCTGAGGTCGGGTGTGAGCGAGAGATCGGCTCCTGTTCGGTGTCTTTGACCCGATCCTGGTTTTGACTCCCAATCCCTGGTCAATCACTGACCAAACACTGACTGGCTCAATGGCTACTTGAGTTGTCTGTGATTCACAGCTTTAGATTGCAAGCTTTTGTGGCGAGGTCTCTGGTGTGATGTGTGCAGCGCTGTGGCATAGGTGATTGGCTGCTCGGGGTGCGGGGGTTTCGGCTTTTGTTTGCTGCCTCGTTAATAGTCTTCACAGCTGGATGCGAGAGGAAACTCCAGATCTGTGAGCGCTGCTCCTCCTCCTCCTCCCCTGCTGAGACCCAGCAAACAACTGCTGACCATCATCACATGTGTGCTGCAGGCCGGACGGAGGCTACAGGGAGAGGTATGAGGCTCTGCGTGGCTGGTCACAGAGAGGTATGAGGCTCTGCGTGGCTCATCAGAGAGGTATGAGGCTCTGCGTGGCTCATCAGAGAGGTATGAGGCTCTGCGTGGCTGGTCACAGAGAGGTATGAGGCTCTGCGTGGCTCATCAGAGAGGTATGAGGCTCTGCGTGGCTCATCAGAGAGGTATGAGGCTCTGCGTGGCTGGTCACAGAGAGGTATGAGGCTCTGCGTGGCTCATCAGAGAGGTATGAGGCTCTGCGTGGCTGGTCACAGAGAGGTATGAGGCTCTGCGTGGCTCATCAGAGAGGTATGAGGCTCTGCGTGGCTCATCAGAGAGGTATGAGGCTCTGCGTGGCTCATCAGAGAGGTATGAGGCTCTGCGTGGCTGGTCACAGAGAGGTATTGGGCTCTGCGTGGCTCATCAGAGAGGTATGAGGCTCTGCGTGGCTGGTCACAGTGATGTATGGCGTAGTGTGGGTTGCTAGCACCCGGGGCAAGCGAAAAATTGTGCCCCAGCCTGTGGGCACGCCCCTTTTAACAGATAATGTAGTAGATCACCTGCAGTCCTATGTAACACCACAGATAACACAGTGATAACTCTCTGAGTACAGATAATGTAGTAGATGTCACCTGCAGTCCTATGTAACACCACAGATAACCCTCTGAGTACAGATAATGTAGTAGATGTCACCTGCAGTCCTATGTAACACCACAGATAACACAGTGATAACTGAGTACAGATAATGTAGTAGATGTCACCTGCAGTCCTATGTAACACCACAGATAACACAGTGATAACTCTCTGAGTACAGATAATGTAGTAGATGTCACCTGCAGTCCTATGTAACACCACAGATAACCCTCTGAGTACAGATAATGTAGTAGATGTCACCTGCAGTCCTATGTAACACAGCGATAACTCTCTGAGTACAGATAATGTAGTAGATGTCACCTGCAGTCCTATGTAACACCACAGATAACACAGTGATAACTGAGTACAGATAATGTAGTAGATGTCACCTGCAGTCCTATGTAACACCACAGATAACACAGTGATAACTGAGTACAGATAATGTAGTAGATGTCACCTGCAGTCCTATGTAACACCACAGATAACACAGTGATAACTCTCTGAGTACAGATAATGTAGTAGATGTCACCTGCAGTCCTATGTAACACAGCGATAACTCTGAGTACAGATAATGTAGTAGATCACCTGCAGTCCTATGTAACACCACAGATAACACAGTGATAACTCTCTGAGTACAGATAATGTAGTAGATGTCACCTGCAGTCCTATGTAACACCACAGATAACACCGTGATAACTCTCTGAGTACAGATAATGTAGTAGATGTCACCTGCAGTCCTATGTAACACCACAGATAACACAGTGATAACTCTCTGAGTACAGATAATGTAGTAGATGTCACCTGCAGTCCTATGTAACACCACAGATAACACCGTGATAACTCTCTGAGTACAGATAATGTAGGAGATGTCACCTGCAGTCCTATGTAACACCACAGATAACACAGTGATAACTCTCTGTGTACAGATAATGTAGTAGATGTCTCCTGCAGTCCTATGTAACACCACAGATAACACAGTGATATCTCTCTGAGTACAGATAATGTAGTAGATGTCACCTGCAGTCCTATGTAACACCACAGATAACACAGTGATAACTCTCTGAGTACAGATAATGTAGTAGATGTCACCTGCAGTCCTATGTAAGACCACAGATAACACAGTGATAACCCTCTGAGTACAGATAATGTAGTAGATGTCACCTGCAGTCCTATGTAACACCACAGATAACTCTCTGAGTACAGATAATGTAGTAGATGTCGCCTGCAGTCCTATGTAACACAGCGATAACCCTCTGAGTACAGATAATGTAGTAGATGTCACCTGCAGTCCTATGTAACACAGCGATAACCCTCTGAGTACAGATAATGTAGTAGATGTCACCTGCAGTCCTATGTAACACCACAGATAACACAGTGATAACTCTCTGAGTACAGATAATGTAGTAGATGTCACCTGCAGTCCTATGTAACACCACAGAGAACACAGTGATAACCGAGTACAGATAATGTAGTAGATGTCACCTGCAGTCCTATGTAAGACCACAGATAACACAGTGATAACCCTCTGAGTACAGATAATGTAGTAGATGTCACCTGCAGTCCTATGTAACAGCACAGATAACACAGTGATAGCTCTCTGAGTACAGATAATGTAGTAGATGTCACCTGCAGTCCTATGTAACACAGTGATAACTCTCTGAGTACAGATAATGTAGTAGATGTCACCTGCAGTCCTATGTAACACCACAGATAACCCTCTGAGTACAGATAATGTAGTAGATGTCACCTGCAGTCCTATGTAACACAGCGATAACTCTCTGAGTACAGATAATGTAGTAGATGTCACCTGCAGTCCTATGTAACACCACAGATAACACAGTGATAACTGAGTACAGATAATGTAGTAGATGTCACCTGCAGTCCTATGTAACACCACAGATAACACAGTGATAACTGAGTACAGATAATGTAGTAGATGTCACCTGCAGTCCTATGTAACACCACAGATAACACAGTGATAACTCTCTGAGTACAGATAATGTAGTAGATGTCACCTGCAGTCCTATGTAACACAGCGATAACTCTGAGTACAGATAATGTAGTAGATCACCTGCAGTCCTATGTAACACCACAGATAACACAGTGATAACTCTCTGAGTACAGATAATGTAGTAGATGTCACCTGCAGTCCTATGTAACACCACAGATAACACCGTGATAACTCTCTGAGTACAGATAATGTAGTAGATGTCACCTGCAGTCCTATGTAACACCACAGATAACACAGTGATAACTCTCTGAGTACAGATAATGTAGTAGATGTCACCTGCAGTCCTATGTAACACCACAGATAACACCGTGATAACTCTCTGAGTACAGATAATGTAGGAGATGTCACCTGCAGTCCTATGTAACACCACAGATAACACAGTGATAACTCTCTGTGTACAGATAATGTAGTAGATGTCTCCTGCAGTCCTATGTAACACCACAGATAACACAGTGATATCTCTCTGAGTACAGATAATGTAGTAGATGTCACCTGCAGTCCTATGTAACACCACAGATAACACAGTGATAACTCTCTGAGTACAGATAATGTAGTAGATGTCACCTGCAGTCCTATGTAAGACCACAGATAACACAGTGATAACCCTCTGAGTACAGATAATGTAGTAGATGTCACCTGCAGTCCTATGTAACACCACAGATAACTCTCTGAGTACAGATAATGTAGTAGATGTCGCCTGCAGTCCTATGTAACACAGCGATAACCCTCTGAGTACAGATAATGTAGTAGATGTCACCTGCAGTCCTATGTAACACAGCGATAACCCTCTGAGTACAGATAATGTAGTAGATGTCACCTGCAGTCCTATGTAACACCACAGATAACACAGTGATAACTCTCTGAGTACAGATAATGTAGTAGATGTCACCTGCAGTCCTATGTAACACCACAGAGAACACAGTGATAACCGAGTACAGATAATGTAGTAGATGTCACCTGCAGTCCTATGTAAGACCACAGATAACACAGTGATAACCCTCTGAGTACAGATAATGTAGTAGATGTCACCTGCAGTCCTATGTAACAGCACAGATAACACAGTGATAGCTCTCTGAGTACAGATAATGTAGTAGATGTCACCTGCAGTCCTATGTAACACAGTGATAACTCTCTGAGTACAGATAATGTAGTAGATGTCACCTGCAGTCCTATGTAACACCACAGATAACCCTCTGAGTACAGATAATGTAGTAGATGTCACCTGCAGTCCTATGTAACATATAAACATAGTACATAAGGCCGAAAAAAGACATTTGTCCATCCAGTTCGGCCTGTTATCCTGCAAGTTGATCCAGAGGAAGGCAAAAAACCCTGTGAGGTAGAAGCCAATTTTCACCACTTTAGGGGAATAAAAAATTTCTTCCCGACTCCAATCAGGCATCAGAATAACTGCCTGGATCAACGACCCCTCTCTAGTAGCTATAGCCTGTAATATTATTACGCTCTAGAAACACATCCAGGCCCCTCTTGAATTCCTTTATTGTACTCACCATCACCACCTTCTCAGGCAGAGAGTTCCATAGTCTCACTGCTCTTACAGTATAGAGTCCATAGTCTCACTGCTCTTACAGTAAAGAGTCCATAGTCTCACTGCTCTTACAGTAAAGAGTCCATAGTCTCACTGCTCTTACAGTATAGAGTCCATAGTCTCACTGCTCTTACCGTAAAGAGTCCATAGTCTCACTGCTCTTACAGTAAAGAGTCCATAGTCTCACTGCTCTTACCGTAAAGAGTCCATAGTCTCACTGCTCTTACAGTATAGAGTCCATAGTCTCACTGCTCTTACCGTAAAGAGTCCATAGTCTCACTGCTCTTACAGTAAAGAGTCCATAGTCTCACTGCTCTTACAGTATAGAGTCCATAGTCTCACTGCTCTTACAGTAAAGAGTCCATAGTCTCACTGCTCTTACAGTAAAGAGTCCATAGTCTCACTGCTCTTACAGTAAAGAGCCCATAGTCTCACTGCTCTTACCGTAAAGAGTCCATTGTCTCACTGCTCTTACAGTAAAGAGTCCATAGTCTCACTGCTCTTACCGTAAAGAGTCCATAGTCTCACTGCTCTTACAGTATAGAGTCCATAGTCTCACTGCTCTTACCGTAAAGAGTCCATAGTCTCACTGCTCTTACAGTAAAGAGTCCATAGTCTCACTGCTCTTACAGTATAGAGTCCATAGTCTCACTGCTCTTACCGTAAAGAGTCCATAGTCTCACTGCTCTTACAGTAAAGAGTCCATAGTCTCACTGCTCTTACCGTAAAGAGTCCATAGTCTCACTGCTCTTACAGTATAGAGTCCATAGTCTCACTGCTCTTACCGTAAAGAGTCCATAGTCTCACTGCTCTTACAGTAAAGAGTCCATAGTCTCACTGCTCTTACAGTATAGAGTCCATAGTCTCACTGCTCTTACAGTAAAGAGTCCATAGTCTCACTGCTCTTACAGTAAAGAGTCCATAGTCTCACTGCTCTTACAGTAAAGAGCCCATAGTCTCACTGCTCTTACCGTAAAGAGTCCATTGTCTCACTGCTCTTACAGTAAAGAGTCCATAGTCTCACTGCTCTTACCGTAAAGAGTCCATAGTCTCACTGCTCTTACAGTATAGAGTCCATAGTCTCACTGCTCTTACCGTAAAGAGTCCATAGTCTCACTGCTCTTACAGTAAAGAGTCCATAGTCTCACTGCTCTTACAGTATAGAGTCCATAGTCTCACTGCTCTTACAGTAAAGAGTCCATAGTCTCACTGCTCTTACAGTAAAGAGTCCATAGTCTCACTGCTCTTACAGTAAAGAGCCCATAGTCTCACTGCTCTTACCGTAAAGAGTCCATAGTCTCACTGCTCTTACAGTAAAGAGTCCATAGTCTCACTGCTCTTACCGTAAAGAGTCCATAGTCTCACTGCTCTTACAGTATAGAGTCCATAGTCTCACTGCTCTTACCGTAAAGAGTCCATAGTCTCACTGCTCTTACAGTAAAGAGTCCATAGTCTCACTGCTCTTACAGTAAAGAGTTCATAGTCTCACTGCTCTTACAGTAAAGAGTCCATAGTCTCACTGCTCTTACAGTAAAGAGTCCATAGTCTCACTGCTCTTACAGTATAGAGTCCATAGTCTCACTGCTCTTACAGTAAAGAGTCCATAGTCTCACTGCTCTTACAGTATAGAGTCCACAGTCTCACTGCTCTTACAGTAAAGAGTCCATAGTCTCACTGCTCTTACAGTATAGAGTCCATAGTCTCACTGCTCTTACCGTAAAGAGTCCATAGTCTCACTGCTCTTACAGTAAAGAGTCCACAGTCTCACTGCTCTTACAGTATAGAGTCCATAGTCTCACCGCTCTTACAGTATAGAGTCCATAGTCTCACTGCTCTTACAGTAAAGAGTCCATAGTCTCACTGCTCTTACAGTAAATAATCCATAGTCTCACTGCTCTTACAGTAAAGAGTCCATAGTCTCACTGCTCTTACAGTAAAGAGTTCATAGTCTCACTGCTCTTACCGTAAAGAGTCCATAGTCTCACTGCTCTTACAGTAAAGAGTCCATAGTCTCACTGCTCTAACAGTAAAGAGTCCATAGTCTCACTGCTCTTACAGTATAGAGTCCATAGTCTCACTGCTCTTACCGTAAAGAGTCCATAGTCTCACTGCTCTTACAGTAAAGAGTCCATAGTCTCACTGCTCTTACAGTAAAGAGTTCATAGTCTCACTGCTCTTACAGTAAAGAGTCCATAGTCTCACTGCTCTTACAGTATAGAGTCCATAGTCTCACTGCTCTTACAGTATAGAGTCCACAGTCTCACTGCTCTTACAGTAAAGAGTCCATAGTCTCACTGCTCTTACAGTATAGAGTCCATAGTCTCACTGCTCTTACAGTAAAGAGTCCATAGTCTCACTGCTCTTACAGTAAAGTGTCCATAGTCTCACTGCTCTTACAGTAAAGAGTCCATAGTCTCACTGCTCTTACAGTAAAGAGTCCATAGTCTCACTGCTCTTACAGTAAAGAGTCCATAGTCTCACTGCTCTTACAGTATAGAGTCCATAGTCTGACTGCTCTTACAGTAAAGAGTCCATAGTCTCACTGCTCTTACAGTAAAGAGTCCATAGTCTCACTGCTCTTACAGTATAGAGTCCATAGTCTGACTGCTCTTACAGTAAAGAGTCCATAGTCTCACTGCTCTTACAGTAAGGAGTCCATAGTCTCACTGCTCTTACAGTATAGAGTCCATAGTCTCACTGCTCTTACAGTATAGAGTCCATAGTCTCACTGCTCTTACAGTAAGGAGTCCATAGTCTCACTGCTCTTACCGTAAAGAGTCCATAGTCTCACTGCTCTTACAGTAAGGAGTCCATAGTCTCACTGCTCTTACAGTATAGAGTCCATAGTCTCACTGCTCTTACAGTAAAGAGTCCATAGTCTCACTGCTCTTACAGTAAAGAGTCCATAGTCTCACTGCTCTTACAGTAAAGAGTCCATAGTCTGACTGCTCTTACAGTAAAGAGTCCATAGTCTCACTGCTCTTACAGTAAGGAGTCCATAGTCTCACTGCTCTTACAGTATGGAGTCCATAGTCTCACTGCTCTTACAGTATAGAGTCCATAGTCTCACTGCTCTTACAGTAAGGAGTCCATAGTCTCACTGCTCTTACCGTAAAGAGTCCATAGTCTCACTGCTCTTACAGTAAGGAGTCCATAGTCTCACTGCTCTTACAGTATAGAGTCCATAGTCTCACTGCTCTTACAGTAAAGAGTCCATAGTCTCACTGCTCTTACAGTAAAGAGTCCATAGTCTCGCTGCTCTTACAGTATAGAGTCCATAGTCTCACTGCTCTTACCGTAAAGAGTCCATAGTCTCACTGCTCTTACAGTAAAGAGTCTATAGTCTCACTGCTCTTACAGTAAAGAGTCCATAGTCTCACTGCTCTTACAGTATAGAGTCCATAGTCTCACTGCTCTTACAGTACAGAGTCCATAGTCTCACTGCTCTTACAGTAAAGAGTTCATAGTCTCACTGCTCTTACAGTAAAGAGTCCATAGTCTCACTGCTCTTACAGTATAGAGTCCATAGTCTCACTGCTCTTACAGTATAGAGTCCATAGTCTCACTGCTCTTACAGTAAAGAGTCCATAGTCTCACTGCTCTTACAGTAAAGAGTCCATAGTCTCACTGCTCTTACAGTAAAGAGTCCATAGTCTCACTGCTCTTACAGTAAAGAGTCCATAGTCTCACTGCTCTTACAGTAAAGAGTCCATAGTCTCACTGCTCTTACAGTAAAGAGTCCATAGTCTCACTGCTCTTACAGTAAAGAGTCCATAGTCTCACTGCTCTTACAGTAAAGAGTCCATAGTCTCACTGCTCTTACAGTAAAGAGTCCATAGTCTCACTGCTCTTACAGTATAGAGTCCATAGTCTCACTGCTCTTACAGTAAAGAGTCCATAGTCTCACTGCTCTTACAGTAAAGAGTCCATAGTCTCACTGCTCTTACAGTATAGAGTCCATAGTCTCACTGCTCTTACAGTAAAGAGTCCATAGTCTCACTGCTCTTACAGTAAAGAGTCCATAGTCTCACTGCTCTTACAGTAAAGAGTCCATAGTCTCACTGCTCTTACAGTAAAGAGTCCATAGTCTCACTGCTCTTACAGTAAAGAGTCCATAGTCTCACTGCTCTTACAGTAAAGAGTCCATAGTCTCACTGCTCTTACAGTATAGAGTCCATAGTCTCACTGCTCTTACAGTAAAGAGTCCATAGTCTCACTGCTCTTACAGTAAAGAGTCCATAGTCTCACCGCTCTTACAGTAAAGAGTCCATAGTCTCACTGCTCTTACAGTATAGAGTCCATAGTCTCACTGCTCTTACAGTATAGAGTCCATAGTCTCACTGCTCTTACAGTAAAGAGTCCATAGTCTCACTGCTCTTACCGTAAAGAATCCTTTTCTATGTTTGTGTACAAACCTTCTTTCCTCCAGACGCAGAGGATGTCCCCTCGTCACAGTTACAGTCCTGGGGATAAATAGATGATGGGAGTGATCTCTGTACTGACCCCTGATATATTTATACATATTAATTAGATCTCCCCTCAGTCGTCTTTTTTCTAAAGTGAATAACCCTAATTTTGATAATCTTTCAGGGTACTGTAGTTGCCCCATTCCAGTTATTACTTTAGTTGCCCTCCTCTGAACCCTCTCTAGCTCTGCTATGTCTGCCTTGTTTACAGGAGCCCAGAACTGTACACAGTCCTCCATGTGTGGTCTGACTAGCGATTTGTAAAGTGGTAGGACTATGTTCATATCACGGGAATCTATGCCCCTTCTGATGCAACCCATTATCTTGTTGGCCTTGGCAGCAGCTGCCTGACACTGGTTTCTACAGCTTAGTTTGCTGTTTATTAAAATTCCTAGGTCCTTTTCCATGTCAGTGTTACCGAGTGTTTTACCATTTAGTATGTACGGGTGACTTGCATTATTCCTTCCCATGTGCATAACTTTACATTTATCAGTGTTAAACCTCATCTGCCACTTATCTGCCCAAGCCTCCAATCTATCCAGATCCCTCTGTAGTAGTATACTGTCCTCTGTAGTGTATATACAGTATACTGTCCTCTGTAGTGTATATACAGTATACTGTCCTCTGTAGTATATATACAGTATACTGTCCTCTGTAGTATATATACAGTATACTGTCCTCTGTAGTATATATACAGTATACTGTCCTCTGTAGTATATATACAGTATACTGTCCTCTGTAGTATATATACAGTATACTGTCCTCTGTAGTATATATACAGTATACTGTCCTCTGTAGTATATATACAGTATACTGTCCTCTTCAGTGTAAATTACTTTACACAGTTTAGTGTCATCTGCGAAAATTGATACTTTACTATGCAAGCCTTCTACAAGATCATTAATAAATATATTGAAGAGAATAGGGCCCAATACTGACCCCTGAGGTACCCCACTAGTGACCCCTCCAGTACTGACCCCTGAGGTACCCCACTAGTGACAGTGACCCCTCCAGTACTGACCCCTGTGGTACTCCACTAGTGACAGTGACCCCTCCAGTACTGACCCCTGTGGTACCCCACTAGTGACAGTGACCCCCTCCAGTACTGACCCCTGTGGTACCCCACTAGTGACAGTGACCCAATCTGAGTGTGCACCGTTAATAACCCCCCTCTGTTTTCTATCACTCAGCCAGTTACTTACCCACTTACAGATGTTTTCTCCCAGTCCGAGCATTCTCATTTTATATACTAACCTTTTATGTGGTACAGTGTCAAATGCTTTGGAGAAGTCCAGATATACGACATCCATTGATTCGCCGCTGTCAAGTCTAGAACTTACCTCCTCATAGAAACTGATTAAATTAGTTTGACATGACCGATCCCTCACGAAGCCATGCTGATATGGCGTTATTTGCTTATTTCCGTTGAGATGCTCTAATATAGCATCTCTCAGAAAACCTTCAAACAGTTTACCCACAACAGATGTTAGACTTACCGGCCTATAGTTTCCAGGCTCTGTTTTTGGCCCCTTTTTGAATATTGGCACCACATATGCCACGCGCCAATCCTGTGGGACATTCCCTGTCAGTACAGAGTCCGCAAATATCAGAAATAAGGGTCTGGCTAGGACATTACTTAATTCCTTTAGGATACGGGGGTGTATGCCATCTGGACCTGGCGATTTGTCTATTTTAATCTTTTTAAGCCGCTGATGTACTTCTTCCTGGGTCAGACAGGGCACTTTTAATCTGTAACACCACAGATAACCCTCTGAGTACAGATAATGTAGTAGATGTCACCTGCAGTCCTATGTAACACAGCGATAACTCTCTGAGTACAGATAATGTAGTAGATCACCTGCAGTCCTATGTAACACCACAGATAACACAGTGATAACTCTCTGAGTACAGATAATGTAGTAGATGTCTCCTGCAGTCCTATGTAACACCACAGATAACACCGTGATAACTCTCTGAGTACAGATAATGTAGTAGATGTCACCTGCAGTCCTATGTAACACAGTGATAACTCTCTGAGTACAGATAATGTAGTAGATGTCACCTGCAGTCCTATGTAACACCACAGATAACACAGTGATATCTCTCTGAGTACAGATAATGTAGTAGATGTCTCCTGCAGTCCTATGTAACACCACAGATAACACAGTGATAGCTCTCTGAGTACAGATAATGTAGTAGATGTCACCTGCAGTCCTATGTAACACAGTGATAACTCTCTGAGTACAGATAATGTAGTAGATGTCACCTGCAGTCCTATGTAACACCACAGATAACCCTCTGAGTACAGATAATGTAGTAGATGTCACCTGCAGTCCTATGTAACACCACAGATAACACAGTGATAACTCTGAGTACAGATAATGTAGTAGATGTCACCTGCAGTCCTATGTAACACCACAGATAACACAGTGATAACCCTCTGAGTACAGATAATGTAGTAGATGTCACCTGCAGTCCTATGTAACACCACAGATAACACAGTGATAGCTCTCTGAGTACAAATAATGTAGTAGATGTCACCTGCAGTCCTATGTAAGACCACAGATAACACAGTGATAACCCTCTGAGTACAGATAATGTAGTAGATGTCACCTGCAGTCCTATGTAACACCACAGATAACACCGTGATAACTCTCTGAGTACAGATAATGTAGTAGATGTCTCCTGCAGTCCTATGTAACACCACAGATAACACAGTGATATCTCTCTGAGTACAGATAATGTAGTAGATGTCACCTGCAGTCCTATGTAACACCACAGAGAACACAGTGATAACTCTCTGAGTACAGATAATGTAGTAGATGTCACCTGCAGTCCTATGTAACACCACAGATAACCCTCTGAGTACAGATAATGTAGTAGATGTCACCTGCAGTCCTATGTAACACAGTGATAACCCTCTGAGTACAGATAATGTAGTAGATGTCACCTGCAGTCCTATGTAACACAGCGATAACCCTCTGAGTACAGATAATGTAGTAGATGTCACCTGCAGTCCTATGTAACACCACAGATAACACAGTGATAACTGAGTACAGATAATGTAGTAGATGTCTCCTGCAGTCCTATGTAACACCACAGATAACACAGTGATATCTCTCTGAGTACAGATAATGTAGTAGATGTCACCTGCAGTCCTATGTAACACCACAGATAACACAGTGATAACTCTCTGAGTACAGATAATGTAGTAGATGTCACCTGCAGTCCTATGTAACACCACAGATAACCCTCTGAGTACAGATAATGTAGTAGATGTCACCTGCAGTCCTATGTAACACAGTGATAACCCTCTGAGTACAGATAATGTAGTAGATGTCACCTGCAGTCCTATGTAACACAGCGATAACCCTCTGAGTACAGATAATGTAGTAGATGTCACCTGCAGTCCTATGTAACACCACAGATAACACAGCGATAACCCTCTGAGTACAGATAATGTAGTAGATGTCACCTGCAGTCCTATGTAACACAGCGATAACTCTCTGAGTACAGATAATGTAGTAGGTGTCACCTGCAGTCCTATGTAACACAGCGATAACCCTCTGAGTACAGATAATGTAGTAGATGTCACCTGCAGTCCTATGTAACACAGCGATAACTCTCTGAGTACAGATAATGTAGTAGATGTCACCTGCAGTCCTATGTAACACAGTGATAACTCTCTGAGTACAGATAATGTAGTAGATGTCACCTGCAGTCCTATGTAACACAGTGATAACCCTCTGAGTACAGATAATGTAGTAGATGTCACCTGCAGTCCTATGTAACACAGCGATAACCCTCTGAGTACAGATAATGTAGTAGATGTCACCTGCAGTCCTATGTAACCCAGTGATAACCCTCTGAGTACAGATAATGTAGTAGATGTCACCTGCAGTCCTATGTAACACAGTGATAACTCTCTGAGTACAGATAATGTAGTAGATGTCACCTGCAGTCCTATGTAACACAGTGATAACCCTCTGAGTACAGATAATGTAGTAGATGTCACCTGCAGTCCTATGTAACACCACAGATAACACAGTGATAACTCTCTGAGTACAGATAATGTAGTAGATGTCACCTGCAGTCCTATGTAACACCACAGATAACCCTCTGAGTACAGATAATGTAGTAGATGTCACCTGCAGTCCTATGTAACACAGTGATAACTCTCTGAGTACAGATAATGTAGTAGATGTCACCTGCAGTCCTATGTAACACAGTGATAACCCTCTGAGTACAGATAATGTAGTAGATGTCACCTGCAGTCCTATGTAACACCACAGATAACACAGTGATAACTCTCTGAGTACAGATAATGTAGTAGATGTCACCTGCAGTCCTATGTAACACCACAGATAACCCTCTGAGTACAGATAATGTAGTAGATGTCACCTGCAGTCCTATGTAACACCACAGATAACACAGCGATAACCCTCTGAGTACAGATAATGTAGTAGATGTCACCTGCAGTCCTATGTAACACAGCGATAACTCTCTGAGTACAGATAATGTAGTAGGTGTCACCTGCAGTCCTATGTAACACAGCGATAACTCTCTGAGTACAGATAATGTAGTAGATGTCACCTGCAGTCCTATGTAACACAGCGATAACCCTCTGAGTACAGATAATGTAGTAGATGTCACCTGCAGTCCTATGTAACACAGCGATAACTCTCTGAGTACAGATAATGTAGTAGATGTCACCTGCAGTCCTATGTAACACAGCGATAACCCTCTGAGTACAGATAATGTAGTAGATGTCACCTGCAGTCCTATGTAACACCACAGATAACACAGTGATAACTGAGTACAGATAATGTAGTAGATGTCACCTGCAGTCCTATGTAACACCACAGATAACACAGCGATAACCCTCTGAGTACAGATAATGTAGTAGATGTCACCTGCAGTCCTATGTAACACAGCGATAACTCTCTGAGTACAGATAATGTAGTAGATGTCACCTGCAGTCCTATGTAACACAGCGATAACCCTCTGAGTACAGATAATGTAGTAGATGTCACCTGCAGTCCTATGTAACACAGCGATAACCCTCTGAGTACAGATAATGTAGTAGGTGTCACCTGCAGTCCTATGTAACCCAGCGATAACCCTCTGAGTACAGATAATGTAGTAGATGGGTGTGGGGCCCCAGAATCCAGAACCCGCTCAGTCTGGGGGCAGGGTCGGCCATATTCCCAGACAGTACTACCTACAGTATAATACTGCCCCATAGCGGTCACATGCAGGGACTTTCCTCGCGTCTTCGCTCCGAGATAAGACCGCCATCTCGCCTTCTCGTCTCCGCAGTTTCACAGAATAGATGCAGGTTCCTGACTTTACTCTCGTCCTCCCTCCTGCTGCCCCCGATCCTGAGCTGGAGCCCGACACCGTCCCCCATAATATTACCCCCTGTATATTATAGTGGCCCCTCTTATTAGTATGAAGTCCTCGGGGGTCCTCTCTCTGCTCCTCCCCCACCCCCATACTGCCCCCAGTGCCTCTGCAATTAGGGTACATACATAAAGAAATATAATTAACACTTACCTCTCTCCACCACAGCTTGTGGCGTCATCTCGCGAGATCCAACGCAGGAGGTCACAGTGAGGTCATCGATTCGTGACCGAGTCCTGCGTCGCTCTACTGTCTTATAGGCTTCAGGCCTAGTGGCTTTCAGCCTATGAGGCCTAACAGAGGGGACGGGAGCCATAGGTTCCACCACTGGGTATGAGGTTGTGCGTGGCCGGTCACAGTGAGGTATGAGGTCCTGTGTGGCCGGTCCCGGTGAGGTATGAGGCTCTGTGTGGCCGGTCACAGTGAGGTATGAGGTTGTGCGTGGCCGGTCACAGTGAGGTATGAGGTCCTGTGTGGCTGGTGACAGTGAGGTATGAGGTCCTGTGTGGCCGGTCACGGTGAGGGATGAGGCTCTGTGTGGCCGGTCACAGTGAGGTATGAGGTCCTGTGTGGCCGGTCACGGTGAGGTATGAGGTCCTGTGTGGCCGGTCACGGTGAGGTATGAGGTCCTGTGTGGCCGGTCACGGTGAGGTATGAGGTCCTGTGTGGCCGGTCACAGTGAGGTATGAGGTCCTGTGTGGCCGGTCACGGTGAGGTATGAGGTCCTGTGTGGCCGGTCACGGTGAGGTATGAGGTCCTGTGTGGCCGGTCACGGTGAGGTATGAGGTCCTGTGTGGCCGGTCACAGTGAGGTATGAGGCCGGTCACGGTGAGGTATGAGGTCCTGTGTGGCCGGTCCCGGTGAGGTATGAGGTCCTGTGTGGCCGGTCACAGTGAGGTATGAGGCCGGTCACAGTGAGGTATGAGGTCCTGTGTGGCTGGTCACGGTGAGGTATGAGGTCCTGTGTGGCCGGTCCCGGTGAGGTATGAGGTCCTGTGTGGCTGGTCACGGTGAGGTATGAGGTCCTGTGTGGCCGGTCACGGTGAGGTATGAGGCTCTGTGTGGCCGGTCCCGGTGAGGTATGAGGTCCTGTGTGGCCGGTCCCGGTGAGGTATGAGGTCCTGTGTGGCCGGTCCCGGTGAGGTATGAGGTCCTGTGTGGCCGGTCCCGGTGAGGTATGAGGTCCTGTGTGGCCGGTCACAGTGAGGTATGAGGTCCTGTGTGGCCGGTCACAGTGAGGTATGAGGTCCTGTGTGGCCGGTCCCGGTGAGGTATGAGGCCGGTCACAGTGAGGTATGAGGCCGGTCACAGTGAGGTATGAGGTCCTGTGTGGCCGGTCACGGTGAGGTATGAGGCTCTGTGTGGCCGGTCCCGGTGAGGTATGAGGTCCTGTGTGGCCGGTCCCGGTGAGGTATGAGGTCCTGTGTGGCCGGTCACAGTGAGGTATGAGGTCCTGTGTGGCCGGTCACAGTGAGGTATGAGGTCCTGTGTGGCCGGTCCCGGTGAGGTATGAGGCCGGTCACAGTGAGGTATGAGGCCGGTCACAGTGAGGTATGAGGTCCTGTGTGGCCGGTCACGGTGAGGTATGAGGCTCTGTGTGGCCGGTCCCGGTGAGGTATGAGGTCCTGTGTGGCCGGTCCCGGTGAGGTATGAGGTCCTGTGTGGCCGGTCCCGGTGAGGTATGAGGCTCTGTGTGGCCGGTCCCGGTGAGGTATGAGGTCCTGTGTGGCTGGTCACAGTGAGGTATGAAGTCCTGTGTGGCCGGTCCCGGTGAGGTATGAGGTCCTGTGTGGCTGGTCACGGTGAGGTATGAGGTCCTGTGTGGCCGGTCACGGTGAGGTATGAGGCTCTGTGTGGCTGGTCACAGTGAGGTATGAGGTCCTGTGTGGCCGGTCCCGGTGAGGTATGAGGTCCTGTGTGGCCGGTCCCGGTGAGGTATGAGGCCCTGTGTGGCCGGTCCCGGTGAGGTATGAGGCTCTGTGTGGCCGGTCACAGTGAGGTATGAGGTCCTGTGTGGCTGGTCACAGTGAGGTATGAAGTCCTGTGTGGCCGGTCCCGGTGAGGTATGAGGTCCTGTGTGGCCGGTCCCGGTGAGGTATGAGGTCCTGTGTGGCCGGTCCCGGTGAGGTATGAGGTCCTGTGTGGCCGGTCCCGGTGAGGTATGAGGTCCTGTGTGGCTGGTCACGGTGAGGTATGAAGTCCTGTGTGGCCGGTCCCGGTGAGGTATGAGGTCCTGTGTGGCTGGTCACGGTGAGGTATGAGGTCCTGTGTGGCCAGTCACGGTGAGGTATGAGGCTCTGTGTGGCTGGTCACAGTGAGGTATGAGGTCCTGTGTGGCCGGTCCCGGTGAGGTATGAGGTCCTGTGTGGCCGGTCCCGGTGAGGTATGAGGCCCTGTGTGGCCGGTCCCGGTGAGGTATGAAGTCCTGTGTGGCCGGTCCCGGTGAGGTATGAGGCTCTGTGTGGCCGGTCACAGTGAGGTATGAGGTCCTGTGTGGCTGGTCACAGTGAGGTATGAAGTCCTGTGTGGCCGGTCCCGGTGAGGTATGAGGCTCTGTGTGGCCGGTCCCGGTGAGGTATGAGGTCCTGTGTGGCCGGTCCCGGTGAGGTATGAAGTCCTGTGTGGCCGGTCCCGGTGAGGTATGAGGCTCTGTGTGGCCGGTCACGGTGAGGTATGAGGTCCTGTGTGGCCGGTCCCGGTGAGGTATGAGGTCCTGTGTGGCCGGTCCCGGTGAGGTATGAGGCTCTGTGTGGCCGGTCCCGGTGAGGTATGAGGTCCTGTGTGGCCGGTCCCGGTGAGGTATGAGGTCCTGTGTGGCCGGTCCTGGTGAGGTATGAGGTCCTGTGTGGCCGGTCCCGGTGAGGTATGAAGTCCTGTGTGGCCGGTCCCGGTGAGGTATGAGGCTCTGTGTGGCCGGTCACGGTGAGGTATGAGGTCCTGTGTGGCCGGTCCTGGTGAGGTATGAGGTCCTGTGTGGCCGGTCACGGTGAGGTATGAGGTCCTGTGTGGCCGGTCCCGGTGAGGTATGAGGCTCTGTGTGGCCGGTCCCGGTGAGGTATGAGGTCCTGTGTGGCCGGTCCCGGTGAGGTATGAGGTCCTGTGTGGCCGGTCCTGGTGAGGTATGAGGCTCTGTGTGGCCGGTCACAGTGAGGTATGAGGTCCTGTGTGGCCGGTCCCGGTGAGGTATGAGGTCCTGTGTGGCCGGTCCTGGTGAGGTATGAGGCTCTGTGTGGCCGGTCACAGTGAGGTATGAAGTCCTGTGTGGCCGGTCCCGGTGAGGTATGAGGCTCTGTGTGGCCGGTCCCGGTGAGGTATGAGGTCCTGTGTGGCCGGTCCCGGTGAGGTATGAGGCTCTGTGTGGCCGGTCCCGGTGAGGTATGAGGCTCTGTGTGGCCGGTCCCGGTGAGGTATGAGGCTCTGTGTGGCCGGTCCCGGTGAGGTATGAGGCCCTGTGTGGCTCCTGTGCAGGGTGGCACTCGGTGTGGTGTAGATGTGATGTGCAGCCTCTGGTGCCTGCTCTGCAGAGCGTTCCTCCATGTGCGGGCGGCGGTTCTGTCCACCTCTAACCCTGGGGAGGACACCTCAGAAGGTCGCAGGATTGTGTCACGTGACTGCCGTCTGTCCTGCTGTAGAACTACAAGGCCCAGGAGGGGCAGGACATTGGCTTTCACTTGACCTTTGACCTACGTTTTCACGGTTTCTTGCGTTTCCCCTGTATTTCGCCAGGATTGTGTTGCGGCCGCCGGACGGTTAATGTGTCATCTGGACAAATATTTGTGAAGAGGAGTCAGCGGGGGCAGGGACACGACTCCTTCTGCGCTGCCACCCAGATCCAGACGCCATGCTGCTGGGACTGTCCGCTCTCGCCCTGCATGCCATCGGCTTAGTCGCCGCAGGTAAGTGACTGTGCTCAGCTTTCCGCTATACCCGCCGATCACTGTTGTGCGGACTGTCGGGGGCAGGAGAGGGTTAATTCAGGGTATCTGCCCGCGCTCATCACTGAGCTGTCCGCTACGACGCAGTTTTACTGGTCTCCACGGTAACACAACCTGGCGGCTTCTCACTGACGATTCCACCACAAACCTATGGAAGTTCAGTGATAAATCCCGGGGCAGAGAGCACCCCCTAGTGGGGGAGGGGTTAACTGGACCCTCATCTGGTGGTATAGAAGCTGAGGTCGTATCGTGGTCATCTCCGGGGATTATCTGTTACTGATTGACGTGGCTGAACCCCATAATATGTGCCCACAGTCCAGCGCAGCCCGCTCAATGACTACCAGAGGTCCAAGGCCACCGAGCTAGTGCACCTGTACGAAGGAAACCTCAAGGAGGAGACCAAGGAGGACGTCCACATCTGCGCCAAGAAGTGCTCGGAGCTCCTGGACTGCAGGTACATATATTACTGTATTATACTCCAGAGCTGCACTCACTATTCTGCTGGTGCAGTCACTGTGTACATACATTACTTATCCTGTACTGATCCTGAGTTACATCCTGTATTATACTCCAGAGCTGCACTCACTATTCTGCTGGTGCAGTCACTGTGTACATACATTACTTATCCTGTACTGATCCTGAGTTACATCCTGTATTATACCTCAGAGCTGCACTCACTATTCTGCTGGTGCAGTCACTGTGTACATACATTACTTATCCTGTACTGATCCTGAGTTACATCCTGTATTATACTCCAGAGCTGCACTCACTATTCTGCTGGTGCAGTCACTGTGTACATACATTACTTATCCTGTACTGATCCTGAGTTACATCCTGTATTATACCTCAGAGCTGCACTCACTATTCTGCTGGTGCAGTCACTGTGTACATACATTACTTATCCTGTACTGATCCTGAGTTACATCCTGTATTATACTCCAGAGCTGCACTCACTGATCCTGAGTTACATCCTATATTATACTCCAGAGCTGCACTCACTATTCTGCTGGTGCAGTCACTGTGTACATACATTACTTATCCTGTACTGATCCTGAGTTACATCCTGCATTATACTCCAGAGCTGCACTCACTGATCCTGAGTTACATCCTGTATTATACTCCAGAGCTGCACTCACTATTCTGCTGGTGCAGTCACTGTGTACATACATTACTTATCCTGTACTGATCCTGAGTTACATCCTGTATTATACTCCAGAGCTGTACTCACTATTCTGCTGGTGCAGTCACTGTGTACATACATTACTTATCCTGTACTGATCCTGAGTTACATCCTGTATTATACTCCAGAGCTGTACTCACTATTCTGCTGGTGCAGTCACTGTGTACATACATTACTTATCCTGTACTGATCCTGAGTTACATCCTGTATTATACTCCAGAGCTGCACTCACTATTCTGCTGGTGCAGTCACTGTGTACATACATTACTTATCCTGTACTGATCCTCAGTTACATCCTGCATTATACTCCAGAGCTGCATTCACTATTCTGCTTGTGGAGTCACTGTGTACATACATTACTTATTCTGTACTGATCCTGAGTTACATCCTGTATTATACTCCAGAGCTGCACTCACTATTCTGCTGGTGCAGTCACTGTGTACATACATTACTTATCCTGTACTGATCCTCAGTTACATCCTGCATTATACTCCAGAGCTGCACTCACTATTCTGCTGATGCAGTCACTGTGTACATACATTACATATGCTGCAGAAGAGTGCAGCTCTGGAGTGTCATGGCGTTGTTCTCCGCAGGTCCTTTGATTATAACCTGAGGTCCCGCAGCTGTCGGTTGCTCCCATGGACTCAGGCCTCCGCTCACGTTACGCTGCAGAAAAATATTAACTATGACGTTTACCAGAAGAAAGGTAAGCCCCTCCCACTGCGGGGTGTGTGTCCTCCGGGCTATTCTGCACGAGCTGTCATGGCGAAAAATTATTTTCTTACATCTGTATCTGAGAAAGCGGTCTGACAATTTAGCGCCATTTCAGCCCTCCCAGAGGTTGTCACCCAGCTTTTCCAGAGGCAGATATAAGATAAGAACTCAGATTTTCAGGGCTTTCTCTGACTCCGCCTCTCATGCTCCTCCAGTGGGTGGATCTTCTGGGCAGTCTGTCCTGACTCTGCCTCTCATACTCCTCCAGTGGGCGGATCTTCTGTGCAGTCTGTCCTGACTCCGCCTCTCATACTCCTCCAGTGGGCGGATCTTCTGTGCAGTCTCTCCTCTGAACCCGCCTCTCATGCTCCTCCAGTGGGTGGATCTTCTGGGCAGTCTGTCCTGACTCTGCCTCTCATGCTCCTCCAGTGGGCGGATCTTCTGTGCAGTCTGTCCTGACTCTGCCTCTCATGCTCCTCCAGTGGGTGGATCTTCTGGGCAGTCTGTCCTGACTATGCCTCTCATGCTCCTCCAGTGGGCGGATCTTCTGTGCAGTCTGCCCTGACTCTGCCTCTCATGCTCCTCCAGTGGGTGGATCTTCTGGGCAGTCTGTCCTGACTCTGCCTCTCATGCTCCTCCAGTGGGCGGATCTTCTGTGCAGTCTGTCCTGACTCTGCCTCTCATGCTCCTCCAGTGGGCGGATCTTCTGTGCAGTCTGTCCTGACTCCGCCTCTCATACTCCTCCAGTGGGCGGATCTTCTGTGCAGTCTGTCCTGACTCTGCCTCTCATACTCCTCCAGTGGGCGGATCTTCTGTGCAGTCTGTCCTGACTCTGCCTCTCATGCTCCTCCAGTGGGCGGATCTTCTTTGCAGTCTGTCCTGACTCTGCCTCTCATGCTTCTCCAGTGGGCGGATCTTCTGTGCAGTCTCTCCTCTGAACCCGCCTCTCATGCTCCTCCAGTGGGTGGATCTTCTGTGTAGTCTTTTCTCTGACTCCGCCTCTCATGCTCCTCCAGTGGGTGGATCTTCTGGGCAGTCTGTCCTGACTCTGCCTCTCATGTTCCTCCAGTGGGCGGATCTTCTGGGCAGTCTGTCCTGACTGCCTCTCATACTCCTCCAGTGGGTGGATCTTCTATGCAGTCTGTCCTGACTCTGCCTCTCATGCTCCTCCAGTGGGCGGATCTTCTGTGCAGTCTGTCCTGACTCTGCCTCTCATGCTCCTCCAGTGGGCGGATCTTCTGGGCAGTCTGTCCTGACTCTGCCTCTCACACTCCTCCAGTGGGCGGATCTTCTGTGCAGTCTGTCCTGACTCCGCCTGTCATGCCCCTCGAGTGGGCGGATCTTCTGTGCAGTCTGTCCTGACTCCGCCTCTCATACTCCTCCAGTGGGCGGATCTTCTGTGCAGTCTGTCCTGACTCCGCCTCTTATGCGCCTCCAGTGGGCGGATCTTCTGGGCAGTCTGTCCTGACTCCGCCTCTCATGCGCCTCCAGTGGGCGGATCTTCTGTGCAGTCTGTCCTGACTCTGCCTCTCATGCTCCTCCAGTGGGCGGTCCGCACTCTGACTCCGCCTCTGCCATTCTCAGATTATGTCCGTGACTGTATCACGGGTGACGGGGTGTCGTACCGCGGAACAGTGTCCAGGACGAGATTAGGGAAGACGTGTCAGCACTGGAGGCTGAAATTCCCCCATGACCACAAGTAAGTGCCCCCCAGAGTGACCCTCTTATCCCAGACAGTAATGTCACAGGCGCTCTGTGTGATGTCATCAGCGTCGTCTCACTCTCTCCCCCACAGATATTCCCCAAGCAATCAGAATGGGCTAAATGAGAATTACTGCCGCAACCCGGATCGGGACCCCACAGGCCCCTGGTGCTACACAACCGACAAGAACGTCCGGCACCAGATGTGCGGCATCAAAAAGTGCGAGGAGGGTGAGTGCGCAGTCCCATGTAAGCAGATCTCTTATGGAGTTTGTCTCTCCGTTCTTCACCCTTTGCAAGATCTCTGCTTGCTGTCAGTGAAGTTACTTTCAGAGGCTGAAACCAGTTCTGACTTGTCCTGCTCACAAAGCTGATGGTTTGTTACAGTGTATTGTCGGGAATATAAAGACCAAATGCTTTATATATAAAAAACAAACAAAAAAAAACCTGAATGGATCAAAAGAAAAATGATTCAAATGATATTGATCCGTGAGATGGACATAAACATCTCCAAGAGTTCGATCGAGAACCTAATTATTTTGTACCCTTTTTTTTACTTTTTGCAAAATCATCTATGCAAAATATACATGATTTATTATACAATCAAAAATTTATTAACGTAAATTTCAATAATATACAATGATATGCAGTACCCAGAATTCGCCGATATATGGTGCCAACAAAACACTACTCAACCAACACAAGAATAGTATGCAATACGGCTTTAAAATTGTGAGCGACAGATACGAGTCCTTGCTCTGCCCAAAATGATGACCAATCTCAGTAAATGGTAGTATTGCAACAAAAGGTATAAATTATTGGCTTGATATCAAACTAAGGAATATAAAGATTCCCAACAGAGAAGCTCTTGTTATCAATATCAGATCTTGTGTTCAGTGATATGCATTTTCACTGAATGCCATTGATACTGATGTAATACTAACACTATATGTCCGCAAATGAGCGGTATCCGGCTAAATATCAAGCCAATTAATTTAGATCAATACTACATATAAATAAAAGTATACATTACCCAAAGATGTAGGTGATAGGCAAAGTCTAGGGGAAGTCGACTCTCCAAAGGTTTTTCTCCTAATCCCAAAGTCTTTCTCCAGAGAGCTCTCTCTTTGTCTTTCCCTCCCTCTTTGTGGACCCCCCTCCTTTTTGGTATGTGGTTTTTTGGATCTTTCCAATCATTGTTGGATAGGCGTGTACATTGATAAGGAATGTGACGTCATAACACTGCCCAGAATGCACTTTTGCTACTGGTGTAGTGTTACCTACTCATACCTAGGTGGCACTGTTGTATAAGCTATAAGCATCATACCATTAAGGGTTAACTCATACATGCCTGACATCTTCAATACTACACACCTCTGACATCTGGAGGCCTTGTCTCAGAGCTGAGGGACAAACTTTGATACATGAATATATACTTTGAGGAACATCTAGACAATTCTCACACTGTGGAATTCATGTTCAGATAAGAGATACAATGAAGCCTCTACTTCTGCAGGTGTCGTGTGTCTTCTAACTGTCTAATAGATTGTTACAATAACACTTAATCTTTCTTAATCTTCCCATGGACTTACTTCGGCCGACATTAAAATCCATACAAAATAGTGAATATGAACCAACATTGCTCTTAAAGGCAATGAATATCCATTATACCTAGAATAAGTAGATATAACTATTTACACTTATGGAAAAGCACAACAGTATTGGTGCAGGTAAGAACAGCTTGAGGTAGCCCTCAGAAGGCATCGCAGGGGCAGGTGGCCAGTCTCCCCGGCGTCACTGGGGCAGGTGTCCACACTCCTGCCCTGGGCCAGGCATTGCAGGGGCAAGTGGCCAGTCTCCTGCCCTGGGCTGGGCATCGCTGGGGAAGGTGTCCACACTCCTGCCCTGGGCCGGGCATCGCAGGGGAAAGTGGCCAGTCTCCTGCCCTGGACACTGCATCGCTGGGGCAGGTGGCCAGTCTCCTGCCCTGGGCCGGGCATCGCTGGGGAAGGTGTCCACACTCCTGCCCTGGGCCGGGCATCGCAGGGGAAAGTGGCCAGTCTCCTGCCCTGGGCCGGGCATCGCTGGGGCAGGTGGCCAGTCTCCCCGGCGTCACTGGGGCAGGTGTCCACACTCCTGCCCTGGGCCGGGCATCGCAGGGGAAAGTGGCCAGTCTCCTGCCCTGGGCCGGGCATCGCTGGGGAAGGTGTCCACACTCCTGCCCTGGGCCGGGCATCGCAGGGGAAAGTGGCCAGTCTCCTGCCCTGGGCATCGCTGGGGAAGGTGTCCACACTCCTGCCCTGGGCCGGGCATCGCTGGGGAAGGTGGCCAGTCTCTTGCCCTGGGCCGGGCATCGCTGAAAAAGGTGGCCAGTCTCCTGCCCTGGGCCGGGCATCGCTGGGGCAGTTGTCCAGTCTCCCTGGCATCGCTGGGGCAGGTGTCTGGTCTCCTGCCCCTCATGCAGTGTTGCCCCCTCTCCCACTTTCTGCAGCTATCTGCTTGACCTGCAATGGGGAGGATTACCGCGGATCCTTGGACCGGACGGAGACGGACAGAGAGTGCCAGCGCTGGGACCTGCAGAGCCCGCACCGCCATCCCTACAACCCGGAGAAGTAAGGACCAGGGCTGGACCCCAGGGTACATCCCACTGCGTGCCGGTCACCCGAGAGGGCAGCCGCATCCTGCAAGTGGGGATCTTCTACCTTGTCTAGTGCAGCCTGAGGATCCTGGGTACAGTTGTGCCCACCTCCATGCACAGGTCACACGGCATGCCCACAATACTTTCCTATAGAAGTCAGTAGGTGATGGTCACAGCTTACCTCCTCCCCCTTCCTGCACAGGTCATGGAGCATGCCCACAACACTGTCCTATTGAAGGCAGTAAGTGACAGTTCAACCCCTTACCTGCACGCCCACAGCCTAAAAGCGGCCTCTGAGACCCCATTCCGAGCAGTCCTCTCCAGACCACAGACTCTCATGGTCTATTGAGCTCGTTCAGTAAGGCCTGGTGCGTTTCCTGCCCCTTCCTCTCCCACTCAGTGTTAGGCCTCATGCACACGATAATGCACCGTTTGTCATCCGCGTCCGTGATCCGTGTTTCCAGTCCGTCAAAAAAATATGACCTGTCCTATTTTTTTGACGGACAACGGTTCGCGGACCCATTCAAGTCAATGGGTCCGTGAAAAAACACGGAGGCACACAAGATTGTCATCCGCGTCCGTGATCCGTGTCCGTTTTTTTCCTATCATTTTCAAGGCAAACTTGACTTAGATTTTTTTTTTCACTTTTCTTGTCTGGTGATCCTCCAAAAATCAAGGAAGACACACGGAAAAAAAACGGACACGGAACAACGGAACCCCGTTTTGCGGACCATGAAAAAATACTGTTGTGTGCATGAGGCCTTAGGGCGCATTCACACGACCGCGCCATGTTTTGAGGTCCGCAAAACACTAATGCAGCCCGTGTGCGTTCTGCAATTTGCGGAACGGAAGGCTCATTATAGAAATGCCGTTTGCGGACAAGAATAGGACCTGCTCTATATTTTTTGTGGGGCTGTCGAACGGAACAACGTGTGCGAAAAGCATTGATTCCGCACCCGTTCCGTAAAATTGCGGAAGGGATGTGGACCCTTATTGATTGGCCCCACCTGTAATACTGCAGGCACTGACCTGTGGGGGGCAGCAGTGAGCCGTCCTGGCCGCACGCTAATCCTTCTGCGTCCTGCAGGTATCCGGACAAGCACCTGGATGACAACTACTGCCGGAACCCGGACAGCTCGGAGCGGCCCTGGTGCTACACCACCGACCCCGGGACCGAGCGCGAGTACTGTAGCATCGCCAAATGCAGTAAGACGGGGGGAGGGGTATGTAAGTGGCGGTACATAGCAGGGGGCGCCATCAAGGTGGGAGACCTCATCCCCTCCCCCAGATATCTGTGCGTCACATCCAGAGCTGCAATCATACATTCTTGGTGCTGTCCTCCCCTCCAGACCAATGCTTTGTGGTGATGTGGCTGCAGCTCTGGCTGTGAGTGGAGTATAGATGATATCTGCGCGGTGCTGCCTGTGGATGACTTTGTCCCCTCCCTCTTGTGAAGCAGATAAGCAGCGCCTGCACAGTGTGACGGTCTCCAGCAGCTGCTTCTCTGGGAAAGGCGAGGGTTACCGCGGGAAGGCGGCGCTCACCACCTCCGGGATTCCCTGCCAGAGATGGGATTCCCAGACCCCGCACAAGCACCGCTTCCAGCCCGACAAGTACCCCTGCAAGTGAGTGACTCCCAGCCCGTCCTGGCGCCCCCTGCTGGCAGTGTGTCTGAACTGTGGTTCCTTGCAGAGGGCTGGAGGAGAACTACTGCCGCAATCCCGACGGCTCAGAAGCCCCCTGGTGCTTCACCACGGACCCCAAGATGAGGATGGCGTACTGCTTCCAGATCAGACGCTGCCCGGACGATGTGCTGGATGTGGGTGAGTGAGCTCCAATACAAGCTCTGCTTGCTGCCATCGAACGAAGACGCACTTGTTCACATCTTGACCTAGTGCTGCTTACACAGCTGAAGGTTTGTTGCAGTGTATCAGTGCAGACAGTCCTCTGGGAGGTCTCAGCCTGTCTCTCATTTCCTGCACAGGATGTTTCTACGGTAACGGTGAGACTTATACAGGAACCGCCAACCGGACGAGGAAGGGGATCCCGTGCCGCCACTGGAGCGAGACGTCCAACGAGCTGCAGTAAGTCTCCGGCTCTGCTGAGCGGCGTCCGGCGGAGAGCTCGGCAATGAAGCTCGCACTCCTCTCTCCACAGGATCCCGTCCGCCGACCCCCTGCAGGAAAACTACTGCCGCAACCCGGACGGCGACAGCCACGGCCCCTGGTGTTACACGAAGGACCCCAACACGCCCTTCGACTACTGCGCTATCAAACCGTGCGGTGAGACAGACATGGCCCCCAGTACCGAGACTCCAGTCACATCCAGAGCTGTACTCACTAGACTACAGATTCATGGTGTCTCGCACTCCTGCAGCTTTGGATGTGAGTCAGTCTTGTGTTGCTTCAGTCCTATCTCTTCAGTTTGTGATCTGATTTCTCTTTAACAGATGGAGAGTCGGCTGTCAGCCTTAAAGAAGCAGGTAAAAGGTGACCCCGCCCCTGCCTGCAGCCCCTCCCCTGTCAGTGACCCCGCCCCTGCCTGCAGCCCCTCTCCTGTCAGTGACCCCGCCCCTGCCTGCAGCCCCTCTCCTGTCAGTGACCCCGCCCCTGCCTGCAGCCCCTCTCCCGTCAGTGACCCCGCCCCTGCCTGCAGCCCCTCTCCCGTCAGTGACCCCGCCCCTGCCTGCAGCCCCTCTCTTGTCAGTGACCCCGCCCCTGCCTGCAGCCCCTCTCCCGTCAGTGACCCCGCCCCTGCCTGCAGCCCCTCTCCCGTCAGTGACCCCGCCCCTGCCTGCAGCCCCTCTCCCGTCAGTGACCCCGCCCCTGCCTGTAGCCCCTCCCCTGTCAGTGACCCCGTCCCTGCCTGCAGCCCCTCCCCTGCCTGCAGCCCCGCCCCTGCCTGCAGCCCCTCCCCTGTCAGTGACCCCGCCCCTGCCTGCAGCCCCTCTCCTGCCTGCAGCCCCTCTCCCGTCAGTGACCCCGCCCCGGCCTGCAGCCCCTCTCCCGTCAGTGACCCCGCCCCTGCCTGTAGCCCCTCCCCTGTCAGTGACCCCGTCCCTGCCTGCAGCCCCTCCCCTGTCAGTGACCCCGTCCCTGCCTGCAGCCCCTCTCCCGTCAATGACCCCGCCCCTGCCTGCAGCCCCTCTCCCGTCAGTGACCCCGCCCCTGCCTGCAGCCCCTCTCCCGTCAGTGACCCCGCCCCTGCCTGTAGCCCCTCTCCCGTCAGTGACCCCGCCCCTGCCTGCAGCCCCTCTCCCGTCAGTGACCCCGCCCCTGCCTGCAGCCCCTCTCCTGCCTGTAGCCCCTCCCCTGCCTGCAGCCCCTCTCCCGTCAGTGACCCCGCCCCGCTCCCGTCAGTGACCCCGCCCCGGCCTGCAGCCCCTCTCCCGTCAGTGACCCCGCCCCTCTCCTGTCAATGACCCCGCCCCTGGCGGTAGCCCCTCTCCAGTCAATGACCCCGCCCCTGCCTGCAGCCCCTCTCCTGTCAGTGACCCCGCCCCTGCCTGCAGCCCCTCTCCCGTCAGTGACCCCGCCCCTCTCCTGTCAATGACCCCGCCCCTGGCGGTAGCCCCTCTCCAGTCAGTGACCCCGCCCCTGCCTGCAGCCCCTCTCCAGTCAGTGACCCCGCCCCTGCCTGCAGCCCCTCTCCCGTCAGTGACCCCGCCCCTGCCTGCAGCCCCTCTCCCGTCAGTGACCCCGCCCCTGCCTGCAGCCCCTCTCCCGTCAGTGACCCCGCCCCTGCCTGCAGCCCCTCTCCTGCCTGTAGCCCCTCCCCTGCCTGCAGCCCCTCTCCCGTCAGTGACCCCGCCCCTGCCTGCAGCCCCTCTCCCGTCAGTGACCCTGCCCCTGCCTGCAGCCCCTCTCCCGTCAGTGACCCCGCCCCTGCCTGTAGCCCCTCCCCTGTCAGTGACCCCGCCCCTGCCTGCAGCCCCTCCCCTGTCAGTGACCCCGCCCCTGCCTGTAGCCCCTCCCCTGTCAGTGACCCCGCCCCTGCCTGTAGCCCCTCCCCTGTCAGTGACCCCGCCCCTGCCTGCAGCCCCTCTCCCGTCAGTGACCCCGCCCCTGCCTGCAGCCCCTCTCCCGTCAGTGACCCCGCCCCTGCCTGTAGCCCCTCTCCTGCCTGTAGCCCCTCCCCTGCCTGCAGCCCCTCTCCTGTCAGTGACCCCGCCCCTGCCTGCAGCCCCTTTCCTGTCAGTGACCCCGCCCCTGCCTGTAGCCCCTCCCCTGCCTGCAGCCCCTCTCCCGTCAGTGACCCCGCCCCTGCCTGCAGCCCCTCTCCCGTCAGTGACCCCGCCCCTGCCTGTAGCCCCTCTCCCGTCAGTGACCCCGCCCCTGTCTGTAGCCCCTCCCCTGTCAGTGACCCCGCCCCTGCCTGTAGCCCCTCCCTATTTCCATCTTTCCAGAAAACATTGCCTTCGACTCCTGTGGTAAGAGGACGGACCGCGAGGTGAAGAAGGGGCGGATGGTGGGCGGAGTCCCAGGAAACTCGCCCTGGACCGTCAGCTTACGCAACAGGTGAGACCCCCGTGGATGAGTGTATTAACCCTTCAGTGTCCGCTGCCGCTTACCCCCCCTTTCTCTCCACAGACAGGGAGAGCACTTCTGCGGGGGGTCCCTGGTGAAGGAGGACTGGGTGATCAGCACCCGGCAGTGCTTCTCCTCCTGGTAAGGGGCTCATTATATTGGGGTGCCCGTCCCCCTCCCCCCGTGGCTAAAACTCATTCTCTCTGTGTTCTGCAGTGATGCTGACCTCTCCGGGTATCGTGCCATGGTGGGCACGCTGTTCACCAACCCAGGACCCAATGACCCCGACATGCAGTTTGTGCCCATCAGCGGGATCAGGTGCGGCCCCTCCGACTCCGGCCTGGTGCTGCTGAAGCTGGAACGGTAAGGTGGTCTTTATCACGAATGCCGAGACCCCCCCGAGCAGTCATCTGACCTTGTGTCTGTCTCTTCCAGGCCCGTGACCCTGAACTCCAGAGTGGCGCTCATCTGCCTCCCCCCGGAGAGGTACATCGTGCCCCCCGAGACCAAGTGTGAGATCGCCGGCTGGGGGGACACGCAGGGTAAGCGCCTCTGATGTGGGGGGATCATGACGCTGTGAATAACCAATGCCTCCTCTGCACATTGTGGTCACATGTCTAGGGGGCGGGGCCTGACCACTCTCTCTCTCGGCAGGGACGGGACATGAGGGCGTCCTGAAGGTGGCGCATTTCTACGTGATGAGTAACGATGAGTGTAACACGTACAGCAAGAGCCGGAAGCTGGTGCTGGACAACGAGATCTGCACCCGGCCCATGCCCGTGGAGCTGGGGGCGTGCGAGGTGAGTCGGCCCCCGAGCAACTGCCCCGCCCCCACCCCTCTGCCCACTCACCCAGCAATGTCTTCTCCTGCAGGGGGACTATGGGGGTCCGCTCGCCTGCCTGACGCATGACTGCTGGGTGCTGGAGGGCGTCATCATCCCGGCCCGCGGATGTGGGAAGAAGAACGCCCCGGCCGTCTTCACCAGGGTCTCCATCTATGTGGACTGGATCAACAAGGTGATGAAGATGATGTAGGAGGCGCCCGTTATACACATGGCGGCCGCGCCATCCGACGCATATTTATATCATTACAATAAAATCCTGACAAATGAAACTGTGTGTGAGAACAGACCACGCCCCCAAAATACAGACCCCGCCCCCAGTATTGGCAGGTCCATCCACCTGATGTCATGTGACCACGGGGACTTAACCCCTGCTGCATCAATCACTGAGACCAGGAAGACGCAGGAGACGTTTTATTGCTGCAAAAAAGTTAGAAAACTCCACAAAAATACGAGACAAAAAAAGTCCCGCAAGAAACGAAGCTGCCGCCGCGCAGTCCGGGGATGGGCGCTGTGGGCGGAGCCAGGGTGATTAGCATACAGCCTCGCTCCTAGGACTCCACCTCTCACTCTCCAGCTGGTCATGCTGGGAGTTGTAGTCCCATGACAGCTGAGGAGGGCAGGCGGGGGATCGGGGACCGCATGGCAGACTTGCATTGTCCAATGACGTCACATAGCGGGGGGAGGGGGGAGCGGTCCTGCACCTGTTAACCCTGAATTTGCTGGATGCCACAGATTTGGGGGGGCTCAGCCTTCGAGATGTCCGAGGATCCACAGCGCAATGTTCATGAAGCCGTCCGACTCGGCGTCCACCTTGGACAAGGCGTGGTTGTTGCCGGGATACCAGAGTAACCTGAGGGGGGGGAGGGGGAGGCAGGTTAGAGCAGCGCAGAGTATTTACAGCAGAGTACAGCCGTGTCGGTACTCACCTCGTCTCCACCCCATGAGCTCTCAGCGCTTTATAATACTCCAGGCCCTGAGTATTCGGGACCCGTCGGTCCTCTGCTCCCAGCATCAGCAGGACGGGGGTCTTCACCTGAGGGCAGGACAATGGTTACCATGGGACCCCAGGACGAGGGGGGGTCTCCCATACCAGACGTATCTAAAGGCACCTTTACAGGAGGCGGTTACCGGTAAATCGAGCAAAACTGCGAGATCACTGAGCGACGAGCGGCCACAAAAATCATCGCTGCACGGCATAGCCAGGTGTATTGGGGGGGGGTGGGGGGGGGGTGTAGCCCGGCATAGCCAGGTGTATTGGGGGGGTGGGTGTAGCCCGGTATAGTCAGGTGTATTGGGGGGGGTGGGGGGGGGGGGTGTAGCCCGGTATAGTCAGGTGTATTAGGGGGGGGGGGTAATAGTCAGGTGTATTAGGGGGGGGGGTGTAGCCCCGTATAGTCAGGTGTATTAGGGGGGGAGGGGTGTAGCCCGGCATAGCCAGGTGTATTGGGGGGGGTGGGGGGGGGGTGTAGCCCGGTATAGTCAGGTGTATTAGGGGGGGGGGGTAATAGCCAGGTGTATTGGGGGGGGGGGGGGGGGTGTAGCCCGGTATAGTCAGGTGTATTAGGGGGGGGGGTGTAGCCCGGTATAGTCAGGTGTATTAGGGGGGGGGGGGTGGCCCGGTATAGTCAGGTGTATTGGGGAGGAGGGGGGGGGTGTGTAGCCCGGTATAGCCAGGTGTATTAGGGAGGGGGGGAGGGGGGGGAGGGGGGGGGGGGTGTAGCCCGGTATAGTCAGGTGTATTGGGGGGGGGGGGTAATAGTCAGGTGTATTAGGGAGGGGTGGGGGTGTAGCCCGGTATAGTCAGGTGTATTAGGGGGGGGGGGGGGGGGTAATAGTCAGGTGTATTAGGGAGGGGGGGGGGGGTGTAGCCCGGTATAGCCAGGTGTATTGGGGGGGTGGGGGGGGGGGGGGGGTGTAGCCCGGTATAGTCAGGTGTATTAGGGAGGGGGGGGGGGTGTAGCCCGGTATAGTCAGGTGTATTGGGGGGGGGGGGGGGGGGGGTGTAGCCCGGTATAGTCAGGTGTATTAGGGAGGGGGGGGGTGGTGTAGCCCGGTATAGTCAGGTGTATTGGGGGGTGTAGCCCGGTATAGTCAGGTGTATTGGGGGGTGTAGCCCGGTATAGTCAGGTGTATTGGGGGGGGGGGGGGGGGGGGGGGTGTAGCCCGGTATAGTCAGGTGTATTAGGGAGGGGGGGGGGGGGGTGTAGCCCGGTATAGTCAGGTGTATTGGGGGGGGGGGGGGGGGGGGGTGTAGCCCGGTATAGTCAGGTGTATTGGGGGGGTGGGGGGGGGGGGGGGTGGTGTAGCCCGGTATAGTCAGGTGTATTGGGGGGGTGGGGGGGGGGGTGTAGCCCGGTATAGTCAGGTGTATTGGGGGGTGTAGCCCGGTATAGTCAGGTGTATTGGGGGGTGTAGCCCGATAGTCAGGTGTATTGGGGGGTGTAGCCCGGTATAGTCAGGTGTATTAGGGGGGGGGGGGGGGGGGGGTGTAGCCTGGTATAGTCAGGTATATTAGGGGGGGGGGTGTAGCCCGGTATAGTCAGGTATATTAGGGGGGGGGGGTGTAGCCCGGTATAGTCAGGTGTATTAGGGGGGGGGGGGGGGGGGTAATAGTCAGGTGTATTAGGGAGGGGGGGGGTGTAGCCCGGTATAGCCAGGTGTATTGGGGGGGGTGGGTGGGGGGGTGTAGCCCGGTATAGTCAGGTGTATTAGGGGGGGGGGGGGGGTAATAGTCAGGTGTATTAGGGAGGGGGGGGGGGGTGTAGCCCGGTATAGTCAGGTGTATTAGGGAGGGGGGGGGGGGGTGTAGCCCGGTATAGTCAGGTGTATTAGGGAGGGGGGGGGGGGGGGGTGTAGCCCGGTATAGTCAGGTGTATTAGGGGGAGGGGGGGGGGGGTGTAGCCCGGTATAGCCAGGTGTATTAGGGGGGAAGGGATGCAGCCAGGTGGGTGTAGGGGGCCCGGTACCGCCAGGTGGGTGTAGGGGGCACATGCTTCTGCTCCTGTAGATTTTGTTAATGCCGTACCTTAGAGACATGGATGATGGGGGATTTGCTCAGCATGTCCCCCCACTTGGTGGCCTCCGGGAGGCCCTCATAGGAGAAGGTCAGGCCGGATTCCACGTGGCACCTGGAAGGCAGAGCAGGCGGAGGTCACTGACAGGAATCACTACATGAGGGTCTGCACACAAGCTGCGGCCCTCACCAGTCCGGGATGTCGGTGGAGCCGGCCATGGCAGGGATGTCGATCACTGGATTGCGGACGATGCAGGCTTTGTAGAAGTCGGGGTACTGTCCAATCAGATGGCAGGAGAGGAATCCTCCATGAGACCCTCCGCACAGCACCACTTTGTCAGGGTGAACAGGCTCGGTCTGTAGGGTCTGCAGCACGGCCGTCTGGGGAGAGGGCGCCATAGTCAGCAATGCTGGATAGAAGACACCCCTCCCCCCACCAGCACGACCCCTCACCTGCACGTCCTTCACATCCTGATCGCCAACCTTTCCCAACAGCGACAAGACGCTGTGCTGCCCGAATCCTAAGGACCCCCGGTAATTCACTGCAACAAACAGAAGGGGGCGGTGACCCTGGGGACCGCGTGCGACGCACAAACAGAGCAGACCCCCCGGCCCGCTCACCTAACTGCACAGCAAAGCCCATCTTACACAGCACGGCCGGGAACAGCATCCACTCACTGACAAACAAGGAGTGCGGACCCCCTGCAGGGAGAGGAGAATGTCAGGCGGGCACCAGGACCCAGAGACAGCGAGACCACCAGGAACTTACCATGAGGATAGACCACCAGAGGAAGACGACTCTCCGGGAGGACATCCCGTGGCTTCAGGAAGATGGATTCAAAGTCCAGGCCCGCTGTAAGACGAAGGGGAAAACCTCCGGATGACTGCAGGAGACGGCGGCGCACGGCCGGCACAGCACAAAGCTCTCTCCTGCTACACTGTGACAACCCCTCAGCACTCTACATCCCCTCTACTCACTGTATTGGGGGTTCTCCTGCTCCGGTTCATGGCTCCGGTAGCTCCAGTCTATGTCTGTGATGGAGTTCTCCTCCTCTAAGGAGACCCAGGTGATGTCGGCCTCTCTCCCGGCCGGCGGCAGGAACCCGACTTTCTGCAGGAAAGGTGAGAAATCTTACAAGGAGTCTGAAGAAGATGCTGAAGAGGAAGAGACCGAGGACTCACCACAGTCGGGGGACAATTCGGACTGGAATATCGGACAACGAGGAGGTCGCGGTCAATGGCCATTAACTTCCAGCTGCCGAGAGAAGATTCTGTGGGAGAGACAAGCGGGGGAGTGAGACCCCGAACCCAGAGACATGGTGGCGGTCACCGGAAGACTCACCCCTGGACTGGAGGGCCGTCACCTGTCCCGTCATTGTGTCCACTACAAACAGGACCTGAGTGGGAGAAGTAAGAGGAGTAACTATCCACGGAGGGCTCTCAGCGGCGGCCGAGCGACTGTCCGTGGTGTGATGGCCCCTACCTGCCGACTGCGCAGCGCGGTGTCCACGATGACTCTCTGACTGTCCGCGGACCAGCACAACGGCGCCAGCAACGAGGTGTAAATGCCCTGGAACTGCCCTAGAAAGAGGACACAATGGAGGCAGCTGGGGCCGGGCAGACTGCGGTCAGCGAGCAGAAGACGGGGCAGGGAATCGCTTACCATCTGCCGATCGCTGAACGACATCCACCACGGTGGAGGTGACTTTAGTGTACCAGTCATACTGAAATACAGGAGACAGCGCCCTCACATTATATCCAGACCATCTGTATTAGGGCCCGGTCTCAGGGGCAACCTCAACCCCCCCCCCCCCCCAATACACTTAACCCACGGAGGGCAGCATCATCAATGACCATAAGGGCAGAATACAAGGAAAAGGGGCTCCGAGTAGTGACAGAATTAAACGAGGTCCCCACAGCCCCCCATCTCTATAGACACCGACCATCAGCATCTGGCAGCACTGCTGGTGGGGGCCGAAGACCTCGCACTTCAGATACACAACGCGACACTTGTCTGGACTGAGCCGCGGAGAGAAGACGGCAGAAGAGTCACACGAGAGGGTTTCTGTAAAAAAGAGAGGCCCAACGTGGAGCCATATAGACTGAGCCCAGCAGTAAGGCTTCTGGCACACAGAGGGTTAAACATGAAGGTGTGGATTTCAGATTTCCACAGTAATGTCAGTGACCGAAAGGGCCTGAGCCCAAACCCACATTATACTCCAGAGCTGCACTCACTATTCTGCTGGTGCAGTCACTGTGCACATACATTACTTATCCTGTACTGATCCTGAGTTACATCCTGTATTATACTCCAGAGCTGCACTCACTATTCTGCTGGTGCAGTCACTGTGTACATACATTACTTATCCTGTACTGATCCTGAGTTACATCCTGTATTATACCCCAGAGCTGCACTCACTATTCTGCTGGTGCAGTCACTGTGTACATACATTACTTATCCTGTACTGATCCTGAGTTACATCCTGTATTATACTCCAGAGCTGCACTCACTATTCTGCTGGTGCAGTCACTGTGTACATACATTACTTAT
The DNA here is from genome assembly GCF_905171765.1 of Bufo bufo. Classification (NCBI taxonomy): domain Eukaryota; kingdom Metazoa; phylum Chordata; class Amphibia; order Anura; family Bufonidae; genus Bufo; species Bufo bufo. The sequence continues at coordinate 2,702,319 of NC_053397.1, read as the reverse complement.
CCTGTACTGATCCTGAGTTACATCCTGTATTACACTCCGGAGCTGCACTCACTATTCTGCTTGTGCAGTCACTGTGTACATACATTACTTATCCTGTACTGATCCTGAGTTACATCCTGTATTATACTCCAGAGCTGCACTCACTATTCTGCTGGTGCAGTCACTGTGTACATACATTACTTATCCTGTACTCATCCTGAGTTACATCCTGTATTATACTCCAGAGCTGCACTCACTATTCTGCTGGTGCAGTCACTGTGTACATACATTACTTATCCTGTACTGATCCTGAGTTACATCCTGTATTATACTCCAGAGCTGCACTCACTATTCTGCTGGTGCAGTCACTGTGTACATACATTACTTATCCTGTACTGATCCTGAGTTACATCCTGTATTATACTCCAGAGCTGCACTCACTATTCTGCTGGTGCAGTCACTGTGTACATACATTACTTATCCTGTACTGATCCTGAGTTACATCCTGTATTATACTCCAGAGCTGCACTCACTATTCTGCTGGTGCAGTCACTGTGTACATACATTACTTATCCTGTACTGATCCTGAGTTACATCCTGTATTATACTCCAGAGCTGCACTCACTATTCTGCTGGTGCAGTCACTGTGTACATACATTACTTATCCTGTACTGATCCTGAGTTACATCCTGTATTATACTCCAGAGCTGCACTCACTGCACAGGTAAGTTGGAGGACAGGGGTGGGTGATGTGTAGGGGGCGGCAGAGGTCACAGCTCTGGGTCATTTCTGCTGCTCACCACATTTTCCTCCGGTCAGGTCCACGAAGAACAGCGCAGATCTGTGAGGAGATGGAAGGTCAGTATTGTACGGTAAGTACCGGGCGAGAGCAGCGGCACAGGGTCTTATACCATTACCTTCTATTGGTGCAGTACTTTAGGCCGACACGGAAGGGGGTGTGCCACCAGCCCACAAACAGTACGCCCGTGTCATCTGGGGACCAGAAGGCCTGGCAGGAGGAGAGAGCAGCGTCACAGGCGGGGAGCGGAGGAGAGGGCAGCGTCACAGGCGGGGAGGGCAGCGTCACAGGCGGGGAGGGCAGCGTCACAGGCGGGGAGGGCAGCGTCACAGGCGGGGAGGGCAGCGTCACAGGCGGGGAGGGCAGCGTCACAGGCGGGGAGGGCAGCGTCACAGGCGGGGAGGGCAGCGTCACAGGCGGGGAGGGCAGCGTCACAGGCGGGGAGGGCAGCGTCACAGGCGGGGAGCGGAGGGGAGGGCAGAGTCACAGGCGGGGAGGGCAGCGTCACAGGCGGGGAGCGGAGGGGAGGGCAGCGTCACAGGCGGGGAGCGGAGGGGAGGGCAGCGTCACAGGCGGGGAGCGGAGGGGAGGGCAGCGTCACAGGCGGGGAGGGGAGGGCAGCGTCACAGGCGGGGAGGGCAGCGTCACAGGCGGGGAGCGGGGATTCTCACCTGACCGGGAGACACATGCGCAGGGATCCCCTCCAGCACAGAGATGTTCCCGCTCTCGATGTCCAGCACACACAGCACCGGCACGCTCTTATTCACCAGACCTTCGCCCCAGTCCTCATGAAGCACAAACTGATCCCCCTGCAGTAAAGGCAAAACGGGGGAGGGGCAGATGTGAGCGGAGGAGTAATGGAGGACAGGGATTTACCATGAGCGGCTGGTCAGGGGCGCACTCACCCTTGCGGTCTTCTTCTCCTCCTCCTCCTCGGATGCGGGATCTCCACCATCAAAGAACGACTTGGCTTTTGGCCTCTTCTTCTCGGCGATGTACAGAAGATGCGTCTCCGAGTGCGACCAGGACAGACCCCCGAACTGCTCTGTGGAGTGAGAGGGACACCCTCAGGGGGGCGGAGTCACAGGAGTGAGGCACGAGGCACCCCATGACCTCCCATCTTACCGTCCTCATACACCTTCCCATGTTTATCCAGCGCCGTTAGGTTGATGTTTTTCACCTTACGGTTTCGGTCCCAGATCTGGAAAGAGAAGAGGCACTGGTGACCTCTGAACTCAACTGGTTCTTACCCGACGTCCCCGGTGCCGCGGCCGCTCACCTCAAGGAACTGCATGTCCTCTGCGCTCTTGTTCTTGGTCTCTCGCAAGACGGCTTTCAGCGCTCCCGAGGGCGACTCACTGCTGAGCAGTCTGGTGGGAGACAGACGCGAACATGTCACTGGCCCCCCCCCTAAACACCCAGCCCGATAATCTGATCTCCCGACCCCGAGCAGCCACCTGACCTACCCCCCCCCTAAACACCCAGCCCGATAATCTTACCTCCCGCCCCCCCCCCCCGAACAGCCAGTCTGATAATCTGATTTAACCCGGCCCACCCCCCCTCCCACCCCCGAGCAGCCAGCCCGATAATCTGACTTACTCCCCCCTGCACCGAACAGCCAGTCCTATAGTCAGGCATCCAGGACACGCTCTCTGCGGTGGTCTATAAGGTGAACCAGTTTACTTACTCTCCTCTGATTTCGCTGCCATTTCCGCAGGCGCCGGCGTAGACCACAGCGTTATTATCATGGAAGACGATGTACTGGCGACAGAACTTCACCTGCTCGCTGCGATCCAGGTCTCTCTGGGACCATTCTGTGGAGGAAGAGTGGGGGTCAGTGACTAAACTGAAGACCCTGCTGCTCCGTCCAGACAAGCATGGCTTTTTTTTGCCCGATCCAATATATATTCAACAGTCATCATGAGGGGCGCTGGGACAGACGTCGTTCACGCCTCCTTACTCATGCGTGCGGAGAGAGGGGGGCAGGGCCCCTTACATCTAATATGCAGATCTACAACCTGGAGCAATGATACAAAATCCATTAATGATCCCCTAAATAAACGCTCCGACACGAGGTTTTGTTCTGTATTCAGGAATCCGGTTTCGCCGTCTCTCAATAATCGGCTTTTATTCTCTTCTGACGGGCCGCGGCTGTTCCCCCTCCACCTTACTCGCCCTTTTACGTTCTCTGACTCTCACTTTTATTGGACGCGATGTTCGCCCTTCATAGAACTCACCACGCGAACATTACGTGGATCCCTGATCTGTACCCGATCGCTCCGCGTGGGAGGGACCTTGTTGCCTTTGATCTCCGCAATACAGTTCCTTCAAGGGGCGTGCCCCTTCTCTGAGCCGCCGCTGGCTTCTGACCTGCGGGTTCTCCTTATCGGATTTACCCGCCTCCCGGTATTTCCTGATTGCCTCTCTATTCGGAGACACAGACGGACCATCTCTTGTTCTCGCCTTTCTGCCGCCCTCCATCCCAATTTTGCCCCTGCTTTTTTGTTCTGCCCTCTCTGTATAAACATATCGACCATGGACGCTCTGTTCTCCTCATCTGTGCTGGACGTTCTTCTTGTCCGTGTGAACCGACTCCTAGGAATGAAGACATGAGGAGCGCGAAGGCGGCAATGCCGAAGCAGGTTCTGTTGTGCCTTTTCATAGGTATAAAACATTTATCTTAAAATACCCTAATTATAGTTGATTTGATATATAATAGGCCATATTGTGATATATTATTCACCATCGTGCATGTATTTTAAAGTAGGCCGAAAGAGGTTCATGTAGTTTCTTCTCTGTAGATGTGCCGGTCTGAGAAGAGTCCTTCTTGTCTCCTTATAGATTTATGACTGAGATAAGGATATTCTCTAGATGCATCTGGTGCTAATTATCCCTATGGTTTAATGTCTATTGATGAAGCAGAAAATCTGTGATCTATACTTGTATAGTGACCATTACGTTTTTAGTATAAGGTAATCAATAGGACGTATCGTTTTATATTGTTGAATATTATGAAGGACGTCAATGCTTCTATCATCCTATATACCGGTACTTCTCACTGGGAACGCATACACTTCTAAAGCATGATGAGAAGAATTTAAAGTGTAGACTGTGTTAATGAGTCCTCGTTCAGGGAAGATGGTGTTATTTTAACTAGCAATCACTCACGGTTAGAGTAACCGAGGAGACACACATGTCTGGGAGAGTACAAGGTCCATTATATTCTTATCGCTACACAAATAAGAGTATGGGAAAAGTCTAAATGGTACCACAAAGTCTATGCCTTAATTGGTTTTTGTGTCAAAATGAATCCCTTAGCTCCCTTACGATTCCATATATTATGTGTATAGAATGTAAGAGAAATCAGACCTGGACAGTTAACCCTTAATAGTGATGATGCTAGTAGCTTATGCAATAGGTAACATCGCACCAACAGCCAAAATGCATTCTGGGAGATCCAGTGACATCACAGTCATTATCATATGCACACGACAATGATTGGAAAACTCCAAGTTAGGAAGGTGTGTCTGAGGCCTCATGCACACGGCCGTTGTTTTGGTCCGCATCCGAGCCGCAGTTTTGGCGGCTCGGATGCGGAACCATTCACTCTCGTGTGCTGCCCGCATCCGTTGCTCCGTTCCGTGGCCCCGCTAAAAAAATAGAACATGTCCTATTCTTGTCCGCGCTTTGCGGACAAGAATAGGCAGTTATATTAAAGGCTGTCCGTGCCGTTCTGCAAATTGCGGAACGCACACAGACGCCATCCGTGTTTTGCGGATCTGCGGACCGCAAAAAACGGAACGGTTGTGTGCATGTAGCCTAACTGATAGGTTTGTGATCATAAACCGCACACACATGAAGGAAAAGGAAAACAGGGAGCAACAGAAGACACAGGAACACAGAGAAAGAAGGAAAGAAAGGAGAGACCCCAGGATCAGGGCCGACCTCCCTTAGACTCTGCATATCAACTGCACGGGTAACGTAGAACTGTATGATCTGTAGTATCGATTGAATTAATTGGCCTGATATTTAGGAAAATCCCCGCTTTATTGTAGATGTATAATGTACAATATTATCGCTATTAAAGATGCACATTACTGAAAAAAGATCGAATATTGATAGAGAGAATCTCTGATTGGAATATTCATTCCATAGTCATATCAGGCCTGATAATCTAGAACCTATGAAGCAATACTACCCGATATCCGAGATGGGTCATAGTCTGAGCAGAGCAAGGGTCTGTCCTTATCACTATGGAGTGTATATCTCCTAACTGTCGTCCAGACGCTGGTATTACATTCTTATGTTTGAGAGGCGATAGGGAACACTGGTAGAAGTCTTAGAGCCATCTAGTGGCGAATTTTGGGTACTGCACATCACTGTGTGTTTTTTGCATATTATTAAAGCGAACCTTTCACCTCATTTTCACTTTTTAAACTAGCCACAGTACCTTATAGATTATCTTGAGTGTGTTGTTATCCATGTTAGTGCCACTTTCCTGCGCTTTTTATTCATTAAAAAAACGTCTTATAAAGTTCTGATTTCGCGCTCCAACAGTCACGCAACAAGTCAAGGGGGTAGCCCTTCCCTCTCCTCTGGCCGTACCGCCCCTGCCCTAACGCCGCCTCTATGCTTTGTAATTGACAGCCGGCTCAGTCGCCGGGACGGCGCTTCTGAATCCTGCGCATGCGCCGTCCTCCTCATTCACCGCGCGATCCCGTCTTTCTGGCGGACACAAGCGCGACCATGTAACAGGATCGCGCATGCGCTGTACGCGATGCCTGCCTGTCTGCTCTCCCTCCCGTGCGCGCGCAAATAAAATACCTTCGGATCATTAGAACAATGCTCCGCTCACGATAATCACTGGCTTGCAATCTGCAGCAAGTCTACAGTGATCACGTGGGGCACTTGGAGCCTGAAGATAGTGGAGCGCGCGCACGGGAGGGAGAGCAGACAGGCAGGCATCGCGTACGGCGCATGCGCGATCCTGTTACATGGTCGATCCTGTTACACGCGCTTTTTTTTTTAAATAACACACTGCCGGGCGGAGGCTTCCGCCTGGCAGTGTGTTCGCTGACGTCACCGGCTCTGATAGGCGTTTTACTGGCTAGGGCAGCGCTAAAGTCCGCCCATTAGTGTCGGTGACATCACCAGGCTTCCTGGCAGCCCGGTTCGTCACCGGAACTCTTGAAAATGCCTTTGCCCTGCATTAACTGCTCCGATGCTCAAGTCAGGGGGGCTGCCTGGGTGAAAATGGAGGGATGTCAGCTCTGAACCTGGACAACCCCTTTAAGCTTTGATTGCATTTTAAGTTATTGTACACTGCTCAAAAAAATAAAGGGAACACAAAAATAACACATCCTAGATCGGAGTTAATTAAATATTCTTCTGAAATCCTTTGTTCTTTACATAGTTGAATGTGCGGACAACAAAATCACACAAAAATAAAAAAACGGAAATCAAATTTTTTAACCCATGGAGGTCTGGATTTGGAGTCACCCTCAAAATTAAAGTGGAAAAACACACTACAGGCTGATCCAACTTTGATGTAATGTCCTTAAAACAAGTCAAAATGAGGCTCAGTAGTGTGTGTGGCCTCCACGTGCCTGTATGACCTCCCTACAACGCCTGTGCATGCTCCTGATGAGGTGGCGGACGGTCTCCTGAGGGATCTCCTCCCAGACCTGGACTAAAGCATCTGCCAACTCCTGGACAGTCTGTGGTGCAACGTGACGTTGGTGGATAGAGCGAGACATGATGTCCCAGATGTGCTCAATTGGATTCAGGTCTGGGGAACGGGCGGGCCAGTCCATAGCATCAATGCCTTCGTCTTGCAGGAACTGCTGACACACTCCAGCCACATGAGCTCTAGCATTGTCTTGCATTAGGAGGAACCCAGGGCCAACCGCACCAGCATATGGTCTCACAAGGGGTCTGAGGATCTCATCTCGGTACCTAATGGCAGTCAGGCTACCTCTGGCGAGCACATGGAGGGCTGTGCGGCCCTCCAAAGAAATGCCACCCCACACCATTACTGACCTAATGCCAAACCGGTCATGCTGGAGGATGTTGTAGGCAGCAGAACATTCTCCACGGCATCTCCAGACTCTGTCACGTCTGTCACATGTGCTCAGTGTGAACCTGCTTTCATCTGTGAAGAGCACAGGCGCCAGTGGCGAATTTGCCAATCTTGGTGTTTTCTGGCAAATGCCAAACGTCCTGCACAGTGTTGGGCTGTAAGCACAACCCCACCTGTGGACGTCGGGCCCTTATATCACCCTCATGGAGTCTGTTTCTGACCGTTTGAGCAGACACATGCACATTTGTGGCCTGCTGGAGGTCATTTTGCAGGGCTCTGGCAGTGCTCCTCCTGTTCCTCCTTGCACAAAGGCGGAGGTAGCGGTCCTGCTGCTGGGTTGTTGGCCTCCTCCACGTCTCCTGATGTACTGGCCTGTCTCCTGGTAGCGCCTCCATGCTCTGGACACTACGCTGACAGACACAGCAAACCTTCTTGCCACAGCTCGCATTGATGTGCCATCCTGGATAAGCTGCACTACCTGAGCCACTTGTGGGGGTTGTAGACTCCGTCTCATGCTACCACTAGAGTGAAAGCACCGCCAGCATTCAAAAGTGACCAAAACATCAGCCAGGAAGTATAGGAACTGAGAAGTGGTCTGTGGTCACCACCTGCAGAACCACTCCTTTATTGGGGGTGTCTTGCTAATTGCCTATAATTTCCACCTGTTGTCTGTCCCATGTGAAATTGATTGTCACTCAGTGTTGCTTCCTAAGTGGACAGTTTGATGTCACAGAAGTGTGATTGACTTGGAGTTACATTGTGTTGGTTAAGTGTTCCCTTTATTTTTTTGAGCAGTGTATAATAAATCATTTATATTTTTGCATAGACGCTTGTACCATGTTTTACTGATTGCACAATATAATTAGATTAACGACAAACTCTTTTTGAGGTGTTTTATATGTCCACCTCGAGGATCATTTCCCTTTGCTCCTGTCTTTTATATGAAGCATTTGCTTTCTATCCCCGACCGTTCTCACAGAGGCTTTTCTAAACAATGGTCCCAAATCTGCTGTCCTTAAAAGTCATCGCGCCTCATTCCCCGCCGGAGCACGACTTGGCACCATCAAAATACTCCCGCCATAATGGGATTAGGAAACACACCGCGATAAATGCCCACCTAGAATAAAACACCCTCAAAACATGTGCTGGTGTCTCCTTGATGCCCTCGTACAGTAATAGCTCTTAGATGCCCCACCAAGAACAGGGTCACCGTCCCCCCCCCCCCCCAATCTAATGGAGCGGCCGGTCGGGCGTGCCCCCTGCGGCTCCATTCATTCTCTATGGGAACCCTGATAAGTGGGTTGTTTAGAGTGTGCCCATCACAGGTGCGCCTTGTCACACTGGCATCATAAACGTGCCAGCCACATAAAGCATTGGGGGTCATTTACTAAAGACTGGCGCCTAGTCCCAACACACTGCAGCCATATTACCTCAGCATGAACTCAGCGAGCCCTTTAGGAGGCGGGGATTCATTACACAGCGAGCCCTTTAGGAGGCGGGGATTCATTACACAGCGAGCCCTTTAGGAGGCGGGGATTCATTACACAGCGAGCCCTTTAGGAGGCGGGGATTCATTACACAGCGAGCCCTTTAGGAGGCGGGGATTCATTACACAGCGAGCCCTTTAGGAGGCGGGGATTCATTACACAGCGAGCCCTTTAGGAGGCGGGGATTCATTACACAGCGAGCCCTTTAGGAGGCGGGATTCATTACACAGCGAGCCCTTTAGGAGGCGGGGATTCATTACACAGCGAGCCCTTTAGGAGGCGGGGATTCATTACACAGCGAGACCTTTAGGAGGCGGGGTTTCATTACACAGCGAGCCCTTTAGGAGGCGGGGTTTCATTACACAGCGAGCCCTTTAGGAGGCGGGGTTTCATTACACAGCGAGCCCTTTAGGAGGCGGGGATTCATTACACAGCGAGCCCTTTAGGAGGCGGGGATTCATTACACAGCGAGCCCTTTAGGAGGCGGGGATTCATTACACAGCGAGCCCTTTAGGAGGCGGGGATTCATTACACAGCGAGACCTTTAGGAGGCGGGGTTTCATTACACAGCGAGCCCTTTAGGAGGCGGGGTTTCATTACACAGCGAGCCCTTTAGGAGGCGGGGTTTCATTACACAGCGAGCCCTTTAGGAGGCGGGGATTCATTACACAGCGAGCCCTTTAGGAGGCGGGGATTCATTACACAGCGAGCCCTTTAGGAGGCGGGGATTCATTACACAGCGAGCCCTTTAGGAGGCGGGGTTTCATTACACAGCGAGCCCTTTAGGAGGTGGGGATTCATTACACAGCGAGCCCTTTAGGAGGCGGGGATTCATTACACAGCGAGCCCTTTAGGAGGCGGGGATTCATTACACAGCGAGCCCTTTAGGAGGCGGGGATTCATTACACAGTGAGCCCTTTAGGAGGCGGGGATTCATTACACAGTGAGCCCTTTAGGAGGCGGGGATTCATTACACAGCGAGCCCTTTAGGAGGCGGGGTTTCATTACACAGCGAGACCTTTAGGAGGCGGGGATTCATTACACAGTGAGCCCTTTAGGAGGCGGGGATTCATTACCTGTGTAGATGTTGCTGTACTTTCCGCCATATTGTGTGGTCACCTCCGGGCCAATAGACGCACTGGAGAGAGACGGGAACTGGCTGAGATCGCGGTATAAGGCGGCAACGTCCTTGGGTTTACTGATCACCTGGAAGAAATCAAATCACCGGAAATGGCGTCTCCGACACCCAGGGGACAAGAAAAGCGGGTGACCCCATCCTGGGAGCTGCTACACTGGTCGTCACCCAGGATTTCACTGCGGTGACTCCGTCTCTCCCTCCCTTCAGCCCCTGAGCTCCAGACAACACCCCGCCACCGCCGAGCCCTCATCCGCCACCCCCGCCGAGCCCTCATCCGCCACCCCCGCCGAGCCCTCATCCGCCACCCCCGCCGAGCCCTCATCCGCCACCCCCTCATCCGACACCCCGCAGTCACAGAGCCCCCGTCCGACACCCCGCAGTCACAGAGCCCCCGTCCGACACCCCGCAGTCACAGAGCCCCCGTCCGACACCCCGCAGTCACAGAGTCCTCGTCTGACACCCCGCAGTCACAGAGCCCCCGTCCGACACCCCGCAGTCACAGAGCCCCCGTCCGACACCCCGCAGTCACAGAGCCCTCGTCCGACACCCCGCAGTCACAGAGTCCTCGTCCGACACCCCGCAGTCACAGAGTCCTCGTCCGACACCCCGCAGTCACAGAGTCCTCGTCTGACACCCCGCAGTCACAGAGTCCTCGTCTGACACCCCGCAGTCACAGAGCCCTCGTCTGACACCCCGCAGTCACAGAGTCCTCGTCTGACACCCCGCAGTCACAGAGCCCTCGTCTGACACCCCGCCGTGCTCACAGTGACCCCGCTGACGGCCACAAATCACAGTCCTCCCAATCATGTGACCGCCACATGCTGCCCACTCTGACCTGGTGACATCATCACTCCATGTGGCTGCCACTTGTAGTCCACTCATAATCTGCAGGTGACGCTGGGACTAGTAGTTCCCACAATGACTAGACGGAACACGCTGAGAGTTGTAGTTCTCTGCTCTGCCACAGTCTGACCAGGCCCCTCATCATAACTTCTGTGGCCCCAAACTTCTCCCGGAAGTAGGGAGCACTTACCTGAGCCGCCGCCATCTCTATCCGGGGGAGACGACTGCCACCTCCGGCCCAGTAACAGTGGTTCCTCCTGCGCTCACTGATTGGCTCACCACACCTGGGGGCCGGCCCACACGTGACAGGTTGAGCAGGTGGCGGCGTACGCGCAGGATGTTATGTCATGTGACTGAGCTCGCTTCTTTATCGCCATGGAGATTCGGGAACGTTGTAACACGTGATGTGCGGCGGCCATGTTTGTTAAGGGCACAGTAATTAGGGATGACTGTGTGGAGTGGCCGCCGACATATTTGATAAGGGAATGTGACTATCACAGCGGGCGAGGGACCCAGGAGCAGCGGGAGAGTCATGTGACCTCATATGCCCCGCCCCCTCCCATTGTGTTCTCTGCAGCCTGTAATGTTTCCTGACTGATATCTGCTGAGAGTTGTGATCCTTTCATTTATCTCTGACCCTCTCAGCAGCCGCTGATCCCTGTCATGGCCGTCCCGTGCAACGTGCGAGCGCCGGTTCCACTCCAGGTGGGGGATGGGACACCAGAGCCGGGTCGTCCGGGCGTGAACGTCATCGATGTCACCTTCCCCTCTTCTCAGGCGGTGGATGTGAGTGGTGGGCGGGGCCTCTGTGTGCGGGGGTGTGATCTCTCTGTGGGGGTGCGGCCCCTTTGCAAGAACAGTTGCTGTTTGGGGGCGTGGCCTCTGTGCAGGGGCGTGATTTTCGTGCCTCTGTCCTGTGGTTTTTGTGTGGGGGTGTGGCCTCTGTGCAGGGGCGTTCCCTGATTACCTCCTTTTCTCAGGTGCAGGAGATTTCCTTCAGGAATTTCTACACGGCTTTTCTCACCATAAAAATCCAGCAGCGGGGAGCGACGGCGTCCAGGAAGAGCAGGACGCAGACATGGCGGACGTGTGTGAGGAACCTGCATCTGATGCCCAACCCCCACATGGAGGAGGGGTCCCAGGACTACGTGTCTCTGCACCGGCCGCAGGTGAGGCAAAACCCCCGCCTCTGGGATTGTCAGAGAGCTGACCCTTTATTCCACACAAGCAGACATCTTTATAACACATCTGACCCCGCCACGGGGTGGGAAGCGAAATGATTTGATTGGTTATTCATAACCGGTAACACTGACAGAATTGTAATAAATAAGAGGTTTCTGCAGCATGAACTCTCTCCTGTCCGTCAGACTCTGAGGAGGGAGCGAGGGGCTGCTTACCTTGACCACATATGGATTCTCATCCCTCCCAATTCCCCCATTTTGAGGTATCTTTGAGCTGACCTCTTAACCCCGAGGCCAGATTCCCTCTCGATAATCCTGGTAGATTCTCCTTTTGGTGCAGAACCTGTTAAGGAGGACCAGACCTGTGGGCGTGTCCCTGGCTGTGAGCGCTCCGCTCTGATTGGATCGTGCTCACAGCCAGGGAGACGCCCACAGCAGAAGACTGAGTCTCCTCCCCGTTGCGAGTTTAATGCTCATTATACTACAGTGCGCCAAATCATCGGGGGGAGGGGGGGGCACAGCGGACGAACGGGAGGGGGGCTTTTGAAAAAAAAAAAAAACATGGCATCAGTGGGGTCCGCCCTCCAAGGTTATACCATAATGAGCCTCGGTCAGAACTGATGACAGGTCCTCTCTAACCCCGGCACATACTACCGTTATAACCAGCACTCCGTGCAGTATTGTTTGTCTGCCACCAGGAGCCTCCACCCGCCCTGCTCTGGGGGAAGGGACCGCAGGGGGTCATGCTTCTCACCTTCAGGCCCTGGTCTTCTTTGGGAGACAAACTGCCAACATGACCTATGAAGAAGTCCTTTAACAGTCAGAGGGATTGCCGGATAAGGCAGACTTCCTGAACTCGCTGAGTGCAGATCCCACAGTCCTTCGTTGTCCTGTCATGGAGTCCTGTGAACAGCCCCTGGTGGTTGGTGCGGGGCCGTGTCCCCGTTCTCCTGCAGTGGTCGGTGCGGGGCCGTGTCCCCGTTCTCCTGCAGTGGTCGGTGCGGGGCCGTGTCCCCGTTCTCCTGCAGTGGTCGGTGCGGGGCTGTGTCCCCGTTCTCCTGCAGTGGTCGGTGCGGGGCCGTGTCCCCGTTCTCCTGCAGTGGTCGGTGCGGGGCCGTGTCCCCGTTCTCCTGCAGTGGTCGGTGCGGGGCCGTGTCCCCGTTCTCCTGCAGTGGTCGGTGCGGGGCCGTGTCCCCGTTCTCCTGCAGTGGTCGGTGCGGGACCGTGTCCCTGTTCTCCTGCAGTGGTCGGTGCGGGACCGTGTCCCCGTTCTCCTGCAGTGGTCGGTGCGGGGCCGTGTCCCCGTTCTCCTGCAGTGGTTGGTGCGGGGCCGTGTCCCCGTTCTCCTGCAGTGGTCGGTGCGGGGCCGTGTCCCCGTTCTCCTGCAGTGGTCGGTGCGGGACCGTGTCCCCGTTCTCCTGCAGTGGTCGGTGCGGGGCCGTGTCCCCGTTCTCCTGCAGTGGTTGGTGCGGGGCCGTTGTCCCAGGATTAGGGCCGCCATCAGCAGGGGGATCCTCATCCTCGGGCGTCAGGACCTTCTTGCAGTGAGAAGCGTGGATCCGGTTAGGCTTTCCTGCTGTATAGTAGTCAGCAGGACTTGGGAAGGACCATCGCATGTGGGGTCCGGGCCGCTCTTCACACGTCCCCTGGTTGCAGACTGTGTTCCTTCTACTGGATCTGGAAGGGAAGCAAACACTCGTTTATGGCTGCGCTCAGGCCTCTCGGTGAGGGCCACATGTAGCTGGTAGGCCATCATTGCTCATTCACAACTGTTATGGAGAATACAATCCTAACCTGGGGGCGCTTCCAAACAGGATCTCAAATGGGGGTAATCCTGTCCTTCTGTTTGGAGAGGTCCTGACTGAGTATAAGGCTAAGGGCCAACACTGGCCAAGGCCGCCGAGTTTCCTTCATGGCTTTCTGGATGGTTAATTTGAGCGTGCCATTTAGACGCTCGACGCGGCCGCTGTTTTGGGGGTGGTATGCTGTATGGAAAGCTTGGTGACCCCTAAAGCCTGCGTCACTTCCCTCATGTCTGATTCCGTAACTTCAGGGACCCCATGCCTGCACACCAGCTCGCTGAGCAGCTTCTTTACCGTGTTCTTTGCCTTTGCTACTGGGAAGGCTTCCGGCCACCCTGAAAAGAGATCAGCACCCACGAGGACAAACCCCCATCCTCCTGCCTGAGGCAGTTGTATATAGTCTATCTGCAGTCTCTGTAACGGGTGAAGTGGCCGGGGGGGGGCTCGCTTGGAGTCTTCACCACTTGCCCGGGATTGTTCAGTGCACAGACCATACATCCCTGTACAAACCGAGCGGCTGCTGTAGGAAATCCTGGAGCAATCCACCCTGCATTGACCGCACTTACCATGTGTGGCCCGTGGGCCTCCGGAGCCATAGCTGGGTATAGAGGGCACGGTAGACAAATTGTGTCCTTGTTTCTCCAAATTCCATGTTCATCAGGTTTGGCCCCTTGTTTTGCCCAAAGTTCTTCTTCCTCAGGAGGGGCTTGTTCGAGCATTCTTTGAAATGTCCTTACTGAGATGTCCTCAGGTCTCGAGGCTCTCCCCGGGGTGGCGTCAGCATCTAGTGGCTGGAGGGCACCCTGTCTGCCCGATCATTGCCTTCTGCTTCCACCGTGGTACGTCTTATGTGGGCCTTTACCTTAATAATAGTGTATAAATACCACGCAAAGAAGAGTAAATTTACTTCCCATAGATTAAAATCTCCCCCTGCTGAGGAAGCAGAACGGCGAAACGTACGTCGGGGAGGCAGCGTCCACACCTCCTGCTACTATCTGCTCACTATAGTAGTTATCTCCGCTACCTTACTTTGACATGGTCTTGGTACGTGGTGTTCGGGAGTGTTTCAGAGGGCGGATTTCCCTGATCTACTCCATTCAGCGCATTGTATGCTTTCTATACCTCACTCCCTACCCAGTACTTGTTCATTGACCCATTACTATTCTGTGCATTCATTCAGGTTAGGTGGCCTTTTTATTGGATAGCTTCACTATATGCTAACCATTATTATGGAATCGATATGATTATGATTTGTTTTTTGATTTGTGTCTTTTGAATAAACATTACGTTTTTAATCTATGGGAAGTAAATTGACTCTTCTTTGCGCGGTATTTATGTAATAATAATAATAGAGTATCCCTGTTACAGTCATTGTAGTAGAATTTGACCTATTGGTAATTAACTTAATAATAGCGACCTCCTCTGGTAATAACAGAGTCCATAAGTTCAAGTACAGAGTCTTTATCTGTAATTGGCCGGCCTGCGGATGTTAGAAAGGCTCTAGCCCGCCAAATGGGTCCATAGTCATGTGCAATACCAAAAGCATACCTGGAGTCCGTGTAGATGTTCACCTTCTTCCCCTTGGCCAATTTCCACGCCTCTTGCGCTGACATGTGAGATGGCCGTGGTTCAGCTATCCCTACCTCATGCTGTGTGACCACTGCATATCCAGTGTGGAACTGGCTGTCCTCTCCCATCAACCTGCTTTCATCTACAAAATACTCAACATCAGGGTTATCGAGGGGGTTTTCATGGACATGATTAACTCCTGAGGTTTCTTGTTGCATTAATTGTACACAGTCATGGGGGTCATGTTCCATCATGTCATTTAGGAGGCTGCCCGTACCTTCTATGCACCCTTCCCCCATTTCTGAATCTGTGATTGGTAACAAAGTAGCAGGATTCAGAGTAGTACACCTTGTGAAGGAAATGTTAGCGGCATGAGGAGTGCACACTGGAGTCTGAGTGGCCTGGCCATAGAAATATGCTGAGGTTAGACCTGTGTTAATAGGCCCTGTATGTCATGGGGTGTTTGTACAGTCACCGGGTAGTCCATCACAATGTCAGAGGCTTTTTCTATCATTGCCTGCACTGCCCCTACCGCTCTGACACAGGAGGGGCGCCTCTGGCGACAGGATCTAATTTTGCTGAGAAGTACCTCACTGGCGCTGGCGGTCACCATGTTTTTGAGTCAGTACACTATTGGAGGTTGTAAGACTGTCACCTTGTTAACTTCTCTAAGACCATGAACCATCCTGTAACTGACAGGCTGTCCCCTAACTGGTTTCTTCTTTATTGGGAACAGCGGGGTATTAGCGGGAGATACTGTTTTTAGCAATACACCGGCCTGGAGGAAAGCATCAAATTGTCCCCTGCTATCTCCTGGGCATGACTGGAGGGGCCGACATCCTGGCTTAAGATGCACAGTGACCGGAGACACGGGGAGTCTTCCAATGTCTTTTTAGATGTTGCCCATAAATCTTTCAATACCACCTCAAGAACATCCTGGTCTACAAGGGTTAATTCTCAGGCAGGGCCAGTGTCGCTATTTAAGGGACATAAAACTTCCTCGGGGGCCCCAAAATCTACACGGGTAGTGCTGTCGGGGTAACAGTGTATGTGGGGTCTGTGGTGAAACCAACCTCGCCACTGGGTGGTGGAGAAGCCTGCTTGCCAGCCTCTTGCCCCAGGATTATGGGCCCTCTCATCAGCCCATGCTAAACTAAAACCCCATGGCGATTTGACTGTGTTTGTGGCATCTGAGCGCTGTTTGGATATATTGAGCGCTCAGATCCAAGCCATCTGGGGATATGTTAAATGTCTGTTTACTGTAATGGTTGGGACATTGTATGTTTGAGTGGTAATGTCTGTCCTATTGTCTCCATGTGTGTATTGGCGATTTCCCTTTGTCCTGAGAGATAATTGACTATCTCCTCGGTTGTCTCCAGGACAGAAGACATTGTGTATTCTCCTGCCTGTGATAATTACATCAACCCAGTGTGTAAGGTAATTGTATCACAGGCAGAGGGGAGGATTTTGTGTGGGAGTGTTTTACTGTATAGTACGTGTTTATTGGTTGTTTTTACAAAACCCTGTGGGTGGTACTAGTGTGTACCAATGTTATATAAGAGCAATAAACACACAGCTCTGGGTGACCACTGCTTGACCCTCAACACGGAGCTTGGTCTCGTTCTTGGGGGGATTCACTGTATGCTGTTAGAGACTGATTGCTAGGAGTGTAAGCCGCTTGGGTGCGTTTCCTATTCGTCTGCTAGCAGCTATTCGTGAGGTTCCGTCCGGAGTTTGGAGCATTCCCTTGTATGCCGTTACAGGGTCCCAGAGCTTGCAAAACATCAGTCCCTAAAAGAGGTTCTGGAGGTTTTCTTTGACCTCTAACGGACACAGGGCGTACAGGTATGACCTGTGTATTTCTGATCACTGGCGGGCGGTGATCAGAACAGGGTGCTTGCTGAAATCATTGCTGACCCCCCCCCCCCCCCTGTATCGGCGATCGCTGCAAACCACAGGTCAATTCAGACCTGCGGTTTGCAGCGTTTCCAGGTCATTCGGGTCTCAGATGACCCGGAATAGGAGGGTGATCGGTGGTGTAATATACACCACCAATCCCCCTCCGTAGATCCTGTGAGGTGGCGGTGACGCCAACTCTCAGAATCGCCTGTGATTGGCTGGACAGAGCGCTGCTATCCCCGCCCACAGACTTCCGTGTGAGCGAGGAGAGAGGAGCCCCGTGTCGGTCCCTCTTCCTCCCACACGATCCGCCGCCATCCGTGGCCCCAGAGCCACCATATAGTGCCATCTGGCACATAAACATTTAGGGAGAGCTTTAGGTTAGGCAGGGAGAGTTCTTTTTTGTGTGCAGCACCTGGATCTGAGGGTGTCTGGGGTCCACAGCACCCTCAGCTGTGTGACCCCCGCGCCCCCAGGGGTGCTGCAGCTTGTGTCCCCCCCCCTCCACATTTGTTGGGGCACAAGCGCTTTTTTTTTGTAGGTGCGCTGACTGTGGTCGGCACTCTTAGCTGTAAAAGAGCGTCCGGCCACTGTTTAGCGCATCGCCCACCCCACCGCAGGGTATACGTAAAAACACACCGTCCCCCACACACACTAACTAAAGTTCTACACACACGCACTCCCCTTTAGCGTTAGAAGATGGTCCGCCGGATGTTCTCGGCCAAGGAAGCATACGCCCAGCTGCTCTCCGACTCCGAGAGCCCCAGTGAGGACGAGGATGACCCCACTTTCCTGTTGTCATCCGAGTGATGATGATGAGCCGCCAGGCGAAGCCAGGGGACCGCCATGTTAGGGACCCTGTGGCCCACCCTAGTACGAGCAGCTCTGGGGCTCGTACTAGTTTTCCGGCCCACCAGTTAAGTCCACCGGAGCCCCCTGCCGGTGACCTTGTCTGGTGTACCCCAGAGCGTTTTAAACCTGTGATTCCTGATTTTGTAGGCCAACCAGGAATCCAGATTCCCACAGTGGGCTTCTCTGGATACGACTACTTTAGTCTTTTTCAGTGACCACTTTGTAAATCTAATGGTGGAGCAGACGAACCTGTACGCCCAACAGTTCATTAGTCAACACCCGGGCTCCTATTTGGCCAGGCCCGGTGGCTGGACCCCGGTCAGTGCAGCCGAGATGAGGACATTTTGGGGCCTCGTGCTGCACATGGGCCTAGTCAAGAAACCCAGTGTCAGGCTGTACTGGAGTGGGGACGTCCTCTACCAGACCCCACTGTACAGTACGGTCATGACACGCTCCCGGTTTGAGGCCATCCGGAAATGCCTGCATTATGCAGATAATGCAGCATGTCCACCCCGAGGTGATCCTGCCCATGACCGTCTGTATAAGATACGGCCGGTCATCGATCACTTTGGGGCCATATTTGTACAGGCCGATGTACCTGGAAGGGGGGGTCGCGGTTGATGAGTCTCTCATTGCTTTCAAGGGGAGACTCATTTTCCGCCAGTATGTTCCCTCTAAGCGGGCGAGGTATGGCGTGAAGCTGTACACACTTTGTGAGAGTACCTCAGGGTACACTTACAAGTTTTGTGTGTACGAGGGGCGAGATTCCCGTATTCAACCCCCAGAATGTCCCCCCACTCTGGGTGTTAGCGGGAAACTCGTGTGGGACCTTATGCACCCACTGCTGGATAAGGGTTACCACCTGTACGTGGATAACTTTTATACTAGTATCCCCTTGTTCCAGTCCCTTGCCGCCAGATCCACGTCCGCTTGTGGGACTGTGCGGAAAAATCAACGCGGCCTCCCTGCCTACCCCCTCCAGGTACCTATCCCCAGGGGTGAGACCCGTGCCCTTACCAGTGGAAACCTGTTGCTGGTCAGATATAATGACAAGAGGAATGTCCTTGTACTGTCCACAATCCACGGTAACGGCATCACCCCTGTCCCTGTGCGAGGTACCGCGGCAACGGTCCTCAAGCCCGATTGTATCGTCGCCTACAATCAGTATATGGGAGGAGTGGATCTCTCGGATCAAGTCCTCACGCCATATAACGCCATGCGCAAAACCCGGGCATTGTACAAAAAAGTTACGGTCTACTTGGTGCAGGTTGCCATGTACAACTCTTTTGTACTATCCCGAAGCGCTGGCAGCACAGGGACATTCCTCCAGTTCTATGAGGCCGTCCTCATGGCCCTGATCTTTTCTGACCGGGAAAGAGCAGGCCGGAGTACCTCGGGAACTGGAGGCGCCCGGATCGTCCCTGGCCAACACTTTCCAGGTGTGGTCTCCCATACTGGAAAGAAGGGACGGACCCAAAAAGGTGCAGAGTCACAGGAGGGGGATACGGAAGGACACCACCACTCAGTGCGACACGTGCCCCGATCATCCGGGCCTCTGCGTTATCGATTGCTTCAGGGAGTATCACACTTCCATGGAGTACTACATTTATAATCCCCTTCCCCAATTTTAATTTATTTGTCCACAGTCTTCCAAATTTTTTTGGGGGGCATGTCACATTTAGGAAGTCACATGGTGCCAGAACGGCAATAAACCCCCACATGGTACACCATTTAGGAAACTAGACCCCTCAAAGTACATAACAAGGGGTCTAGCTTCCTAACTGTGTGCCATGTGGGGGTTTCCTCACTTTCAACCTCACAAGCTACTTTTATCAATGTATCAACCACTTCTTCACATCCACGATTCTTTATCCAACCACAATGTGTCCCCCTGAATCTTTCCCAGACGAGCTTCCTCCCTAAATCAGGTTTGCACCGTACTAGTACTGCTAGGGTTAAGATTCCCATACGTCATCTCTGCCTTCTCCAACACTCTGTCCACCTTCTTCAGACCCTCCAAACCTCCTCTTTCCTTCACCAATGTTTTGGCCGTCTTATAACCTTCGAGTTATTCTGAAATTATTCCCCATTGCTCTTCAACTGTACCAGAAAGTAACAAAATTCAGACGTCTGTTTCCCCTCAGTCTCCTCACTATATCACCTAGTGTACTCTGTGCTGAGCCTGAGTCTCCTCACTATATCACCTAGTGTACTCTGTGCTGAGCCTGAGTCTCCTCACTATATCACCTAGTGTACTCTGTGCTGAGCCTGAGTCTCCTCAGAGCTTCCTCACTATATCACCTAGTGTACTCTGTACTGAGCCTCAGTCTCCTCAGAGCTTCCTCACTATATCACCTAGTGTACTCTCTACTGAGCCTCAGTCTCCTCAGAGCTTCCTCATTATATCACCTAGTGTACTCTGTACTGAGCCTCAGTCTCCTCAGAGCTTCTTCACTATATCACCTAGTGTACTCTGTACTGAGCCTGAGTCTCCTCAGAGCTTCCTCACTATATCACCTAGTGTACTCTGTACTGAGCCTCAGTCTCCTCAGAGCTTCCTCACTATATCACCTAGTGTACTCTGTACTGAGCCTCAGTCTCCTCAGAGCTTCCTCACTATATCACCTAGTGTACTCTGTACTGAGCCTCAGTCTCCTCAGAGCTTCCTCACTATATCACCTAGTGTACTCTGTACTGACCCTCAGTCTCATCAGAGCTTCCTCACTATATCACCTAGTGTACTCTGTACTGAGCCTCAGTCTCCTCACTATATCACCTAGTGTACTCTGTACTGAGCCTCAGTCTCCTCAGAGCTTCCTCACTATATCACCTAGTGTACTCTGTACTGAGCCTCAGTCTCCTCACTATATCACCTAGTGTACTCTGTACTGTGCCTCAGTCTCCTCAGAGCTTCCTCACTATATCACCTAGTGTACTCTGTACTGAGCCTCAGTCTCCTCAGAGCTTCCTCACTATATCACCTAGTGTACTCTGTACTGAGCCTCAGTCTCCTCAGAGCTTCCTCACTATATCACCTAGTGTACTCTGTACTGAGCCTCAGTCTCCTCAGAGCTTCCTCACTATATCACCTAGTGTACTCTGTACTGTGCCTCAGTCTCCTCAGAGCTTCCTCACTATATCACCTAGTGTACTCTGTACTGAGCCTCAGTCTCCTCAGAGCTTCCTCACTATATCACCTAGTGTACTCTGTACTGAGCCTCAGTCTCCTCAGAGCTTCCTCACTATATCACCTAGTGTACTCTGTACTGAGCCTCAGTCTCCTCAGAGCTTCCTCACTATATCACCTAGTGTACTCTGTACTGAGCCTCAGTCTCCTCAGAGCTTCCTCACTATATCACCTAGTGTACTCTGTACTGAGCCTCAGTCTCCTCAGAGCTTCCTCACTATATCCCCTAGTGTACTCTGTTACTGAGCCTCAGTCTCCTCAGAGCTTCCCCACTATATCACCTAGTGTACTCTGTACTGAGCCTCAGTCTCCTCAGAGCTTCCCCACTATATCACCTAGTGTACTCTGTACTGTGCCTCAGTCTCCTCAGAGCTTCCTCACTATATCACCTAGTGTACTCTGTACTGAGCCTCAGTCTCATCAGAGCTTCCTCACTATATCACCTAGTGTACTCTGTACTGAGCCTCAGTCTCCTCAGAGCTTCCTCACTATATCACCTAGTGTACTCTGTACTGAGCCTCAGTCTCCTCAGAGCTTCCTCACTATATCACCTAGTGTACTCTGTACTGAGCCTCAGTCTCCTCAGTCTCCTCACTATATTACCTGTGTACTCTGTACTGAGCCTCAGTCTCCTCAGAGCTTCCTCACTATATCACCTAGTGTACTCTGTACTGAGCCTCAGTCTCCTCAGAGCTTCCTCACTATATCACCTAGTGTACTCTGTACTGAGCCTCAGTCTCCTCACTATATCTCCTAGTGTACTCTGTACTGAGCCTCAGTCTCCTCACTATATCACCTAGTGTACTCTGTACTGAGCCTCAGTCTCCTCAGAGCTTCCTCACTATATCACCTAGTGTACTCTGTACTGAGCCTCAGTCTCCTCACTATATCACCTAGTGTACTCTGTACTGTGCCTCAGTCTCCTCAGAGCTTCCTCACTATATCACCTAGTGTACTCTGTACTGAGCCTCAGTCTCATCAGAGCTTCCTCACTATATCACCTAGTGTACTCTGTACTGAGCCTCAGTCTCCTCAGAGCTCCCTCACTATATCACCTAGTGTACTCTGTACTGAGCCTCAGTCTCCTCAGAGCTTCCTCACTATATCACCTAGTGTACTCTGTACTGAGCCTGAGTCTCCTCAGAGCTTCCTCACTATATCACCTAGTGTACTCTGTACTGAGCCTCAGCTTCCTCACTATATCACCTAGTGTACTCTGTACTGAGCCCCAGTCTCCTCAGAGCTTCCTCACTATATCACCTAGTGTACTCTGTACTGAGCCTCAGTCTCCTCAGAGCTTCCTCACTATATCACCTAGTGTACTCTGTACTGAGCCTCAGTCTCCTCAGAGCTTCCTCACTATATCACCTAGTGTACTCTGTACTGAGCCTCAGTCTCCTCAGAGCTTCCTCACTATATCACCTAGTGTACTCTGTACTGAGCCCCAGTCTCCTCAGAGCTTCCTCACTATATCACCTAGTGTACTCTGTACTGAGCCTCAGTCTCCTCAGAGCTTCCTCACTATATCACCTAGTGTACTCTGTACTGAGCCTCAGTCTCCTCACTATATCACCTAGTGTACTCTGTACTGAGCCTGAGTCTCTTCAGAGCTTCCTCTCTATATCACCTAGTGTACTCTGTACTGAGCCTGAGTCTCCTCAGAGCTTCCTCACTATATCACCTAGTGTACTCTGTACTGAGCCTCAGTCTCCTCAGAGCTCCCTCACTATATCACCTAGTGTACTCTGTACTGAGCCTCAGTCTCCTCAGAGCTTCCTCACTATATCACCTAGTGTACTCTGTACTGAGCCTCAGTCTCCTCAGAGCTTCCTCACTATATCACCTAGTGTACTCTGTACTGAGCCTCAGTCTCCTCAGAGCTTCCTCACTATATCCCCTAGTGTACTCTGTTACTGAGCCTCAGTCTCCTCAGAGCTTCCCCACTATATCACCTAGTGTACTCTGTACTGAGCCTCAGTCTCCTCAGAGCTTCCCCACTATATCACCTAGTGTACTCGGTACTGAGCCTCAGTCTCCTCAGAGCTTCCTCACTATGTCACCTAGTGTACTCTGTACTGTGCCTCAGTCTCCTCAGAGCTTCCTCACTATATCACCTAGTGTACTCTGTACTGAGCCTCAGTCTCATCAGAGCTTCCTCACTATATCACCTAGTGTACTCTGTACTGAGCCTCAGTCTCCTCAGAGCTCCCTCACTATATCACCTAGTGTACTCTGTACTGAGCCTCAGTCTCCTCAGAGCTTCCTCACTATATCACCTAGTGTACTCTGTGCTGAGCCTGAGTCTCCTCAGAGCTTCCTCACTATATCACCTAGTGTACTCTGTACTGAGCCTCAGTCTCCTCAGAGCTTCCTCACTATATCACCTAGTGTACTCTGTACTGAGCCTCAGTCTCCTCACTATATCACCTAGTGTACTCTGTACTGAGACTGAGTCTCTTCAGAGCTTCCTCTCTATATCACCTAGTGTACTCTGTACTGAGCCTGAGTCTCCTCAGAGCTTCCTCACTATATCACCTAGTGTACTCTGTACTGAGCCTCAGTCTCCTCAGAGCTTCCTCACTATATCACCTAGTGTACTCTGTACTGAGCCTCAGTCTCCTCAGAGCTTCCTCACTATATCACCTAGTGTACTCTGTACTGAGCCTCAGTCTCCTCAGAGCTTCCTCACTATATCACCTAGTGTACTCTGTACTGAGCCTCAGTCTCCTCAGAGCTTCCTCACTATATCACCTAGTGTACTCTGTACTGAGCCTCAGTCTCCTCAGAGCTTCCTCACTATATCACCTAGTGTACTCTGTACTGAGCCTCAGTCTCCTCAGAGCTTCCTCACTATATCCCCTAGTGTACTCTGTTACTGAGCCTCAGTCTCCTCAGAGCTTCCCCACTATATCACCTAGTGTACTCTGTACTGAGCCTCAGTCTCCTCAGAGCTTCCCCACTATATCACCTAGTGTACTCTGTACTGTGCCTCAGTCTCCTCAGAGCTTCCTCACTATATCACCTAGTGTACTCTGTACTGAGCCTCAGTCTCCTCAGAGCTTCCTCACTATATCACCTAGTGTACTCTGTACTGAGCCTCAGTCTCCTCACTATATCACCTAGTGTACTCTGTACTGATCCTCGGTCTCCTCAGAGCTTCCTCACTATATCACCTAGTGTACTCTGTACTGAGCCTCAGTCTCCTCAGAGCTTCCTCACTATATCCCCTAGTGTACTCTGTTACTGAGCCTCAGTCTCCTCAGAGCTTCCCCACTATATCACCTAGTGTACTCTGTGCTGAGCCTGAGTCTCCTCAGAGCTTCCTCACTATATCACCTAGTGTACTCTGTACTGAGCCTCAGCTTCCTCACTATATCACCTAGTGTACTCTGTACTGAGCCTCAGTCTCTTCAGAGCTTCCTCTCTATATCACCTAGTGTACTCTGTACTGAGCCTCAGTCTCCTCAGAGCTTCCTCTCTATATCACCTAGTGTACTCTGTACTGAGCCTCAGTCTCCTCAGAGCTTCCTCACTATATCACCTAGTGTACTCTGTACTGAGCCTCAGTCTCCTCAGAGCTTCCTCACTATATCACCTAGTGTACTCTGTACTGAGCCTCAGTCTCCTCAGAGCTTCCTCACTATATCACCTAGTGTACTCTGTACTGAGCCTCAGTCTCCTCACTATATCACCTAGTGTACTCTGTACTGAGCCTCAGTCTCCTCACTATATCACCTAGTGTACTCTGTACTGATCCTCGGTCTCCTCAGAGCTTCCTCACTATATCACCTAGTGTACTCTGTACTGAGCCTCAGTCTCCTCACTATATCACCTAGTGTACTCTGTACTGAGCCTCAGTCTCTTCAGAGCTTCCTCACTATATCACCTAGTGTACTCTGTACTGAGCCTCAGTCTCCTCACTATATCACCTAGTGTACTCTGTACTGAGCCTCAGTCTCCTCAGAGCTTCCTCACTATATCACCTAGTGTACTCTGTACTGAGCCTCAGTCTCCTCAGAGCTTCCTCACTATATCACCTAGTGTACTCTGTACTGAGCCTCAGTCTCCTCAGAGCTTCCTCACTATATCACCTAGTGTACTCTGTACTGAGCCTCAGTCTCCTCACAGCTTCCTCACTATATCACCTAGTGTACTCTGTACTGAGCCTCAGTCTCCTCAGAGCTTCCTCACTATGTCACCTAGTGTACTCTGTACTGAGCCTCAGTCTCCTCAGAGCTTCCTCACTATATCACCTAGTGTACTCTGTACTGAGCCTCAGTCTCCTCAGAGATTCCTCACTATATCACCTAGTGTACTCTGTACTGAGCCTCAGTCTCCTCACTATATCACCTAGTGTACTCTGTACTGAGCCTCAGTCTCCTCACTATATCACCTAGTGTACTCTGTACTGATCCTCAGTCTCCTCAGAGCTTCCTCACTATATCACCTAGTGTACTCTGTACTGAGCCTCAGTCTCCTCAGAGCTTCCTCACTATATCACCTAGTGTACTCTGTACTGAGCCTCAGTCTCCTCACTATATCACCTAGTGTACTCTGTACTGAGCCTCAGTCTCCTCACTATATCACCTAGTGTACTCTGTACTGAGCCTCAGTCTCCTCACTATATCACCTAGTGTACTCTGTACTGAGCCTCAGTCTCCTCACTATATCACCTAGTGTACTCTGTACTGAGCCTCAGTCTCATCAGAGCTTCCTCACTATATCACCTAGTGTACTCTGTACTGAGCCTCAGTCTCCTCACTATATCACCTAGTGTACTCTGTACTGAGCCTCAGTCTCCTCAGAGCTTCCTCACTATATCACCTAGTGTACTCTGTACTGAGCCTCAGTCTCCTCACTATATCACCTAGTGTACTCTGTACTGAGCCTCAGTCTCCTCACTATATCACCTAGTGTACTCTGTACTGAGCCTCAGTCTCCTCACTATATCACCTAGTGTACTCTGTACTGAGCCTCAGTCTCCTCACTATATCACCTAGTGTACTCTGTACTGAGCCTCAGTCTCATCAGAGCTTCCTCACTATATCACCTAGTGTACTCTGTACTGAGCCTCAGTCTCCTCACTATATCACCTAGTGTACTCTGTACTGATCCTCGGTCTCCTCAGAGCTTCCTCACTATATCACCTAGTGTACTCTGTACTGAGCCTCAGTCTCCTCAGAGCTTCCTCACTATATCACCTAGTGTACTCTGTACTGAGCCTCAGTCTCCTCACTATATCACCTAGTGTACTCTGTACTGAGCCTCAGTCTCCTCACTATATCACCTAGTGTACTCTGTACTGAGCCTCAGTCTCCTCACTATATCACCTAGTGTACTCTGTACTGAGCCTCAGTCTCATCAGAGCTTC
Source organism: Bufo bufo (assembly GCF_905171765.1). Lineage (NCBI taxonomy): Eukaryota > Metazoa > Chordata > Amphibia > Anura > Bufonidae > Bufo > Bufo bufo. The sequence continues at coordinate 2,676,133 of NC_053397.1, read as the reverse complement.
CTCACTATATCACCTAGTGTACTCTGTACTGAGCCTCAGTCTCCTCAGAGCTTCCTCACTATATCACCTAGTGTACTCTGTACTGAGCCTCAGTCTCCTCAGAGCTTCCTCACTATATCACCTAGTGTACTCTGTACTGAGCCTCAGTCTCCTCAGTCTCCTCACTATATTACCTGTGTACTCTGTACTGAGCCTCAGTCTCCTCAGAGCTTCCTCACTATATCACCTAGTGTACTCTGTACTGAGCCTCAGTCTCCTCAGAGCTTCCTCACTATATCACCTAGTGTACTCTGTACTGAGCCTCAGTCTCCTCACTATATCTCCTAGTGTACTCTGTACTGAGCCTCAGTCTCCTCACTATATCACCTAGTGTACTCTGTACTGAGCCTCAGTCTCCTCAGAGCTTCCTCACTATATCACCTAGTGTACTCTGTACTGAGCCTCAGTCTCCTCACTATATCACCTAGTGTACTCTGTACTGTGCCTCAGTCTCCTCAGAGCTTCCTCACTATATCACCTAGTGTACTCTGTACTGAGCCTCAGTCTCATCAGAGCTTCCTCACTATATCACCTAGTGTACTCTGTACTGAGCCTCAGTCTCCTCACTATATCACCTAGTGTACTCTGTACTGAGCCTCAGTCTCCTCAGAGCTCCCTCACTATATCACCTAGTGTACTCTGTACTGAGCCTCAGTCTCCTCAGAGCTTCCTCACTATATCACCTAGTGTACTCTGTGCTGAGCCTGAGTCTCCTCAGAGCTTCCTCACTATATCACCTAGTGTACTCTGTACTGAGCCTCAGCTTCCTCACTATATCACCTAGTGTACTCTGTACTGAGCCCCAGTCTCCTCAGAGCTTCCTCACTATATCACCTAGTGTACTCTGTACTGAGCCTCAGTCTCCTCAGAGCTTCCTCACTATATCACCTAGTGTACTCTGTACTGAGCCTCAGTCTCCTCACTATATCACCTAGTGTACTCTGTACTGAGCCTGAGTCTCTTCAGAGCTTCCTCTCTATATCACCTAGTGTACTCTGTACTGAGCCTGAGTCTCCTCAGAGCTTCCTCACTATATCACCTAGTGTACTCTGTACTGAGCCTCAGTCTCCTCAGAGCTTCCTCACTATATCACCTAGTGTACTCTGTACTGAGCCTCAGTCTCCTCAGAGCTTCCTCACTATATCACCTAGTGTACTCTGTACTGAGCCTCAGTCTCCTCAGAGCTTCCTCACTATATCACCTAGTGTACTCTGTACTGAGCCTCAGTCTCCTCAGAGCTTCCTCACTATATCCCCTAGTGTACTCTGTTACTGAGCCTCAGTCTCCTCAGAGCTTCCCCACTATATCACCTAGTGTACTCTGTACTGAGCCTCAGTCTCCTCAGAGCTTCCCCACTATATCACCTAGTGTACTCGGTACTGAGCCTCAGTCTCCTCAGAGCTTCCTCACTATGTCACCTAGTGTACTCTGTACTGTGCCTCAGTCTCCTCAGAGCTTCCTCACTATATCACCTAGTGTACTCTGTACTGAGCCTCAGTCTCATCAGAGCTTCCTCACTATATCACCTAGTGTACTCTGTACTGAGCCTCAGTCTCCTCAGAGCTCCCTCACTATATCACCTAGTGTACTCTGTACTGAGCCTCAGTCTCCTCAGAGCTTCCTCACTATATCACCTAGTGTACTCTGTGCTGAGCCTGAGTCTCCTCAGAGCTTCCTCACTATATCACCTAGTGTACTCTGTACTGAGCCTCAGTCTCCTCAGAGCTTCCTCACTATATCACCTAGTGTACTCTGTACTGAGCCTCAGTCTCCTCACTATATCACCTAGTGTACTCTGTACTGAGACTGAGTCTCTTCAGAGCTTCCTCTCTATATCACCTAGTGTACTCTGTACTGAGCCTGAGTCTCCTCAGAGCTTCCTCACTATATCACCTAGTGTACTCTGTACTGAGCCTCAGTCTCCTCAGAGCTTCCTCACTATATCACCTAGTGTACTCTGTACTGAGCCTCAGTCTCCTCAGAGCTTCCTCACTATATCACCTAGTGTACTCTGTACTGAGCCTCAGTCTCCTCAGAGCTTCCTCACTATATCACCTAGTGTACTCTGTACTGAGCCTCAGTCTCCTCAGAGCTTCCTCACTATATCACCTAGTGTACTCTGTACTGAGCCTCAGTCTCCTCAGAGCTTCCTCACTATATCACCTAGTGTACTCTGTACTGAGCCTCAGTCTCCTCAGAGCTTCCTCACTATATCCCCTAGTGTACTCTGTTACTGAGCCTCAGTCTCCTCAGAGCTTCCCCACTATATCACCTAGTGTACTCTGTACTGAGCCTCAGTCTCCTCAGAGCTTCCCCACTATATCACCTAGTGTACTCTGTACTGTGCCTCAGTCTCCTCAGAGCTTCCTCACTATATCACCTAGTGTACTCTGTACTGAGCCTCAGTCTCCTCAGAGCTTCCTCACTATATCACCTAGTGTACTCTGTACTGAGCCTCAGTCTCCTCAGAGCTTCCTCACTATATCACCTAGTGTACTCTGTACTGAGCCTCAGTCTCCTCAGAGCTTCCTCACTATATCCCCTAGTGTACTCTGTTACTGAGCCTCAGTCTCCTCAGAGCTTCCCCACTATATCACCTAGTGTACTCTGTGCTGAGCCTGAGTCTCCTCAGAGCTTCCTCACTATATCACCTAGTGTACTCTGTACTGAGCCTCAGCTTCCTCACTATATCACCTAGTGTACTCTGTACTGAGCCTCAGTCTCTTCAGAGCTTCCTCTCTATATCACCTAGTGTACTCTGTACTGAGCCTCAGTCTCCTCAGAGCTTCCTCTCTATATCACCTAGTGTACTCTGTACTGAGCCTCAGTCTCCTCAGAGCTTCCTCACTATATCACCTAGTGTACTCTGTACTGAGCCTCAGTCTCCTCAGAGCTTCCTCACTATATCACCTAGTGTACTCTGTACTGAGCCTCAGTCTCCTCAGAGCTTCCTCACTATATCACCTAGTGTACTCTGTACTGAGCCTCAGTCTCCTCACTATATCACCTAGTGTACTCTGTACTGAGCCTCAGTCTCCTCACTATATCACCTAGTGTACTCTGTACTGATCCTCGGTCTCCTCAGAGCTTCCTCACTATATCACCTAGTGTACTCTGTACTGAGCCTCAGTCTCCTCACTATATCACCTAGTGTACTCTGTACTGAGCCTCAGTCTCTTCAGAGCTTCCTCACTATATCACCTAGTGTACTCTGTACTGAGCCTCAGTCTCCTCACTATATCACCTAGTGTACTCTGTACTGAGCCTCAGTCTCCTCAGAGCTTCCTCACTATATCACCTAGTGTACTCTGTACTGATCCTCGGTCTCCTCAGAGCTTCCTCACTATATCACCTAGTGTACTCTGTACTGAGCCTCAGTCTCCTCAGAGCTTCCTCACTATATCACCTAGTGTACTCTGTACTGAGCCTCAGTCTCCTCAGAGCTTCCTCACTATATCACCTAGTGTACTCTGTACTGAGCCTCAGTCTCCTCAGAGCTTCCTCACTATATCACCTAGTGTACTCTGTACTGAGCCTCAGTCTCCTCAGAGCTTCCTCACTATATCACCTAGTGTACTCTGTACTGAGCCTCAGTCTCCTCAGAGCTTCCTCACTATGTCACCTAGTGTACTCTGTACTGAGCCTCAGTCTCCTCAGAGCTTCCTCACTATATCACCTAGTGTACTCTGTACTGAGCCTCAGTCTCCTCAGAGATTCCTCACTATATTACCTGTGTACTCTGTACTGTGCCTCAGTCTCCTCAGAGCTTCCTCACTATATCACCTAGTGTACTCTGTACTGAGCCTCAGTCTCCTCACTATATCACCTAGTGTACTCTGTACTGAGCCTCAGTCTCCTCACTATATCACCTAGTGTACTCTGTACTGATCCTCGGTCTCCTCAGAGCTTCCTCACTATATCACCTAGTGTACTCTGTACTGAGCCTCAGTCTCCTCAGAGCTTCCTCACTATATCACCTAGTGTACTCTGTACTGAGCCTCAGTCTCCTCAGAGCTTCCTCACTATATCACCTAGTGTACTCTGTACTGAGCCTCAGTCTCCTCAGAGCTTCTTCACTATATCACCTAGTGTACTCTGTACTGAGCCTCAGTCTCCTCAGAGCTTCCTCACTATATCACCTAGTGTACTCTGTACTGAGCCTCAGTCTCCTCAGAGCTTCCTCACTATATCACCTAGTGTACTCTGTACTGTGCCTCAGTCTCCTCAGAGCTTCCTCACTATATCACCTAGTGTACTCTGTACTGAGCCTCAGTCTCCTCATTATATCACCTAGTGTACTCTGTACTGAGCCTCAGTCTCCTCACTATATCACCTAGTGTACTCTGTACTGATCCTCGGTCTCCTCAGAGCTTCCTCACTATATCACCTAGTGTACTCTGTACTGAGCCTCAGTCTCCTCACTATATCACCTAGTGTACTCTGTACTGAGCCTCAGTCTCTTCAGAGCTTCCTCACTATATCACCTAGTGTACTCTGTACTGAGCCTCAGTCTCCTCACTATATCACCTAGTGTACTCTGTACTGAGCCTCAGTCTCTTCAGAGCTTCCTCATTATATGACCTAGTGTACTCTGTACTGAGCCTCAGTCTCCTCAGAGCTTCCTCACTATATCACCTAGTGTACTCTGTACTGATCCTCGGTCTCCTCAGAGCTTCCTCACTATATCACCTAGTGTACTCTGTACTGAGCCTCAGTCTCCTCAGAGCTTCCTCACTATATCACCTAGTGTACTCTGTACTGAGCCTCAGTCTCCTCAGAGCTTCCTCACTATATCACCTAGTGTACTCTGTACTGAGCCTCAGTCTCCTCAGAGCTTCCTCACTATATCACCTAGTGTACTCTGTACTGAGCCTCAGTCTCCTCACAGCTTCCTCACTATATCACCTAGTGTACTCTGTACTGAGCCTCAGTCTCCTCAGAGCTTCCTCACTATGTCACCTAGTGTACTCTGTACTGAGCCTCAGTCTCCTCAGAGCTTCCTCACTATATCACCTAGTGTACTCTGTACTGAGCCTCAGTCTCCTCAGAGATTCCTCACTATATTACCTGTGTACTCTGTACTGTGCCTCAGTCTCCTCAGAGCTTCCTCACTATATCACCTAGTGTACTCTGTACTGAGCCTCAGTCTCCTCACTATATCACCTAGTGTACTCTGTACTGAGCCTCAGTCTCCTCACTATATCACCTAGTGTACTCTGTACTGATCCTCGGTCTCCTCAGAGCTTCCTCACTATATCACCTAGTGTACTCTGTACTGAGCCTCAGTCTCCTCACTATATCACCTAGTGTACTCTGTACTGAGCCTCAGTCTCCTCACTATATCACCTAGTGTACTCTGTACTGAGCCTCAGTCTCCTCACTATATCACCTAGTGTACTCTGTACTGATCCTCGGTCTCCTCAGAGCTTCCTCACTATATCACCTAGTGTACTCTGTACTGAGCCTCAGTCTCCTCAGAGCTTCCTCACTATATCACCTAGTGTACTCTGTACTGAGCCTCAGTCTCCTCAGAGCTTCCTCACTATATCACCTAGTGTACTCTGTACTGAGCCTCAGTCTCCTCAGAGCTTCTTCACTATATCACCTAGTGTACTCTGTACTGAGCCTCAGTCTCCTCACTATATCACCTAGTGTACTCTGTACTGAGCCTCAGTCTCCTCAGAGCTTCCTCACTATATCACCTAGTGTACTCTGTACTGAGCCTCAGTCTCCTCAGAGCTTCCTCACTATATCACCTAGTGTACTCTGTACTGAGCCTCAGTCTCCTCACTATATCACCTAGTGTACTCTGTAGGCGCAGATATGATGTAAGATAACGTCTCTTACCGCGCAGCGCCGTCTTTTATATCTTTCCGTCCCGGTCCGAATTATCCAAGTTGTCGGGAGATGAATGAAGTGCCCTTTAGTCGAGCCCCTCGTTGGGCGGCGAGTTTTGTTGGGGCAAAACCCCCACCTCTATAATTGTCGGGGTCCCAATTGAAGTGTTCTTCATGCGGACACAGAGCGGACACGGACGCCCCGCTGGATCAGATCCTCTCCTTTATTCCACACCAGCAGACATCTCTATAACTCTACAGATAATCGCAGACAAATCCGGCCACCGCCAAAGGAGTGGAAAGCGAAACTAGTGATTTGATTTGTTCTTCATGAAAGGCAATACTTCCGCACCATACTAACAAGATTCTAATAATTAAAACGTTTCTGCAACATCTTATCTCAAAATTAGCCTTCTCCAGCAGTACGTCCCTAACCTCAGAAGGAACATAACTTGTCTGTCAATCTCTGATAAGGGAGCGAGGGGGCGGTCACCTCGGCCTCGCAGCTCGGAGCACTTCATCTGTACCTCCTACGTGCTGCCAGCCGGCTCAGTCATTTCCCACATATGCACAAGATGGAAGAAATACTCCTAGAAAATGGATTCTCATCCCTCACATCATCTACTGATCTGCCGAGACTGGGGACGTGCACGGGGGCGTCGTATCTCTGATTGTCTCTGGGGTTCTCTGGGTGTCTCTCTTGGCGTCTCTGGGTGTCATTTGGGTTCTCTGGGTCTCTCTTGGTGTCAGTGGTCTCTCTTGGTGTCAGTGGTCTCTCTGGGCGTCTCTGGGGTTCTCCCTGGGCGTCTCTGGGGTTCTCCCTGGGTGTCTCTGGGGTTCTCCCTGGGTGTCTCTGGGGTTCTCCCTGGGTGTCTCTCTTGGCGTCTCTGGGTGTCATTTGGGTTCTCTGGGTCTCTCTTGGTGTCAGTGGTCTCTCTGGGCGTCTCTGGGGTTCTCCCTGGGTGTCTCTGGGGTTCTCCCTGGGTGTCTCTGGGGTTCTCTCTGGGTGTCTCTGGGGTTCTCCCTGGGTGTCTCTGGGGTTCTCCCTGGGTGTCTCTGGGGTTCTCCCTGGGTGTCTCTGGGGTTCTCCCTGGGTGTCTCTGGGGTTCTCCCTGGGTGTCTCTGGGGTTCTCCCTGGGTGTCTCTGGGGTTCTCCCTGGGTGTCTCTGGGGTTCTCCCTGGGTGTTTCTGGGGTTCTCCCTGGGTGTCTCTGGGGTTCTCTCTGGGTGTCTCTGGGGTTCTCCCTGGGTGTCTCTGGGGTTCTCCCTGGGTGTCTCTGGGGTTCTCCCTGGGTGTCTCTGGGGTTCTCCCTGGGTGTCTCTGGGGTTCTCCCTGGGTGTCTCTGGGGTTCTCCCTGGGTGTCTCTGGGGTTCTCCCTGGGTGTCTCTGGGGTTCTCCCTGGGTGTTTCTGGGCTTCTCTGGATATCAGTGGTCTCTCTGAATGTCTCTGGGTGTCTCTCAGGTGTTGTCAGGTGTCTCTCTCACCCCCCAGATGCTGTGTGAGGCAGATAAGGTGGTCTCGCTCCGCTTCGTCCTGAGGCAGCCGTCCCCCGTCTGGCTTTCCTTTACCCTGGAAGAGTTACAGATCAACCCACCTGGACGGCAGGTAAGTGCTCCTGGGGTCCTGGGCCCCCCGATGATCCAGGTGACAGCCCCTATCCGCCTACAGAGGATTGGTGGTAGACAGCTGGGTGACCCCAAACCTTGCCCGCCTGCGCCCCCTCCTGGCCTGTGTGGGTGGTTCCTCTCGGGACTCTTCTGAGGGGCGTGTCCTAATGCTTGTTAACCTCTTCCTTCCCAGATTCCGCAGAACCAGCTTTCCTGGTGGTTGTCTCATCTGCCGCCCAGAGAGGAGCGCCGAAAGCTGCACAAGGTGAGAACCAATCGGAGGCCTCCTCTCGGGATACGCGTCGAGCATTGCCATGGTTACACCACGGTACACTGCAGTATATAGCTGGGCTCAGGTCCTGGGGTTCTGCACTTGATGGGATGTGGTGGAGGTTGCTGGGACGTGGGGTTAGGGGGGAGGTTGCTTGAAGGTAGGGGGGTTGCTGGGACGTGGTGGTGGGGGAGGTTGCTGGGACGTGGGGTTAGGGGGGAGATTGCTTGGAGGTGGTGGGGGGAAGGGTGCTGGGACGTGGTGGTGGGGGGGTTTGCTGGGACGTGGTGGTGGGGGAGGAGGTTGCTTGGAGGTGGAGGGGGGAAGGGTGCTGGGACGTGGTGGTGGGGGGGTTTGCTGGGACGTGGTGGTGGGGGAGGAGGTTGCTTGGAGGTAGGGGGGTTGCTGGGACGTGGTGGTGGGGGGGTTTGCTGGGACGTGGTGGTGGGGGAGGAGGTTGCTTGGAGGTAGGGGGGTTGCTGGGACGTGGGGTTAGGGGGGAGGTTGCTTGGAGGTAGGGGGGTTGCTGGGACGTGGTGGTGGGGGAGGAGGTTGCTTGGAGGTAGGGGGGTTGCTGGGACGTGGTGGTGGGGGAGGAGGTTGCTTGGAGGTAGGGGGGTTGCTGGGACGTGGTGGTGGGGGAGGAGGTTGCTTGGAGGTAGGGGGGTTGCTGGGACGTGGGGTTAGGGGGGAGGTTGCTTGGAGGTAGGGGGGTTGCTGGGACGTGGTGGTGGGGGAGGAGGTTGCTTGGAGGTAGGGGGGTTGCTGGGACGTGGGGTTAGGGGGGAGGTTGCTTGGAGGTAGGGGGGTTGCTGGGACGTGGTGGTGGGGGAGGTTGCTGGGACGTGGGGTTAGGGGGGAGGTTGCTTGGAGGGGGGAAGGGTGCTGGGACGTGGTGGTGGGGGAGGTTGCTGGAACGTGGGGTTAGGGGGGAGGTTGCTGGGACGTGGTGGTGGGGGAGGTTGCTGGAACGTGGGGTTAGGGGGGAGGTTGCTGGAACGTGGTGGTGGGGGAGGTTGCTGGAACGTGGTGGTGGGGGGGGGAAGTTGCTGGGACGTGGTGGGGGGGGGGAGGTTGCTGGGACGTGGTGGGGGGGGGGGGAGGTTGCTGGGACGTGGTGGGGGGGGGAGGTTGCTGGGACGTGGTGGGGGGGAGGTTGCTGGGACGTGGTGATGGGGGGGGGAGGTTGCTGGGACGTGTGGGGGGAAGTTGCTGGGACACAGTTTGATCTGGACGCCCCGGTTCTGGACGTTCTCTCTCCCTTTGCAGGGTCTCCCGGATCCAGAGCGAGTCTCCAGTGAGGTGCAGCGGATGTGGGCGCTGACGGAGGTGATGCGCTCCAGTCAGAGCACGGCCACAGTCGGGAGGTTTGATGTGAGTAGCGCGCGTGCCCATGGATCCAGGATGGGGGGGGAGGGGGGGGGGGTTACATCTGGTCGGCACCAGAATGGGAGAGTTTCCAGGAATATTCTAATTAGGGAGAGGGGAGGAGTCACCAGAACAACCAATCAGATGACTTCTTACTGAAAGGACCTCTGCAGACTGACGGCTGGAGTCTGATTGCTGGTTGCTGTGCTCCGGGTATAATACAGTTCCTTGCCCTTTCAGCACCTCTGCTTGCTGTCATTGAATGCAGCATTAATGTTATAATGCGCGTGTTGCACCCTGCCCCCCGATCACTTCTCGTTCTCTCCACAGGTGGACGGATGTTACGATATAAATCTTCTCTCCTACACATGACGCAGCCTCCGCGGGGTCAAGACAGCGAGAATGTGATGGACAGTGGGCCCGTGCCGCAATCCAGGGGCCACTGCCTCCAGATCAAGTCAGCGGGGTCCAGACTTCATTCTTTACTCACTGTAGCTCTGTGCATGTAACAACCCCCCCCCCCCCCCCCCCCCCCCCCCCCCCCAATAACTATAAGGGGCCACAGGTGTCATTCCAGTTTTCCCAGATTTCCCTGCTGGCTGTGCAGTCCCGGAATAAATCTTCAGTAATCGGCTCCGCTGTGCAGTGCTTCAGTGTCTGATATTATCTGATCAAGAGCATACCTCACAAACCTGGGCCCCAAGAGAGGTAGAGCGGGCCCCACTGCTATGAAGACAAACTAAAATGAGGCACCAGATTTACCATATACAGATTATACAGCCACCACTAGAGGGAGCTCACTACATACAGATTATACAGCCACCACTAGAGGGAGCTCACTACATACAGATTATACAGCCACCACTAGAGGGAGCTCACTACATACAGATTATACATCCACCACTAGAGGGAGCTCACTACATACAGATTATACAGCCACCACTAGAGAGAGCTCACTACATACAGATTATACATCCACCACTAGAGGGAGCTCACTACATACAGATTATACAGCCACCACTAGAGAGAGCTCACTACATACAGATTATACAGCCACCACTAGGGGGAGCTCACTACATACAGATTATACAGCCGCCACTAGAGGGAGCTCACTACATACAGATTATACAGCCGCCACTAGAGGGAGCTCACTACATACAGATTATACAGCCACCACTAGAGGGAGCTCACTACATACAGATTATACAGTCACCACTAGGGGGAGCTCTCTACATACAGATTATACAGTCACCACTAGAGGGAGCTCACTACATACAGATTATACAGCCACCACTAGAGGGAGCTCACTACATACAGATTATACAGTCACCACTAGAGGGAGCTCACTACATACAGATTATACAGTCACCACTAGAGGGAGCTCACTACATACAGATTATACAGTCACCACTAGGGGGAGCTCTCTACATACAGATTATACAGTCACCACTAGAGGGAGCTCACTACATACAGATTATACAGTCACCACTAGGGGGAGCTCTCTACATACAGATTATACAGTCACCACTAGAGGGAGCTCACTACATACAGATTATACAGTCACCACTAGAGGGAGCTCACTACATACAGATTATACAGCCACCACTAGAGGGAGCTCACTACATACAGATTATAGAGCCACCACTAGAGGGAGCTCACTACATACAGATTATACAGCCACCACTAGAGGGAGTTCACTACATACAGATTTTACAACCACCACTAGAGGGAGCTCACTACATACAGATTATACAGCCACCACTAGAGGGAGCTCACTACATACAGATTATACAACCACCACTAGAGGGAGCTCACTACATACAGATCATACAGCCACCACTAGGGGGAGCTCACTACATACAGATTATACAGCTCACTACATACAGATTACAGGGAGCTCACTACATACAGATTACACAGCCACCACTAGAGGGAGCTCACTACATACAGATTATACAGTCACCACTAGAAGGAGCTCACTACATACAGATTATACAGCCACCACTAGAGGAGCTCACTACATACAGATTATACAGCCACCACTAGAGGAGCTCACTACATACAGATTATACAGCCACCACTAGAGGGAGCTCACAACATACAGATTATACAGCCAGCACTAGGGGGAGCTCACTACATACAGATTATACAGCCACCACTAGGGGGAGCTCACTACATACAGATTATACAGCCACCACTAGGGGGAGCTCACTACATACAGATTACACAGCCACCACTAGAGGGAGCTCACTACATACAGATTATACAGTCACCACTAGGGGGAGCTCACTACATGCAGATTACACAGCCACCACTAGGGGGAGCTCACTACATACAGATCATAGAGCCACCACTAGGGGGAGCTCACTGCATACAGATTATACAGTCACCACTAGAGGGAGCTCACTACATGCAGATTATACAGCCACCACTAGAGGGAGCTCACTACATACAGATTATACAGCCACCACTAAAGGGAGCTCACTACATACCGATTATACAGCCACCACTAGAGGGAGCTCACTACATACAGATCATACAGCCACCACTAGGGGGAGCTCACTACATACAGATTATACAGTCACCACTAGAGGGAGCTCACTACATACAGATTATACAGCCACCACTAGAGGGAGCTCACTACATACAGATTATACAGTCACCACTAGGGGGAGCTCACTACATACAGATTATACAGCCACCACTAGAGGGAGCTCACTACATACAGATTATACAGCCACCACTAGAGGGAGCTCACTACATACAGATTATACAGCCACCACTAGAGGGAGCTCACTACATACAGATTATACAGCCACCACTAGAGGGAGCTCACTACATACAGATTATACAGCCACCACTAGAGGGAGCTCACTACATACAGATTATACAGCCACCACTAGGGGGAGCTCTCTACATACAGATTATACAGTCACCACTAGAGGGAGCTCACTACATACAGATTATACAGCCACCACTAGAGGGAGCTCACTACATACAGATTATACAGTCACCACTAGAGGGAGCTCACTACATACAGATTATACAGTCACCACTAGAGGGAGCTCACTACATATAGATTATACAGCCACCACTAGAGGGAGCTCACTACATACAGATTATACAGTCACCACTAGAGGGAGCTCACTACATACAGATTATACAGTCACCACTAGAGGGAGCTCACTACATATAGATTATACATCCACCACTAGAGGGAGCTCACTACATACAGATTATACATCCACCACTAGAGGGAGCTCACTACATACAGATTATACAGCCACCACTAGAGGGAGCTCACTACATACAGATTATACAGTCACCACTAGAGGGAGCTCACTACATACAGATTATACAGCCACCACTAGAGGAAGCTCACTACATACAGATCATACAGCCACCACTAGAGGGAGCTCACTACATACAGATTATACAGCCACCACTAGAGGGAGCTCACTACATACAGATTATACAGCCACCACTAGGGGGAGCTCACTACATACAGATTATACAGCCACCACTAGAGGGAGCTCACTACATACAGATCATACAGCCACCACTAGGGGGAGCTCACTACATACAGATTATACAGCCACCACTAGGGGGAGCTCACTACATACAGATTATACAGCCACCACTAGAGGGAGCTCACTACATACAGATCATACAGCCACCACTAGGGGGAGCTCACTACACACAGACCATAGATCCGCAGTACAGTATTGCGGTCTCCATGGTGATGCGGCTGCAGGCACAGGGTCTGTCCTGCGTATCCTCTCTTCTCTTCCGCTCTGGAGGCGGGGTTATTGTCGCTTTTATGCGGGATGAGAATCTACGCGACTGCGCGGTTTTTGGTCTGTTCAAGCTGTTTGCGCATGCGCATTGGGAGATGAAGGTGTGATTTTTTTTTTTTTTTTGCGCAGGCGCAGTTGGCCGCATAGTTTGCTGTTAGAGATGATGCGCTGGATTCGGGCGGGCGCTGTTCGCTTCTTGAGATCCGCGGTCCCGGAGAGGAGATACAGCGGGGGCCAGGTACCGGGAGAGGGGGAGATACAGCGGGGGCCAGGTACCGGGAGAGGGGGAGATACAGCGGGGGAGATACAGGGGGGGGCCAGGTACCGGGAGAGGGGGAGATACAGCGGGGGGCCAGGTACCGGGAGCGGGGGGAGATACAGGGGGGGCCAGGTACCGGGAGCGGGGGGAGATACAGCGGGGGAGATACAGGGGGGGCCAGGTACCGGGAGCGGGGGGAGATACAGCGGGGGCCAGGTACCGGGAGAGGGGGAGATACAGGGGGGGCCAGGTACCGGGAGAGGGGGAGATAGGGGGGGGGCCAGGTACCGGGAGAGGGGGAGATACAGCGGGGGCCAGGTACCTGAAGAGGGGGAGATACAGGGGGGGCCAGGTACCGGGAGAGGGGGAGATAGGGGGGGGGGGGGCCAGGTACCGGGAGAGGGGGAGATACAGGGGGGGGCCCAGGTACCGGGAGAGGGGGAGATACAGGGGGGGCCAGGTACCGGGATAGGGGGGGGGGGGGCCAGGTACCGGGAGAGGGGGAGATACAGGGGGGGGGCCAGGTACCGGGAGAGGGGGAGATACAGGGGGGGGCCCAGGTACCTGGAGAGGGGGAGATAGAGGGGGGGGCCCAGGTACCGGGAGAGGGGGAGATAGAGGGGGGGGCCCAGGTACCGGGAGAGGGGGAGATAGAGGGGGGGGCCCAGGTACCGGGAGAGGGGGAGATACAGGGGGGGGCCCAGGTACCGGGAGAGGGGGAGATACAGGGGGGGGCCCAGGTACCGGGAGAGGGGGAGATACAGGGGGGGGCCCAGGTACCGGGAGAGGGGGAGATACAGGGGGGGGGCCCGGTACCGGGAGAGGGGGAGATACAGGGGGGGGGGCCCGGTACCGGGAGAGGGGGAGATACAGGGGGGGGCCCAGGTACCGGGAGAGGGGGAGATACAGGGGGGGCCAGGTACCGGGATAGGGGGGGGGGGCCAGGTACCGGGAGAGGGGGAGATACAGGGGGGGGGCCCGGTACCGGGAGAGGGGGAGATACAGGGGGGGGGCCAGGTACCGGGAGAGGGGGAGATACAGGGGGGGGCCCAGGTACCGGGAGAGGGGGAGATACAGGGGGGGGCCCAGGTACCGGGAGAGGGGGAGATACAGGGGGGGGCCCAGGGACCGGGAGAGGGGGAGATACAGGGGGGGGCCCAGGTACCGGGAGAGGGGGAGATACAGGGGGGGGCCCAGGTACCGGGAGAGGGGGAGATACAGGGGGGGGCCCAGGTACCGGGAGAGGGGGAGATACAGGGGGGGGCCCAGGTACCGGGAGAGGGGGAGATACAGGGGGGGGCCCAGGTACCGGGAGAGGGGGAGATACAGGGGGGGGCCCAGGTACCGGGAGAGGGGGAGATACAGTGGGGGGCCCAGGTACCGGGAGAGGGGGAGATACAGTGGGGGGCCCAGGTACCGGGAGAGGGGGAGATACAGCGGGGGGGCAGGTACAGGGGGGGGGTGGCCAGGTACCGGGAGCGGGGGGGCAGGTACAGGGGGGGGTGGCCAGGTACCGGGGGAGGTACAGGGGGGGGTGGCCAGGTACCGGGAGAGGGGGAGGTACAGGGGGGGGGTCCGGTACCTGGAGAGGGGGAGGTACAGGGGGGGGGTCCGGTACCTGGAGAGGGGGAGGTACAGGGGGGGGGTCCGGTACCTGGAGAGGGGGAGGTACAGGGGGGGGGGTCCGGTACCTGGAGAGGGGGAGGTACAGGGGGGGGGTCCGGTACCTGGAGAGGGGGAGGTACAGGGGGGGGGTCCGGTACCTGGAGAGGGGGAGGTACAGGGGGGGGTCCGGTACCTGGAGAGGGGGGGTACAGGGGGGGGGTCCGGTACCTGGAGAGGGGGCGTGTACTCGCTCAGCTGCAGGGAGAGGAGGCGGCAGGAAAGTGTCCGACAGGCGAGCGCCCCAGAGACCGAGGGGGGGCGGGTTACCTTGCACTGTCTGTGTGTGTGGCAGTCTCTGGGGTGACTGGTATCACCGGGGGAGGGGGATTTGCTGCTGCGGTTGAAGGTCGCGGCGGTGGAGTTTGTCCTCGGCGTGTGACACGGGCAGATGCTCAGGAATGTCGCCGCCTCCATGACGCGCACAGACCTGGAGTCCTCTCCCGACCCCCGGTGCTGAGCGCAGACAGACGGTAAGGTATAACGGGGCCGCTCATCTGTCCGCAGGGGCCGCGCCGCACCGCGCTCTATGACTTCCACCGGGAACATGGAGGGAAGATGGTGGAGTTTGCCGGCTGGAGCCTCCCGGTGCAGTACAAGGACAGCCACGTGGCCTCTCACCTGCACACCCGCCAGCGCTGCTCCCTGTTCGACGTCTCTCACATGCTACAGGTAACCGGCGCAGAGAAACGGGTGCGCTGATACCGCGATCCGCCAAACTGACCGCCTGTGCTTACATTCCAGACCCGGATACACGGGAACGATCGGATCGCGTTCATCGAGAGCCTCGTGGTTGGCGACATCGCAGAATTAAAGCAAAACCAGGTTGTCAGCAGGGGGCGGGGCTGTGACAACCTGTCAGACATGATATGCAGGCAGGTTGTCAGCAGGGGGCGGGGCTGTGACTACCTCTCAGACATGATATGCAGGCAGGTTGTCAGCAGTAATAGATGTTCCTGTGGTATAAGGTGTGGATCTCATGTCTGATCACATGTCATTATATCAGTGATGTCATCAGCAGGGGGCGGGGCTGTGACTACCTCTCAGACAGGATACACAGGCAGGTTGTCAGCAGTAATAGATGTTCCTGTAGTATAAGGTGTGTGATCTCATGTCTGATCACATGTCATTATATCAGTGATGTCATCAGCAGGGGGCGGGGCTGTGACTACCTCTCAGACAGGATATACAGGCAGGTTGTCAGCAGTAATAGATGTTCCTGTAGTATAAGGTGTGTGATCTCATGTCTGATCACATGTCATTATATCAGTGATGTCATCAGCAGGGGGCGGGGCTGTGACTACCTCTCAGACAGGATATACAGGCAGGTTGTCAGCAGTAATAGATGTTCCTGTAGTATAAGGTGTGTGATCTCATGTCTGATCTCATGTCATTATATCAGTGATGTCATCAGCAGGGGGCGGGGCTGTGACTACCTCTCAGACAGGATATACAGGCAGGTTGTCAGCAGTAATAGATGTTCCTGTAGTATAAGGTGTGTGATCTCATGACTGATCACATGTCATTATATCAGTGATGTCATCAGCAGGGGGCGGGGCTGTGACAACCTGTCAAACATGATATATAGGCAGGTTGTCAGCAGTAATAGATGTTCCTGTAGTATAAGGTGTGTGATCTCATGTCTGATCACATGTCGTTATATCAGTGATGTCATCAGCGGGGGGCGGGGCTGTGACTACCTCTCAGACAGGATATACAGGCAGGTTGTCAGCAGTAATAGATGTTCCTGTAGTATCAGGTGTGTGATCTCATGACTGATCACATGTCATTATATCAGTGATGTCATCAGCAGGGGGCGGGGCTGTGACAACCTCTCAGACATGATACACAGGCAGGTTGTCAGCAGTAATAGATGTTCCTGTAGTATAAGGTGTGATCTCATGTCTGATCACATGTCATTATATCAGTGATGTCATCAGAAGGGGGCGGGGCTGTGACAACCTCTCAGACAGGATATACAGGCAGGTTGTCAGCAGTAATAGATGTTCCTGTAGTATAAGGTGTGTGATCTCATGTCTGATCACATGTCATTATATCAGTGATGTCATCAGCGGGGGGCGGGGCTGTGACTACCTCTCAGACAGGATATACAGGCAGGTTGTCAGCAGTAATAGATGTTCCTGTAGTATAAGGTGTGTGATCTCATGTCTGATCACATGTCATTATATCAGTGATGTCATCAGCGGGGGGCGGGGCTGTGACTACCTCTCAGACAGGATACACAGGCAGGTTGTCAGCAGTAATAGATGTTCCTGTAGTATAAGGTGTGTGATCTCATGTCTGATCACATGTCATTATATCAGTGATGTCATCAGCAGGGGGCAGGGCTGTGACTACCTCTCAGACAGGATATACAGGCAGGTTGTCAGCAGTAATAGATGTTCCTGTAGTATAAGGTGTGTGATCTCATGTCATTATATCAGTGATGTCATCAGCGGGGGGCGGGGCTGTGACTACCTCTCAGACATGATATGCAGGCAGGTTGTCAGCAGTAATAGATGTTCCTGTAGTATAAGGTGTGTGATCTCATGACTGATCACATGTCATTATCTCAGTGATGTCATCAGAAGGGGGCGGGGCTGTGACAACCTCTCAGACAGGATATACAGGCAGGTTGTCAGCAGTAATAGATGTTCCTGTAGTATAAGGTGTGAGGATCTCATGTCTGATCACATGTCATTATATCAGTGATGTCATCAGCAGGGGGCGGGGCTGTGACAACCTCTCAGACAGGATATACAGGCAGGTTGTCAGCAGTAATAGATGTTCCTGTAGTATAAGGGGTGTGATCTCATGTCTGATCACATGTCATTATATCAGTGATGTCATCAGCAGGGGGCGGGGCTGTGACTACCTCTCAGACATGATACGCAGGCAGGTTGTCAGCAGTAATAGATGTTCCTGTAGTATAAGGAGTGTGATCTCATGTCTGATCACATGTCATTATATCAGTGATGTCATCAGCAGGGGGCGGGGCTGTGACTACCTCTCAGACAGGATATACAGGCAGGTTGTCAGCAGTAATAGATGTTCCTGTAGTATCAGGTGTGTGATCTCATGTCTGATCACATGTCATTATATCAGTGATGTCATCAGCAGGGGGCGGGGCTGTGACTACCTCTCAGACAGGATATACAGGCAGGTTGTCAGCAGTAATAGATGTTCCTGTAGTATAAGGTGTGTGATCTCATGTCTGATCACATGTCATTATATCAGTGATGTCATCAGCAGGGGGCGGGGCTGTGACTACCTCTCAGACAGGATATACAGGCAGGTTGTCAGCAGTAATAGATGTTCCTGTAGTATAAGGTGTGTGATCTCATGTCTGATCACATGTCATTATATCAGTGATGTCATCAGCAGGGGGCGGGGCTGTGACAACCTCTCAGACAGGATATATAGGCAGGTTGTCAGCAGTAATAGATGTTCCTGTAGTATAAGGTGTGTGATCTCATGTCTGATCACATGTCATTATATCAGTGATGTCATCAGCGGGGGGCGGGGCTGTGACTACCTCTCAGACAGGATATACAGGCAGGTTGTCAGCAGTAATAGATGTTCCTGTAGTATAAGGTGTGTGATCTCATGACTGATCACATGTCATTATATCAGTGATGTCATCAGCAGGGGGCGGGGCTGTGACTACCTCTCAGACAGGATGTACAGGCAGGTTGTCAGCAGTGATACATGTTCCTGTAGTATAAGGGGTGTGATCTCATGACTGATCACATGTCATTATCTCAGTGATGTCATCAGAAGGGGGCGGGGCTGTGACAACCTCTCAGACAGGATATACAGGCAGGTTGTCAGCAGTAATAGATGTTCCTGTAGTATAAGGTGTGTGATCTCATGTCTGATCACATGTCATTATATCAGTGATGTCATCAGCAGGGGGCGGGGCTGTGACAACCTCTCAGACAGGATATGCAGGCAGGTTGTCAGCAGTAATAGATGTTCCTGTAGTATAAGGTGTGTGATCTCATGACTGATCACATGTCATTATCTCAGTGATGTCATCAGAAGGGGGCGGGGCTGTGACAACCTCTCAGACAGGATATGCAGGCAGGTTGTCAGCAGTAATAGATGTTCCTGTAGTATAAGGTGTGTGATCTCATGTCTGATCACATGTCAGTATATCAGTGATGTCATCAGCAGGGGGCGGGGCTGTGACTACCTCTCAGACAGGATATACAGGCAGGTTGTCAGCAGTAATAGATGTTCCTGTAGTATAAGGTGTGTGATCTCATGTCTGATCACATGTCAGTATATCAGTGATGTCATCAGCAGGGGGCGGGGCTGTGACTACCTCTCAGACAGGATATACAGGCAGGTTGTCAGCAGTAATAGATGTTCCTGTAGTATCAGGTGTGTGATCTCATGTCTGATCACATGTCATTATATCAGTGATGTCATCAGCAGGGGGCGGGGCTGTGACTACCTCTCAGACAGGATATACAGGCAGGTTGTCAGCAGTAATAGATGTTCCTGTAGTATAAGGTGTGTGATCTCATGTCTGATCACATGTCATTATATCAGTGATGTCATCAGCAGGGGGCGGGGCTGTGACTACCTCTCAGACAGGATATACAGGCAGGTTGTCAGCAGTAATAGATGTTCCTGTAGTATAAGGGGTGTGATCTCATGTCTGATCACATGTCATTATATCAGTGATGTCATCAGCAGGGGGCGGGGCTGTGACTACCTCTCAGATAGGATACAGGCAGGTTGTCAGCAGTAATAGATGTTCCTGTAGTATAAGGTGTGATCTCATGTCTGATCACATGTCATTATATCAGTGATGTCATCAGCGGGGGGCGGGGCTGTGACTACCTCTCAGACAGGATATACAGGCAGGTTGTCAGCAGTAATAGATGTTCCTGTAGTATAAGGGGTGTGATCTCATGTCTGATCACATGTCATTATATCAGTGATGTCATCAGCAGGGGGCGGGGCTGTGACTACCTCTCAGACAGGATATACAGGCAGGTTGTCAGCAGTAATAGATGTTCCTGTAGTATAAGGTGTGTGATCTCATGTCTGATCACATGTCATTATATCAGTGATGTCATCAGCAGGGGGTGGGGCTGTGACAACCTCTCAGACAGGATATACAGGCAGGTTGTCAGCAGTAATAGATGTTCCTGTAGTATAAGATGTGTGATCTCATGTCTGATCACATGTCATTATATCAGTGATGTCATCAGCAGGGGGCGGGGCTGTGACAACCTCTCAGACAGGATATACAGGCAGGTTGTCAGCAGTAATAGATGTTCCTGTAGTATAAGGTGTGTGATCTCATGTCTGATCACATGTCAGTATATCAGTGATGTCATCAGCAGGGGGCGGGGCTGTGACTACCTCTCAGACAGGATATATAGGCAGGTTGTCAGCAGTAATAGATGTTCCTGTAGTATAAGGTGTGTGATCTCATGTCATTATATCAGTGATGTCATCAGCGGGGGGCGGGGCTGTGACTACCTCTCAGACATGATATGCAGGCAGGTTGTCAGCAGTAATAGATGTTCCTGTAGTATAAGGTGTGTGATCTCATGACTGATCACATGTCATTATCTCAGTGATGTCATCAGAAGGGGGCGGGGCTGTGACAACCTCTCAGACAGGATATACAGGCAGGTTGTCAGCAGTAATAGATGTTCCTGTAGTATAAGGTGTGTGATCTCATGTCATTATATCAGTGATGTCATCAGCAGGGGGCGGGGCTGTGACAACCTCTCAGACAGGATATACAGGCAGGTTGTCAGCAGTAATAGATGTTCCTGTAGTATAAGGGGTGTGATCTCATGTCTGATCACATGTCATTATATCAGTGATGTCATCAGCAGGGGGCGGGGCTGTGACTACCTCTCAGACATGATACGCAGGCAGGTTGTCAGCAGTAATAGATGTTCCTGTAGTATAAGGAGTGTGATCTCATGTCTGATCACATGTCATTATATCAGTGATGTCATCAGCAGGGGGCGGGGCTGTGACTACCTCTCAGACAGGATATACAGGCAGGTTGTCAGCAGTAATAGATGTTCCTGTAGTATCAGGTGTGTGATCTCATGTCTGATCACATGTCATTATATCAGTGATGTCATCAGCAGGGGCGGGGCTGTGACAACCTCTCAGACAGGATATACAGGCAGGTTGTCAGCAGTAATAGATGTTCCTGTAGTATAAGGTGTGTGATCTCATGTCTGATCACATGTCATTATATCAGTGATGTCATCAGCAGGGGGCGGGGCTGTGACTACCTCTCAGACAGGATATACAGGCAGGTTGTCAGCAGTAATAGATGTTCCTGTAGTATAAGGTGTGTGATCTCATGTCTGATCACATGTCATTATATCAGTGATGTCATCAGCAGGGGGCGGGGCTGTGACTACCTCTCAGACAGGATATACAGGCAGGTTGTCAGCAGTAATAGATGTTCCTGTAGTATAAGGGGTGTGATCTCATGTCTGATCACATGTCATTATATCAGTGATGTCATCAGCAGGGGGCGGGGCTGTGACAACCTCTCAGACAGGATATATAGGCAGGTTGTCAGCAGTAATAGATGTTCCTGTAGTATAAGGAGTGTGATCTCATGTCTGATCACATGTCATTATATCAGTGATGTCATCAGCAGGGGGCGGGGCTGTGACTACCTCTCAGACAGGATATACAGGCAGGTTGTCAGCAGTAATAGATGTTCCTGTAGTATCAGGTGTGTGATCTCATGTCTGATCACATGTCATTATATCAGTGATGTCATCAGCAGGGGGCGGGGCTGTGACTACCTCTCAGACAGGATATACAGGCAGGTTGTCAGCAGTAATAGATGTTCCTGTAGTATAAGGTGTGTGATCTCATGTCTGATCACATGTCATTATATCAGTGATGTCATCAGCAGGGGGCGGGGCTGTGACTACCTCTCAGACAGGATATACAGGCAGGTTGTCAGCAGTAATAGATGTTCCTGTAGTATCAGGTGTGTGATCTCATGTCTGATCACATGTCATTATATCAGTGATGTCATCAGCAGGGGGCGGGGCTGTGACAACCTCTCAGACAGGATATACAGGCAGGTTGTCAGCAGTAATAGATGTTCCTGTAGTATAAGGTGTGTGATCTCATGTCTGATCACATGTCATTATATCAGTGATGTCATCAGCAGGGGGCGGGGCTGTGACTACCTCTCAGACAGGATATACAGGCAGGTTGTCAGCAGTAATAGATGTTCCTGTAGTATAAGGTGTGTGATCTCATGTCTGATCACATGTCATTATATCAGTGATGTCATCAGCAGGGGGCGGGGCTGTGACTACCTCTCAGACAGGATATACAGGCAGGTTGTCAGCAGTAATAGATGTTCCTGTAGTATAAGGGGTGTGATCTCATGTCTGATCACATGTCATTATATCAGTGATGTCATCAGCAGGGGGCGGGGCTGTGACAACCTCTCAGACAGGATATATAGGCAGGTTGTCAGCAGTAATAGATGTTCCTGTAGTATAAGGTGTGTGATCTCATGTCTGATCACATGTCATTATATCAGTGATGTCATCAGCGGGGGGCGGGGCTGTGACTACCTCTCAGACAGGATATACAGGCAGGTTGTCAGCAGTAATAGATGTTCCTGTAGTATAAGGTGTGTGGATCTCATGGCTGATCACATGTCAGTATATCAGTGATGTCATCAGCAGGGGGCGGGGCTGTGACAACCTCTCAGACAGGATGTACAGGCAGGTTGTCAGCAGTGATACATGTTCCTGTAGTATAAGGGGTGTGATCTCATGACTGATCACATGTCATTATCTCAGTGATGTCATCAGAAGGGGGCGGGGCTGTGACAACCTCTCAGACAGGATATACAGGCAGGTTGTCAGCAGTAATAGATGTTCCTGTAGTATAAGGTGTGTGATCTCATGTCTGATCACATGTCATTATATCAGTGATGTCATCAGCAGGGGGCGGGGCTGTGACAACCTCTCAGACAGGATATGCAGGCAGGTTGTCAGCAGTAATAGATGTTCCTGTAGTATAAGGTGTGTGATCTCATGACTGATCACATGTCATTATATCAGTGATGTCATCAGCAGGGGGCGGGGCTGTGACTACCTCTCAGACAGGATATACAGGCAGGTTGTCAGCAGTAATAGATGTTCCTGTAGTATAAGGGGTGTGATCTCATGTCTGATCACATGTCATTATATCAGTGATGTCATCAGCAGGGGGCGGGGCTGTGACTACCTCTCAGATAGGATACAGGCAGGTTGTCAGCAGTAATAGATGTTCCTGTAGTATAAGGTGTGATCTCATGTCTGATCACATGTCATTATATCAGTGATGTCATCAGCGGGGGGCGGGGCTGTGACTACCTCTCAGACAGGATATACAGGCAGGTTGTCAGCAGTAATAGATGTTCCTGTAGTATAAGGGGTGTGATCTCATGTCTGATCACATGTCATTATATCAGTGATGTCATCAGCAGGGGGCGGGGCTGTGACTACCTCTCAGACAGGATATACAGGCAGGTTGTCAGCAGTAATAGATGTTCCTGTAGTATAAGGTGTGTGGATCTCATGTCTGATCACATGTCATTATATCAGTGATGTCATCAGCAGGGGGCGGGGCTGTGACAACCTCTCAGACAGGATATACAGGCAGGTTGTCAGCAGTAATAGATGTTCCTGTAGTATAAGGTGTGTGGATCTCAGGTCTGATCACATGTCATTATATCAGTGATGTCATCAGCAGGGGGCGGGGCTGTGACTACCTCTCAGACAGGATATACAGGCAGGTTGTCAGCAGTAATAGATGTTCCTGTAGTATAAGGGGTGTGATCTCATGTCTGATCACATGTCATTATATCAGTGATGTCATCAGCAGGGGGCGGGGCTGTGACTACCTCTCAGACAGGATATACAGGCAGGTTGTCAGCAGTAATAGATGTTCCTGTAGTATAAGGTGTGTGTTCTCATGTCTGATCACATGTCATTATATCAGTGATGTCATCAGCAGGGGGCGGGGCTGTGACAACCTCTCAGACAGGATACAGGCAGGTTGTCAGCAGTAATAGATGTTCCTGTAGTATAAGGTGTGTGATCTCCTGTCTGATCACATGTCATTATATCAGTGATGTCATCAGCAGGGGGCGGGGCTGTGACTACCTCTCAGACAGGATATATAGGCAGGTTGTCAGCAGTAATAGATGTTCCTGTAGTATAAGGTGTGTGATCTCATGACTGATCACATGTCATTATATCAGTGATGTCATCAGCAGGGGGCGGGGCTGTGACTACCTCTCAGACAGGATATACAGGCAGGTTGTCAGCAGTAATAGATGTTCCTGTAGTATAAGGTGTGTGATCTCATGTCATTATATCAGTGATGTCATCAGCAGGGGGCGGGGCTGTGACTACCTCTCAGACAGGATACAGGCAGGTTGTCAGCAGTAATAGATGTTCCTGTAGTATAAGGTGTGATCTCATGTCTGATCACATGTCATTATATCAGTGATGTCATCAGCAGGGGGCGGGGCTGTGACTACCTCTCAGACATGATACACAGGCAGGTTGTCAGCAGTAATGGATGTTCCTGTAGTATAAGGTGTGTGATCTCATGTCTGATCACATGTCATTATCTCAGTGATGTCATCAGAAGGGGGCGGGGCTGTGACTACCTCTCAGACAGGATATACAGGCAGGTTGTCAGCAGTAATAGATGTTCCTGTAGTATAAGGGGTGTGATCTCATGTCTGATCACATGTCATTATATCAGTGATGTCATCAGCAGGGGGCGGGGCTGTGACTACCTCTCAGACAGGATATACAGGCAGGTTGTCAGCAGTAATAGATGTTCCTGTAGTATAAGGGGTGTGATCTCATGTCTGATCACATGTCATTATATCAGTGATGTCATCAGCAGGGGACGGGGCTGTCACAACCTCTCAGACAGGATATGCAGGCAGGTTGTCAGCAGGGGGCAGGGCTGTGACAACCTGTCAGACATGATATGCAGGCAGGTTGTCAGCAGGGGGCGGGGCTTTGACAACCTGTCAGACATGATATGCAGGCAGGTTGTCAGCGGGGGGCGGGGCTGTGACTACCTGTCAGACATGATGTGCAGGCAGGTTGTCAGCAGGGGGCGGGGCTGTGACAACCTGTCAGACATGATATGCAGGCAGGTTGTCAGCAGGGGGCGGGGCTGTGACAACCTGTCAGACATGATATGCAGGCAGGTTGTCAGCAGGGGGCAGCGCTGTGACAACCTGTCAGACATGATATGCAGGCAGGTTGTCAGCAGGGGGCGGGGCTGTGACAACCTGTCAGACATGATATGCAGGCAGGTTGTCAGCAGGGGGCGGGGCTGTGACAACCTGTCAGACATGATATGCAGGCAGGTTGTCAGCAGGGGGCGGGGCTGTGACAACCTGTCAGACATGATATGCAGGCAGGTTGTGAGCAGGGGGCGGGGCTGTGACAACCTGTCAGACATGATATGCAGGCAGGTTGTGAGCAGGGGGCGGGGCTGTGACAACCTGTCAGACATGATATGCAGGCAGGTTGTCAGCAGGGGGCGGGGCTGTGACTACCTGTCAGACATGATATGCAGGCAGGTTGTGAGCAGGGGGCGGGGCTGTGACAACCTGTCAGACATGATATGCAGGCAGGTTGTCAGCAGGGGGCGGGGCTGTGACTACCTGTCAGACATGATATGCAGGCAGGTTGTGAGCAGGGGGCGGGGCTGTGACAACCTGTCAGACATGATATGCAGGCAGGTTGTCAGCAGGGGGCGGGGCTGTGACAACCTGTCAGACATGATATGCAGGCAGGTTGTCAGCAGGGGGCGGGGCTGTGACAACCTCTCAGACAGGATATACAGGCAGGTTGTCAGCAGTAATAGATGTTCCTGTAGTATAAGGAGTGTGATCTCATGTCTGATCACATGTCATTATATCAGTGATGTCATCAGCAGGGGGCGGGGCTGTGACTACCTCTCAGACAGGATATACAGGCAGGTTGTCAGCAGTAATAGATGTTCCTGTAGTATCAGGTGTGTGATCTCATGTCTGATCACATGTCATTATATCAGTGATGTCATCAGCAGGGGGCGGGGCTGTGACTACCTCTCAGACAGGATATACAGGCAGGTTGTCAGCAGTAATAGATGTTCCTGTAGTATAAGGTGTGTGATCTCATGTCTGATCACATGTCATTATATCAGTGATGTCATCAGCAGGGGGCGGGGCTGTGACTACCTTTTAGACAGGATATACAGGCAGGTTGTCAGCAGTAATAGATGTTCCTGTAGTATCAGGTGTGTGATCTCATGTCTGATCACATGTCATTATATCAGTGATGTCATCAGCAGGGGGCGGGGCTGTGACAACCTCTCAGACAGGATATACAGGCAGGTTGTCAGCAGTAATAGATGTTCCTGTAGTATAAGGTGTGTGATCTCATGTCTGATCACATGTCATTATATCAGTGATGTCATCAGCAGGGGGCGGGGCTGTGACTACCTCTCAGACAGGATATACAGGCAGGTTGTCAGCAGTAATAGATGTTCCTGTAGTATAAGGTGTGTGATCTCATGTCTGATCACATGTCATTATATCAGTGATGTCATCAGCAGGGGGCGGGGCTGTGACTACCTCTCAGACAGGATATACAGGCAGGTTGTCAGCAGTAATAGATGTTCCTGTAGTATAAGGGGTGTGATCTCATGTCTGATCACATGTCATTATATCAGTGATGTCATCAGCAGGGGGCGGGGCTGTGACAACCTCTCAGACAGGATATATAGGCAGGTTGTCAGCAGTAATAGATGTTCCTGTAGTATAAGGTGTGTGATCTCATGTCTGATCACATGTCATTATATCAGTGATGTCATCAGCGGGGGGCGGGGCTGTGACTACCTCTCAGACAGGATATACAGGCAGGTTGTCAGCAGTAATAGATGTTCCTGTAGTATAAGGTGTGTGGATCTCATGGCTGATCACATGTCAGTATATCAGTGATGTCATCAGCAGGGGGCGGGGCTGTGACAACCTCTCAGACAGGATGTACAGGCAGGTTGTCAGCAGTGATACATGTTCCTGTAGTATAAGGGGTGTGATCTCATGACTGATCACATGTCATTATCTCAGTGATGTCATCAGAAGGGGGCGGGGCTGTGACAACCTCTCAGACAGGATATACAGGCAGGTTGTCAGCAGTAATAGATGTTCCTGTAGTATAAGGTGTGTGATCTCATGTCTGATCACATGTCATTATATCAGTGATGTCATCAGCAGGGGGCGGGGCTGTGACAACCTCTCAGACAGGATATGCAGGCAGGTTGTCAGCAGTAATAGATGTTCCTGTAGTATAAGGTGTGTGATCTCATGACTGATCACATGTCATTATATCAGTGATGTCATCAGCAGGGGGCGGGGCTGTGACTACCTCTCAGACAGGATATACAGGCAGGTTGTCAGCAGTAATAGATGTTCCTGTAGTATAAGGGGTGTGATCTCATGTCTGATCACATGTCATTATATCAGTGATGTCATCAGCAGGGGGCGGGGCTGTGACTACCTCTCAGATAGGATACAGGCAGGTTGTCAGCAGTAATAGATGTTCCTGTAGTATAAGGTGTGATCTCATGTCTGATCACATGTCATTATATCAGTGATGTCATCAGCGGGGGGCGGGGCTGTGACTACCTCTCAGACAGGATATACAGGCAGGTTGTCAGCAGTAATAGATGTTCCTGTAGTATAAGGGGTGTGATCTCATGTCTGATCACATGTCATTATATCAGTGATGTCATCAGCAGGGGGCGGGGCTGTGACTACCTCTCAGACAGGATATACAGGCAGGTTGTCAGCAGTAATAGATGTTCCTGTAGTATAAGGTGTGTGGATCTCATGTCTGATCACATGTCATTATATCAGTGATGTCATCAGCAGGGGGCGGGGCTGTGACAACCTCTCAGACAGGATATACAGGCAGGTTGTCAGCAGTAATAGATGTTCCTGTAGTATAAGGTGTGTGGATCTCAGGTCTGATCACATGTCATTATATCAGTGATGTCATCAGCAGGGGGCGGGGCTGTGACTACCTCTCAGACAGGATATACAGGCAGGTTGTCAGCAGTAATAGATGTTCCTGTAGTATAAGGGGTGTGATCTCATGTCTGATCACATGTCATTATATCAGTGATGTCATCAGCAGGGGGCGGGGCTGTGACTACCTCTCAGATAGGATACAGGCAGGTTGTCAGCAGTAATAGATGTTCCTGTAGTATAAGGGGTGTGATCTCATGTCTGATCACATGTCATTATATCAGTGATGTCATCAGCAGGGGGCGGGGCTGTGACTACCTCTCAGACAGGATATACAGGCAGGTTGTCAGCAGTAATAGATGTTCCTGTAGTATAAGGTGTGTGTTCTCATGTCTGATCACATGTCATTATATCAGTGATGTCATCAGCAGGGGGCGGGGCTGTGACAACCTCTCAGACAGGATACAGGCAGGTTGTCAGCAGTAATAGATGTTCCTGTAGTATAAGGTGTGTGATCTCCTGTCTGATCACATGTCATTATATCAGTGATGTCATCAGCAGGGGGCGGGGCTGTGACTACCTCTCAGACAGGATATATAGGCAGGTTGTCAGCAGTAATAGATGTTCCTGTAGTATAAGGTGTGTGATCTCATGTCTGATCACATGTCATTATATCAGTGATGTCATCAGCAGGGGGCGGGGCTGTGACTACCTCTCAGACAGGATATATAGGCAGGTTGTCAGCAGTAATAGATGTTCCTGTAGTATAAGGTGTGTGATCTCATGACTGATCACATGTCATTATATCAGTGATGTCATCAGCAGGGGGCGGGGCTGTGACTACCTCTCAGACAGGATATACAGGCAGGTTGTCAGCAGTAATAGATGTTCCTGTAGTATAAGGTGTGTGATCTCATGTCTGATCACATGTCATTATATCAGTGATGTCATCAGCAGGGGGCGGGGCTGTGACTACCTCTCAGACAGGATACAGGCAGGTTGTCAGCAGTAATAGATGTTCCTGTAGTATAAGGTGTGATCTCATGTCTGATCACATGTCATTATCTCAGTGATGTCATCAGAAGGGGGCGGGGCTGTGACAACCTCTCAGACAGGATATACAGGCAGGTTGTCAGCAGTAATAGATGTTCCTGTAGTATAAGGTGTGTGATCTCATGTCTGATCACATGTCATTATATCAGTGATGTCATCAGCAGGGGGCGGGGCTGTGACTACCTCTCAGACAGGATACAGGCAGGTTGTCAGCAGTAATAGATGTTCCTGTAGTATAAGGTGTGATCTCATGTCTGATCACATGTCATTATCTCAGTGATGTCATCAGAAGGGGGCGGGGCTGTGACAACCTCTCAGACAGGATATACAGGCAGGTTGTCAGCAGTAATAGATGTTCCTGTAGTATAAGGTGTGTGATCTCATGTCTGATCACATGTCATTATATCAGTGATGTCATCAGCAGGGGGCGGGGCTGTGACTACCTCTCAGACAGGATACAGGCAGGTTGTCAGCAGTAATGGATGTTCCTGTAGTATAAGGTGTGTGATCTCATGTCTGATCACATGTCATTATCTCAGTGATGTCATCAGAAGGGGGCGGGGCTGTGACTACCTCTCAGACAGGATATACAGGCAGGTTGTCAGCAGTAATAGATGTTCCTGTAGTATAAGGGGTGTGATCTCATGTCTGATCACATGTCATTATATCAGTGATGTCATCAGCAGGGGGCGGGGCTGTGACTACCTCTGACAGGATATACAGGCAGGTTGTCAGCAGTAATAGATGTTCCTGTAGTATAAGGGGTGTGATCTCATGTCTGATCACATGTCATTATATCAGTGATGTCATCAGCAGGGGACGGGGCTGTCACAACCTCTCAGACAGGATATGCAGGCAGGTTGTCAGCAGGGGGCAGGGCTGTGACAACCTGTCAGACATGATATGCAGGCAGGTTGTCAGCAGGGGGCGGGGCTTTGACAACCTGTCAGACATGATATGCAGGCAGGTTGTCAGCAGGGGGCGGGGCTGTGACTACCTGTCAGACATGATGTGCAGGCAGGTTGTCAGCAGGGGGCGGGGCTGTGACAACCTGTCAGACATGATATGCAGGCAGGTTGTCAGCAGGGGGCGGGGCTGTGACAACCTGTCAGACATGATATGCAGGCAGGTTGTCAGCAGGGGGCAGCGCTGTGACAACCTGTCAGACATGATATGCAGGCAGGTTGTCAGCAGGGGGCGGGGCTGTGACAACCTGTCAGACATGATATGCAGGCAGGTTGTCAGCAGGGGGCGGGGCTGTGACAACCTGTCAGACATGATATGCAGGCAGGTTGTGAGCAGGGGGCGGGGCTGTGACAACCTGTCAGACATGATATGCAGGCAGGTTGTGAGCAGGGGGCGGGGCTGTGACAACCTGTCAGACATGATATGCAGGCAGGTTGTGAGCAGGGGGCGGGGCTGTGACAACCTGTCAGACATGATATGCAGGCAGGTTGTCAGCAGGGGGCGGGGCTGTGACTACCTGTCAGACATGATATGCAGGCAGGTTGTGAGCAGGGGGCGGGGCTGTGACAACCTGTCAGACATGATATGCAGGCAGGTTGTCAGCAGGGGGCGGGGCTGTGACTACCTGTCAGACATGATATGCAGGCAGGTTGTGAGCAGGGGGCGGGGCTGTGACAACCTGTCAGACATGATATGCAGGCAGGTTGTCAGCAGGGGGCGGGGCTGTGACAACCTGTCAGACATGATATGCAGGCAGGTTGTCAGCAGGGGGCGGGGCTGTGACAACCTGTCAGACATGATATGCAGGCAGGTTGTCAGCAGGGGGCAGGGCTGTGACTACCTGTCAGACATGATATGCAGGCAGGTCGTGAGCAGGGGGCGGGGCTGTGACTACCTGTCAGACATGATATGCAGGCAGGTTGTCAGCAGGGGGCGGGGCTGTGACAACCTGTCAGACATGATATGCAGGCAGGTTGTGAGCAGGGGGCGGGGCTGTGACAACCTGTCAGACATGATATGCAGGCAGGTTGTGAGCAGGGGGCGGGGCTGTGACAACCTGTCAGACATGATATGCAGGCAGGTTGTGAGCAGTAATAGATGTTCGTAATCGTATAGTATAAGGTGTGTGGGTCACAGGTCACCAGCAGGGGGCGGGGCTGTGACTACCTCTGTCCCCGCAGGCTACGCTCTCACTCTTCACTAATGACCGCGGGGGGATCATTGATGACCTCATCGTCTCGCACACCTCAGACGGGTATCTCTATGTCGTGTCCAATGCCGGCTGTGCAGAGAAAGACTCCGCCCACATGCAGGTAACGGCCTCCAGCTTGTCCCCGCCCCCGCACCTGGTGCCGTCACCTGGAGCTGTTTGTGTCTCTGCAGAACCAGCTGCAGGAGTTCAGAGCGGCCGGGCGGGACGTGGCCTTAGAAGTGGTGGACTGCGCTCTGCTGGCCCTGCAAGGTGACGTCTGGTGTGTGCGCTGCCCTCTTTATACCTGGAGCACAGGAGCTTGCACTCGACCCTTGTTTTCGGCCCCCAGGTCCCTCCACAGCGGATGTCCTCCAGGCCGGACTGAGCGACGACCTCTCTAAGCTGACCTTCATGACCGGCGTTACCACCAGCGTCTTCGGGGTCCCTGGCTGCAGAGTGACCCGATGCGGGTACACGGGGGAGGACGGGGTGGAGGTAGGTGGTAGAGACTGGACACTCAGAATGGCTGCTCCAAGCTCAGCAGCACAGAGGATTTCAGGACAGCAGTGTGCGGATCTTGAGAGGTACATAGTGAAAGGAGCAGGGTCCTCCCAGCAGCACAGAGGATTTCAGGAGGAGTGTGCTGATCCTTTG
Source organism: Bufo bufo (assembly GCF_905171765.1). NCBI lineage: Eukaryota > Metazoa > Chordata > Amphibia > Anura > Bufonidae > Bufo > Bufo bufo. Next base: position 2,644,367 of record NC_053397.1, on the reverse strand, counting down.
GAGGTCATAGGGTGAGAGGTACATAGTGGAAGGAGCAGGGTCCTCCCAGCATCACAGAGGATTTCAGGAGAGCAGTGTGCTGATCCTCTGGAGGTCTCAAGGTGAGAGGTACATAGTGAAAGGAGCAGGGTCCTCCCAGCAGCACAGAGGATTTCAGGAGAGCAGTGTGCTGATCCTCTGGAGGTCTCAGGGTGAGAGGTACATAGTGGAAGGAGCAGGGTCCCAGCAGTACAGAGGATTTCAGGAGAGGAGTGTGCTGATCCTCTGAAGGTCACAGGGTGAGAGTTACATAGTGGAAGGAGCAGGGTCCCAGCAGTACAGAGGATTTCAGGAGAGGAGTGTGCTGATCTTGTGGAGGTGACAGGGTGAGAGGTACATAGTGGAAGGAGCAGGGTCCCAGCAGTACAGAGGATTTCAGGAGAGCAGTGTGCTGATCCTCTGGAGGTGACAGTGTGAGAGGTACATAGTGGAAGGAGCAGGGTCCCAGCAGTACAGAGGATTTCAGGAGAGGAGTGTGCTGATCCTGTGGAGGCGACTGAGAGGTACATAGTGGAAGGAGCAGGGTCTCAGCAGTACAGAGGATTTCAGGAGAGCAGTGCGCTGATCTTGTGGAGGTCACAGGGTGAGAGGTACATAGTGGAAGGAGCAGGGTCCCAGCAGTACAGAGGATTTCAGGAGAGGAGTGTGCTGATCTTGTGGAGGTCACAGGGTGAGAGGTACATAGTGGAAGGAGCAGGGTCCCAGCAGTACAGAGGATTTCAGGAGAGCAGTGTGCTGATCTTGTGGAGGTCACAGGGTGAGAGGTACATAGTGGAAGGAGCAGGGTCCCAGCAGTACAGAGGATTTCAGGAGAGGAGTGTGCTGATCCTGTGGAGGCGACTGAGAGGTACATAGTGGAAGGAGCAGGGTCCCAGCAGTACAGAGGATTTCAGGAGAGCAGTGCGCTGATCCTCTGAAGGTCACAGGGTGAGAGTTACATAGTGGAAGGAGCAGGGTCCCAGCAGTACAGAGGATTTCAGGAGAGGAGTGTGCTGATCCTCTGAAGGTCACAGGGTGAGAGTTACATAGTGGAAGGAGCAGGGTCCCAGCAGTACAGAGGATTTCAGGAGAGGAGTGTGCTGATCTTGTGGAGGTGACAGGGTGAGAGGTACATAGTGGAAGGAGCAGGGTCCCAGCAGTACAGAGGATTTCAGGAGAGCAGTGCGCTGATCTTGTGGAGGTCACAGGGTGAGAGGTACATAGTGGAAGGAGCAGGGTCCCAGCAGTACAGAGGATTTCAGGAGAGCAGTGCGCTGATCTTGTGGAGGTCACAGGGTGAGAGGTACATAGTGGAAGGAGCAGGGTCCCAGCAGTACAGAGGATTTCAGGAGAGCAGTGCGCTGATCTTGTGGAGGTCACAGGGTGAGAGGTACATAGTGGAAGGAGCAGGGTCCTCCCAGCAGCACAGAGGATTTCAGGAGAGCAGTGTGCTGATCTTGTGGAGGTCACAGGGTGAGAGGTACATAGTGGAAGGAGCAGGGTCCCAGCAGTACAGAGGATTTCAGGAGAGGAGTGTGCTGATCCTCTGAAGGTCACAGGGTGAGAGTTACATAGTGGAAGGAGCAGGGTCCCAGCAGTACAGAGGATTTCAGGAGAGGAGTGTGCTTCCTGTGGAGGTGAGAGGTACATAGTGGAAGGAGCAGGGTCCCAGCAGTACAGAGGATTTCAGGAGAGCAGTGTGCTTCCTGTGGTGCCCCCGCAGATTTCGGTGCCCAGTATCCGAGCGGTGGAGTTGGCGGAGAGACTTCTGCAGAGCGGCGCGGTGAAGCTGGCGGGTCTGGCGGCGAGGGACAGTCTGCGGCTGGAGGCGGGCCTGTGCCTGTACGGCAGTGACATAGATGAGACCACCAGCCCGGTGGAGGCGAGCCTGGTGTGGACGTTAGGTGGGTGACATCAGTGTTGTCATAGGGAAGACGCAGACACACTGTAACAACTCTCCTCCCACAACAGGTAAACGCCGCCGGACCGCTATGGACTTCCCGGGGGCCTCGGTCATTGTGCCACAGATAAAAGGAAAGGTCACACGGAAGCGCGTGGGACTGACGTCCACGGGGCCGCCTGTCCGCCAACACGCGCCAATCCTGAACCTGGAGGGACGCGTCATCGGTGAGTGTGGCGGCGGCGGGTGGGTCCTGCAGCGGGGGCGTTACCGCAGCATCATCTGCTTTCTGTCCTCAGGTGAGGTGACCAGCGGCTGCCCCTCCCCCTGCTTACGACTGAACGTGGCGATGGGATACGTGGAGCCGGCGTACGCCAAACCGGGCACTGCGCTGCGACTGGAGGTCCGTAAGAAGGTGGTGGACGGCGAAACCTGCAGGATGCCCTTCGTGCCCTCGAGATATTATAATCTAAAGTAATGCCCCCCCCCCCCATCGGTATTCGGGGGCCCCATGGTAGTCGTATCTCAGGGACCACGTGTGTATCACATTCCTGGGGCCCCAACCATGTTTTCTTAGGACTGGAACACTGTGACGACTCTCAGCTGATGTAAGGGCAGTCCTATGTAAATAAAGCTGCACCCTATCCGAATGCAGGCAGCGCCCTGATGAGTTGCAGCATGGTCCGGCATTTTTACCTTTGAGACCTGTGCTTGCTGTCGGTGAATTGAGAACATTTATTCTTAGTCACACACCTGAGGGTTTGTTTCCGTGTCACAGTGCAGCGCGCAGCAGTGAAGCATCATTTACATGGGAGTGCCACTGCTCTTACATGGAGCTGCTGCTTGAAGTCGTGGCCTCTGACCTGTGAGTTTTGTAGCCAATTAAAAGCAACTTCTTCTATTTCCACGTCTTGATGATGTCACTATGAGGGAGGGGCTAAGGCCAGTTCAGGGGCCCCGGGGGGTAGGTAGTGCCGCTGTATTATACTCCAGAGCTGCACTCGCTGTTCTCCAGCAGCACGGACCTTGGAGTGACAACTACAGATCACCACAAGCAGGGGGTGCTGGGGGATTTCAGCTCTGGAGCTGCAGCCATAAGACTAATACCTCTGACAGGTGCAGTGAATAGCACTGATGGGTTACACCATGGACACTACGACCAGAGGCGATCAATACCATTCAGTTTAGATTTATTCTACGTTCTGCCAATCTCTGCTTGCTGTCAGTGACTAGGAACATTCATTACTTACATCCAATCACTGAGGGTTTCTTGCTATGTCTCTGTCACTGGGATGCCTGTAGGTACTGACGCCCCCTCCCCCCTATATACACGGATCCCCCCCATGACCCCTGCGCAGGGGCCACAGCCGTCTCATGACCGGTCTTCATATGGAGCAGGGAAGGCGCAGATCCCGCACATGGATTCTCGGGGAACACGCGGCCGCCATCTTGTCCCCGTTCCTCGCGCTCACTCCTGGTGTGTTTTTAGGGATTCTGTGCTGGCGCTCTCCCTGCAAAATAAACAGAAGCATGAAAACCAGCGGCTGCGCCAACTGACCCCCCGATCCAACATGGAGAATGGTATAACCCGGGTCTTCCATAATTCCCTCTTATGATATCACCTCCGCACCACTATCTGCTGACATTAGTAATAATAGAGGACCCTGAGCCCCGCTGTCTGCTGACATTAGTAATAATAGAGGACCCTGAGCCCCGCTGTCTGCTGACATTAGTAATAATACAGGATCCTGAGCCCCGCTGTCTGCTGATATTAGTAATAATACAGGATCCTGAGCCCCGCTGTCTGCTGACATTAGTAATAATACAGGACCCTGAGCCCCGCTGTCTGCTGACATTAGTAATAATAGAGGACCCTGAGCCCCGCTGTCTGCTGACATTAATAATAATAGAGGACCCTGAGCCCCGCTGTCTGCTGACATTAGTAATAATAGAGGATCCTGAGCCCCGCTGTCTGATGACATTAGTAATAATAGAGGACCCTGAGCCCCGCTGTCTGCTGACATTAGTAATAATAGAGGACCCTGAGCCCCGCTGTCTGCTGACATTAGTAATAATAGAGGACCCTGAGCCCCGCTGTCTGCTGACATTAATAATAATAGAGGACCCTGAGCCCCGCTGTCTGCTGACATTAATAATAATAGAGGACCGTGAGCCCCGCTGTCTGCTGACATTAGTAATAATAGAGGACCCTGAGCCCCGCTGTCTGCTGACATTAATAATAATAGAGGACCCTGAGCCCCGCTGTCTGCTGACATTAATAATAATAGAGGACCCTGAGCCCCGCTGTCTGCTGACATTAATAATAATAGAGGACCCTGAGCCCCGCTGTCTGCTGACATTAGTAATAATACAGGACCCTGAGCCCCGCTGTCTGCTGACATTAGTAATAATAGAGGACCCTGAGCCCCGCTGTCTGCTGACATTAGTAATAATAGAGGACCCTGAGCCCCGCTGTCTGCTGATATTAGTAATAATACAGGACCCTGAGCCCCGCTGTCTGCTGACATTAGTAATAATAGAGGACCCTGAGCCCCGCTGTCTGCTGACATTAGTAATAATAGAGGACCCTGAGCCCCGCTGTCTGATGATATTAGTAATAATAGAGGACCCTGAGCCCCGCTGTCTGATGACATTAGTAATAATAGAGGACCCTGAGCCCCGCTGTCTGCTGACATTAGTAATAATAGAGGACCCTGAGCCCCGCTGTCTGCTGACATTAGTAATAATAGAGGACCCTGAGCCCCGCTGTCTGATGATATTAGTAATAATAGAGGACCCTGAGCCCTGCTGTCTGCTGACATTAGTAATAATACAGGATCCTGAGCCCCGCTGTCTGCTGACATTAGTAATAATAGAGGACCCTGAGCCCCGCTGTCTGCTGACATTAGTAATAATACAGGATCCTGAGCCCCGCTGTCTGCTGACATTAGTAATAATACAGGACCCTGAGCCCCGCTGTCTGCTGACATTAGTAATAATAGAGGACCCTGAGCCCCGCTGTCTGCTGACATTAGTAATAATAGAGGACCCTGAGCCCCGCTGTCTGCTGACATTAGTAATAATAGAGGACCCTGAGCCCCGCTGTCTGCTGACATTAGTAATAATAGAGGACCCTGAGCCCCGCTGTCTGCTGACATTAGTAATAATAGAGGACCCTGAGCCCCGCTGTCTGCTGACATTAGTAATAATACAGGACCCTGAGCCCCGCTGTCTGCTGACATTAGTAATAATAGAGGACCCTGAGCCCCGCTGTCTGCTGACATTAGTAATAATAGAGGACCCTGAGCCCCGCTGTCTGCTGACATTAGTAATAATAGAGGACCCTGAGCCCCGCTGTCTGATGATATTAGTAATAATAGAGGACCCTGAGCCCCGCTGTCTGCTGACATTAGTAATAATACAGGACCCTGAGCCCCGCTGTCTGCTGACATTAGTAATAATAGAGGACCCTGAGCCCCGCTGTCTGCTGACATTAGTAATAATAGAGGACCCTGAGCCCCGCTGTCTGCTGACATTAGTAATAATAGAGGACCCTGAGCCCCGCTGTCTGCTGACATTAGTAATAATACAGGACCCTGAGCCCCGCTGTCTGCTGACATTAGTAATAATACAGGACCCTGAGCCCCGCTGTCTGCTGACATTAGTAATAATAGAGGACCCTGAGCCCCGCTGTCTGCTGACATTAGTAATAATAGAGGACCCTGAGCCCCGCTGTCTGCTGATATTAGTAATAATAGAGGACCCTGAGCCCCGCTGTCTGCTGATATTAGTAATAATAGAGGACCCTGAGCCCCGGTGTCTGCTGATATTAGTAATAATAGAGGACCCTGAGCCTCGCTGTCTGCTGACATTAGTAATAATAGAGGACCCTGAGCCCCGCTGTCTGCTGACATTAGTAATAATACAGGATCCTGAGCCCCGCTGTCTGCTGACATTAGTAATAATACAGGATCCTGAGCCCCGCTGTCTGCTGACATTAGTAATAATAGAGGACCCTGAGCCCCGCTGTCTGCTGACATTAGTAATAATAGAGGACCCTGAGCCCCGCTGTCTGCTGACATTAGTAATAATAGAGGACCCTGAGCCTCGCTGTCTGCTGACATTAGTAATAATAGAGGACCCTGAGCCCCGCTGTCTGCTGACATTAGTAATAATAGAGGACCCTGAGCCCCGCTGTCTGCTGACATTAGTAATAATAGAGGACCCTGAGCCCCGCTGTCTGCTGACATTAGTGATAATAGAGGACCCTGAGACCCGCTGTCTGCTGATATTAGTAATAATAGAGGACCCTGAGCCCCGCTGTCTGCTGACATTAATAATAATAGAGGACCCTGAGCCCTGCTGACATTAGTAATAATAGAGGACCCTGAGCCCCGCTGTCTGCTGACATTAGTAATAATACAGGACCCTGAGCCCCGCTGTCTGCTGACATTAGTAATAATAGAGGACCCTGAGCCCCGCTGTCTGCTGACATTAGTAATAATAGAGGACCCTGAGCCCCGCTGTCTGCTGACATTAGTAATAATACAGGACCCTGAGCCCCGCTGTCTGCTGACATTAGTAATAATAGAGGACCCTGAGCCCCGCTGTCTGCTGATATTAGTAATAATAGAGGACCCTGAGCCCCGCTGTCTGCTGATATTAGTAATAATAGAGGACCCTGAGCCCCGGTGTCTGCTGATATTAGTAATAATAGAGGACCCTGAGCCTCGCTGTCTGCTGACATTAGTAATAATAGAGGACCCTGAGCCCCGCTGTCTGCTGACATTAGTAATAATACAGGATCCTGAGCCCCGCTGTCTGCTGACATTAGTAATAATACAGGATCCTGAGCCCCGCTGTCTGCTGACATTAGTAATAATAGAGGACCCTGAGCCCCGCTGTCTGCTGACATTAGTAATAATAGAGGACCCTGAGCCCCGCTGTCTGCTGACATTAGTAATAATAGAGGACCCTGAGCCCCGCTGTCTGCTGACATTAGTAATAATAGAGGACCCTGAGCCCCGCTGTCTGCTGACATTAGTAATAATAGAGGACCCTGAGCCCCGCTGTCTGCTGATATTAGTAATAATAGAGGACCCTGAGCCCCGCTGTCTGCTGACATTAGTGATAATAGAGGACCCTGAGACCCGCTGTCTGCTGATATTAGTAATAATAGAGGACCCTGAGCCCCGCTGTCTGCTGACATTAATAATAATAGAGGACCCTGAGCCCTGCTGACATTAGTAATAATAGAGGACCCTGAGCCCCGCTGTCTGCTGACATTAGTAATAATACAGGACCCTGAGCCCCGCTGTCTGCTGACATTAGTAATAATAGAGGACCCTGAGCCCCGCTGTCTGCTGACATTAGTAATAATAGAGGACCCTGAGCCCCGCTGTCTGCTGACATTAGTAATAATAGAGGACCCTGAGCCCCGCTGTCTGCTGACATTAGTAATAATAGAGGACCCTGAGCCCCGCTGTCTGCTGACATTAGTAATAATAGAGGACCCTGAGCCCCGCTGTCTGCTGACATTAGTAATAATAGAGGACCCTGAGCCCCGCTGTCTGCTGACATTAGTAATAATAGAGGACCCTGAGCCCCGCTGTCTGCTGACATTAGTAATAATAGAGGACCCTGAGCCCCGCTGTCTGCTGACATTAGTAATAATAGAGGACCCTGAGCCCTGCTGACATTAGTAATAATAGAGGACCCTGAGCCCCGCTGTCTGCTGACATTAGTAATAATAGAGGATCCTGAGCCCCGCTGTCTGCTGACATTAGTAATAATAGAGGACCCTGAGCCCCGCTGTCTGCTGACATTAGTAATAATAGAGGACCCTGAGCCCCGCTGTCTGCTGACATTAGTAATAATAGAGGACCCTGAGCCCCGCTGTCTGCTGATATTAGTAATAATAGAGGACCCTGAGCCCCGCTGTCTGCTGACATTAGTAATAATAGAGGACCCTGAGCCCCGCTGTCTGCTGATATTAGTAATAATAGAGGACCCTGAGCCCCGCTGTCTGCTGATATTAGTAATAATAGAGGACCCTGAGCCCCGCTGTCTGCTGACATTAGTAATAATACAGGACCCTGAGCCCCGCTGTCTGCTGACATTAGTAATAATACAGGATCCTGAGCCCCGCTGTCTGCTGACATTAGTAATAATAGAGGACCCTGAGCCCCGCTGTCTGCTGACATTAGTAATAATAGAGGATCCTGAGCCCCGCTGTCTGCTGACATTAGTAATAATAGAGGACCCTGAGCCCCGCTGTCTGCTGACATTAGTAATAATAGAGGACCCTGAGCCCCGCTGTCTGCTGACATTAGTAATAATAGAGGACCCTGAGCCCCGCTGTCTGCTGACATTAGTAATAATAGAGGACCCTGAGCCCCGCTGTCTGCTGACATTAGTAATAATACAGGATCCTGAGCCCCGCTGTCTGCTGACATTAGTAATAATAGAGGATCCTGAGCCCCGCTGTCTGCTGACATTAGTAATAATAGAGGACCCTGAGCCCCGCTGTCTGCTGACATTAGTAATAATAGAGGACCCTGAGCCCCGCTGTCTGCTGACATTAGTAATAATAGAGGACCCTGAGCCCCGCTGTCTGCTGACATTAGTAATAATACAGGATCCTGAGCCCCGCTGTCTGCTGACATTAGTAATAATAGAGGACCCTGAGCCCCGCTGTCTGCTGACATTAGTAATAATAGAGGACCCTGAGACCCGCTGTCTGCTGATATTAGTAATAATAGAGGACCCTGAGCCCCGCTGTCTGCTGACATTAATAATAATAGAGGACCCTGAGCCCCGCTGTCTGCTGACATTAGTAATAATAGAGGACCCTGAGCCCCGCTGTCTGCTGACATTAGTAATAATAGAGGACCCTGAGCCCCGCTGTCTGCTGACATTAGTAATAATAGAGGACCCTGAGCCCCGCTGTCTGCTGACATTAGTAATAATAGAGGACTCTGAGCCCCGCTGTCTGCTGACATTAGTAATAATAGAGGACCCTGAGCCCCGCTGTCTGCTGACATTAGTAATAATACAGGACCCTGAGCCCCGCTGTCTGCTGATATTAGTAATAATAGAGGACCCTGAGCCCCGCTGTCTGCTGACATTAGTAATAATAGAGGATCCTGAGCCCCGCTGTCTGCTGACATTAGTAATAATAGAGGACCCTGAGCCCCGCTGTCTGCTGACATTAGTAATAATAGAGGATCCTGAGCCCCGCTGTCTGCTGACATTAGTAATAATAGAGGACCCTGAGCCCCGCTGTCTGCTGACATTAGTAATAATAGAGGACCCTGAGCCCCGCTGTCTGCTGACATTAGTAATAATACAGGACCCTGAGCCCCGCTGTCTGCTGACATTAGTAATAATAGAGGACCCTGAGCCCCGCTGTCTGCTGACATTAGTAATAATACAGGATCCTGAGCCCCGCTGTCTGCTGACATTAGTAATAATAGAGGACCCTGAGCCTCGCTGTCTGCTGACATTAGTAATAATAGAGGACCCTGAGCCCCGCTGTCTGCTGACATTAGTAATAATAGAGGACCCTGAGCCCCGCTGTCTGCTGACATTAGTAATAATACAGGACCCTGAGCCCCGCTGTCTGCTGACATTAGTAATAATAGAGGACCCTGAGCCCCGCTGTCTGCTGACATTAGTAATAATAGAGGACCCTGAGCCCCGCTGTCTGCTGACATTAGTAATAATAGAGGATCCTGAGCCCCGCTGTCTGCTGACATTAGTAATAATAGAGGACCCTGAGCCCCGCTGTCTGCTGACATTAGTAATAATAGAGGACCCTGAGCCCCGCTGTCTGCTGACATTAGTAATAATACAGGATCCTGAGCCCCGCTGTCTGCTGACATTAGTAATAATAGAGGACCCTGAGCCTCGCTGTCTGCTGACATTAGTAATAATAGAGGACCCTGAGCCCCGCTGTCTGCTGACATTAGTAATAATAGAGGACCCTGAGCCCCGCTGTCTGCTGACATTAGTAATAATAGAGGACCCTGAGCCCCGCTGTCTGCTGACATTAGTAATAATAGAGGACCCTGAGCCCCGCTGTCTGCTGACATTAGTAATAATACAGGACCCTGAGCCCCGCTGTCTGCTGACATTAGTAATAATAGAGGACCCTGAGCCCCGCTGTCTGCTGACATTAGTAATAATAGAGGACCCTGAGCCCCGCTGTCTGCTGACATTAGTAATAATAGAGGACCCTGAGCCCCGCTGTCTGCTGACATTAGTAATAATAGAGGACCCTGAGCCCCGCTGTCTGCTGACATTAGTAATAATACAGGACCCTGAGCCCCGCTGTCTGCTGACATTAGTAATAATAGAGGACCCTGAGCCCCGCTATCTGCTGACATTAGTAATAATAGAGGACCCTGAGCCCCGCTGTCTGCTGACATTAGTAATAATACAGGATCCTGAGCCCCGCTGTCTGCTGACATTAGTAATAATAGAGGACCCTGAGCCTCGCTGTCTGCTGACATTAGTAATAATAGAGGACCCTGAGCCCCGCTGTCTGCTGACATTAGTAATAATAGAGGACCCTGAGCCCCACTATCTGCTGACATTAGTAATAATAGAGGATCCTGAGCCCCGCTGTCTGCTGACATTAGTAATAATAGAGGACCCTGAGCCCCGCTGTCTGCTGACATTAGTAATAATAGAGGACCCTGAGCCCCGCTGTCTGCTGACATTAGTAATAATAGAGGACCCTGAGCCCCGCTGTCTGCTGACATTAGTAATAATAGAGGACCCTGAGCCCCGCTGTCTGCTGACATTAGTAATAATAGAGGACCCTGAGCCCCGCTGTCTGCTGACATTAGTAATAATAGAGGACCCTGAGCCCCGCTGTCTGCTGACATTAGTAATAATAGAGGACCCTGAGCCCCGCTGTCTGCTGACATTAGTAATAATAGAGGACCCTGAGCCCCGCTGTCTGCTGACATTAGTAATAATAGAGGACCCTGAGCCCCGCTGTCTGCTGATATTAGTAATAATAGAGGACCCTGAGCCCCGCTGTCTGCTGATATTAGTAATAATACAGGATCCTGAGCCCCGCTGTCTGCTGACATTAGTAATAATAGAGGACCCTGAGCCCCGCTGTCTGCTGACATTAGTAATAATAGAGGACCCTGAGCCCCGCTGTCTGCTGACATTAGTAATAATAGAGGACCCTGAGCCCCGCTGTCTGCTGATATTAGTAATAATAGAGGACCCTGAGCCCCGCTGTCTGCTGACATTAGTAATAATAGAGGACCCTGAGCCCGCTGTCTGCTGATATTAGTAATAATAGAGGACCCTGAGCCCCGCTGTCTGCTGATATTAGTAATAATAGAGGACCCTGAGCCCCGCTGTCTGCTGACATTAGTAATAATAGAGGACCCTGAGCCCCGCTGTCTGCTGACATTAGTAATAATAGAGGACCCTGAGCCCCGCTGTCTGCTGATATTAGTAATAATAGAGGACCCTGAGCCCCGCTGTCTGCTGACATTAGTAATAATAGAGGACCCTGAGCCCCGCTGTCTGCTGACATTAGTAATAATAGAGGACCCTGAGCCCCGCTGTCTGCTGACATTAGTAATAATAGAGGACCCTGAGCCCCGCTGTCTGCTGATATTAGTAATAATAGAGGACCCTGAGCCCCGCTGTCTGCTGACATTAGTAATAATAGAGGACCCTGAGCCCCGCTGTCTGCTGACATTAGTAATAATAGAGGACCCTGAGCCCCGCTGTCTGCTGATATTAGTAATAATAGAGGACCCTGAGCCTCGCTGTCTGCTGACATTAGTAATAATAGAGGACCCTGAGCCCCGCTGTCTGCTGACATTAGTAATAATAGAGGACCCTGAGCCCCGCTGTCTGCTGATATTAGTAATAATAGAGGACCCTGAGCCCCGCTGTCTGCTGACATTAGTAATAATAGAGGACCCTGAGCCCCGCTGTCTGCTGATATTAGTAATAATAGAGGATCCTGAGCCCCGCTGTGGGAAATGCAGGGTTCGAGGGGTCTGTATCTACAGGGGGAGGGGTCTGTATCTACAGGGGGAGGGGTCCGTATCTACAGGGGGAGGGGTCCGTATCTACAGGGGGAGGGGTCCGTATCTACAGGGGGAGGGGTCCGTATCTACAGGGGGAGGGGTCCGTATCTACAGGGGGAGGGGTCCGTATCTACAGGGGGAGGGGTCAGTATCTATAGGGGGAAGGGTCACTATCTACATAGGGTGGGATTATCTACAGGGGGAGGAGTCAGTATCTATAGGTGGACGGCTCACTATCTATAGGGGGAGGGGTCACTATCTACATGGGGTGGGGCTATTATCTCCAGGGGGAGGAGTCAGCATCTATATGGGGAGGGCTCACTATCTATAGGGGGAGGGGTCACTATAGAGGGAGGGGTCACTATCTACATGGGGTGGGGCTATTATCTACAGGGGAGGAGTCAGTATCTATATGGGGAGGCTCACTATCTACAGGGGGAGGAGTCAGTATCTACAGGGGGAGTTACTATATCCAGGGGGAGGAGTCACTATTTAAAAGGGGTGGGCCATTATCTACAGGGGGAGGAGTCAGTATCTATATGGGGCGGGCTCACTATCTACAGGGGAAGGGGTCACTATCTACAGGGGGAGGGGTCACTATCTACAGGGGAAGGGGTCACTATCTACAGGGGGAGGGGTCACTATCTATAGGGGGAGGGGTCACTATCTACAGGGGAAGGGGTCACTATCTACAGGGGGAGGGGTCACTATCTACAGGGGGAGGGGTCACTATCTACAGGGGGAGGGGTCACTATCTATAGGGGGGGCTCACTATCTATAGGGGGAGGAGTCAGTATCTATAATGGGAGGGGTCACTATCTACAGGGGGAGGGGTCACTATCTACAGGGGGAGGGGTCACTATCTATAGGGGGGCTCACTATCTATAGGGGGAGGAGTCAGTATCTATAATGGGAGGGGTCACTATCTACAGGGGGAGGGGTCACTATCTACAGGGGGAGGGGTCACTATCTATAGGGGGGCTCACTATCTACAGGGGGAGGGGTCACTATCTACAGAGGGAGGGGTCACTATCTACAGGGGAAGGGGTCACTATCTACAGGGGGAGGGGTCACTATCTACAGGGGGAGGGGTCACTATCTACAGGGGGAGGGGTCACTATCTACAGGGGGAGGGGTCACTATCTACAGGGGGAGGGGTCACTATCTACAGGGGGAGGGGTCACTATCTACAGGGGGAGGGGTCACTATCTATAGGGGGAGGAGTCAGTATCTATAATGGGAGGAGTCACTATCTACAGGGGGAGGGGTCACTATCTGCAGGGGGAGGGGTCACTATCTGCAGGGGGAGGAGTCAGTATCTATAATGGGAGGAGTCACTATATACAGGGGGAGGAGTCAGTATCTATAATGGGAGGAGTCACTATCTGCAGGGGGAGGAGTCAGTATCTATATGGGGCGGGCTCACTATCTACAGGGGAAGGAGTCAGTATCTATAATGGGAGGAGTCACTATCTGCAGGGGGAGGAGTCAGTATCTATATGGGGCGGGCTCACTATCTACAGGGGGAGGGGTCACTATCTATAATGGGAGGAGTCACTATCTGCAGGGGGAGGGGTCACTATCCGCAGGGCCCCACTCACCAGGCTGCCGGGTGCTCCGCGGTTCCGCCGTTCTGTCCGCCCATGCCTGTGAAGACACAGAGCCGTCAGGTGTCGCGGAGCAGAGGGGCCCCCGCGCGGCCCGGGCACTCACCCTGCCGGTAGTACAGGCCGTTGACGGTCGGTCCGTAGCTCCGCCAGGCCAGCTGGATGGCGGTCAGGCTCAGCAGCAGCCAGGCCAGGAGCAGCTTGAAGATGGCGGCTCTCAGGTCGTTACTCTCCCAGTCCCGGCTGAAGTCCGCGCAGACCCCGAGCACGGAGCCGAAGAGCGGGGAGAGCAGCTGCGGGGCCCCGAGCTCCATCCTGAGCGGCCACCGCGGGGAATGCTGGGAGAGGGCGTCACCACGGCGTGCCAATCATCGTGACGTGGGCGTGGTCTCTCCCTACCCTCCTGTCGCATCAAGACAATACAATGTATCAGATGTGCAATAAAGGGGGCGTGGCCACAGACAGTTGTCAGTAACAGTGTGATGCCTCAGTAACAGTGTGACCCCGGCAGTGTGATGCCTCAGTAACAGTGTGACCCCGGCAGTGTGATGCCTCAGTAACAGTGTGACCCCGGCAGTGTGATGCCTCAGTAACAGTGCGACCCCGGCAGTGTGATGCCTCAGTAACAGTGCGACCCCGGCAGGGTGATGCCTCAGTAACAGTGTGACCCCGGCAGTGTGATGCCTCAGTAACAGTGTGACCCCGGCAGTGTGATGCCTCAGTAACAGTGTGACCCCGGCAGGGTGATGCCTAAGTAACAGTGTGACCCCGGCAGTGTGATGCCTCAGTAACAGTGTGACCCCGGCAGGGTGATGCCTCAGTAACAGTGTGACACCGGCAGTGTGATGCCTCAGTAACAGTGTGATGCCTCAGTAACAGTGTGACCCCGGCAGTGTGATGCCTCAGTAACAGTGCGACCCCGGCAGTGTGATGCCTCAGTAACAGTGCGACCCCGGCAGGGTGATGCCTCAGTAACAGTGCGACCCCGGCAGTGTGATGCCTCAGTAACAGTGCGACCCCGGCAGTGTGATGCCCCAGTAACAGTGTGACCCCGGCAGTGTGATGCCTCAGTAACAGTGTGACCCCGGCAGTGTGATGCCTCAGTAACAGTGCGACCCCGGCAGGGTGATGCCTCAGTAACAGTGCGACCCCGGCAGGGTGATGCCTCAGTAACAGTGCGACCCCGGCAGTGTGATGCCTCAGTAACAGTGCGACCCCGGCAGTGTGATGCCTCAGTAACAGTGCGACCCCGGCAGTGTGATGCCTCAGTAACAGTGCGACCCCGGCAGTGTGATGCCTCAGTAACAGTGCGACCCCGGCAGTGTGATGCCTCAGTAACAGTGTGACCCCGGCAGTGTGATGCCTCAGCAACAGTGTGACCCCGGCATGGTGATGCCTCAGTAACAGTGCGACCCCGGCAGTGTGATGCCTCAGTAACAGTGCGACCCCGGCAGTGTGATGCCTCAGTAACAGTGTGACCCCGGCAGGGTGATGCCTCAGTAACAGTGCGACCCCGGCAGTGTGATGCCTCAGTAACAGTGTGACCCCGGCAGTGTGATGCCTCAGCAACAGTGTGACCCCGGCATGGTGATGCCTCAGTAACAGTGCGACCCCGGCAGTGTGATGCCTCAGTAACAGTGTGATGCCTCAGTAACAGTGTGACCCCGGCAGTGTGATGCCTCAGTAACAGTGTGATGCCTCAGTAACAGTGTGACCCCGGCAGTGTGATGCCTCAGTAACAGTGTGACCCCGGCAGTGTGATGCCTCAGTAACAGTGTGACCCCGGCAGGGTGATGCCTAAATAACAGTGCGACCCCGGCAGTGTGATGCCTCAGTAACAGTGTGACCCCGGCAGTGTGATGCCTCAGTAACAGTGCGACCCCGGCAGTGTGATGCCTCAGTAACAGTGCGACCCCGGCAGTGTGATGCCTCAGTAACAGTGTGACCCCGGCAGTGTGATGCCTCAGTAACAGTGTGACCCCGGCAGGGTGATGCCTCAGTAAAAGTGTGACCCCGGCAGTGTGATGCCTCAGTAACAGTGTGACCCCGGCAGTGTGATGCCTCAGTAACAGTGTGACCCCGGCAGTGTGAAGGGTCAGTAACAGTGCGACCCCGACAGTGTGATGCCTCAGTAACAGTGTGACACCGGCAGTGTGATGCCTCAGTAACAGTGTGACCCCGGCAGTGTGATGCCTCAGTAACAGTGTGACACCGGCAGTGTGATGCCTCAGTAACAGTGTGACCCCGGCAGTGTGATGCCTCAGTAACAGTGTGACCCCGGCAGTGTGATGCCTCAGTAACAGTGTGACCCCGGCAGTGTGATGCCTCAGTAACAGTGCGACCCCGGCAGTGTGATGCCTCAGTAACAGTGTGACCCCGGCAGGGTGATGCCTAAGTAACAGTGTGACCCCGGCAGTGTGATGCCCCAGTAACAGTGTGACCCCGGCAGTGTGATGCCTCAGTAACAGTGTGACCCCGGCAGTGTGATGCCTCAGTAACAGTGTGACCCCGGCAGGGTGATGCCCAAGTAACAGTGTGACCCCGGCAGTGTGATGCCCCAGTAACAGTGTGACCCCGGCAGTGTGATGCGTCAGTAACAGTGTGACCCCGGCAGTGTGATGCCTCAGTAACAGTGTGACCCCGGCAGGGTGATGCCTCAG
The DNA here is from genome assembly GCF_905171765.1 of Bufo bufo. Classification (NCBI taxonomy): domain Eukaryota; kingdom Metazoa; phylum Chordata; class Amphibia; order Anura; family Bufonidae; genus Bufo; species Bufo bufo. The sequence continues at coordinate 2,628,115 of NC_053397.1, read as the reverse complement.
TAAAAGTGTGACCCCGGCAGTGTGATGCCTCAGTAACAGTGTGACCCCGGCAGTGTGATGCCTCAGTAACAGTGTGACCCCGGCAGTGTGATGCCTCAGTAACAGTGTGACCCCGGCAGGGTGATGCCTAAGTAACAGTGCGACCCCGACAGTGTGATGCCTCAGTAACAGTGTGACCCCGGCAGTGTGATGCCTCAGTAACAGTGCGACCCCGGCAGTGTGATGCCTCAGTAACAGTGTGACCCCGGCAGGGTGATGCCTAAGTAACAGTGCGACACCGGCAGTGTGATGCCTCAGTAACAGTGTGACCCCGGCAGTGTGATGCCTCAGTAACAGTGTGACCCCGGCAGTGTGATGCCTCAGTAACAGTGCGACCCCGGCAGTGTGATGCCTCAGTAACAGTGTGACCCCGGCAGTGTGATGCCTCAGTAACAGTGTGACCCCGGCAGGGTGATGCCTAAGTAACAGTGTGACCCCGGCAGTGTGATGCCTCAGTAACAGTGTGACCCCGGCAGTGTGATGCGTCAGTAACAGTGCGACCCCGGCAGTGTGATGCCTCAGTAACAGTGCGACCCCGGCAGTGTGATGCCTCAGTAACAGTGTGACCCCGGCAGTGTGATGCCTCAGTAACAGTGTGACCCCGGCAGTGTGATGCCTCAGTAACAGTGTGACCCCGGCAGTGTGATGCCCCAGTAACAGTGTGACCCCGGCAGTGTGATGCGTCAGTAACAGTGTGACCCCGGCAGTGTGATGCCTCAGTAACAGTGTGACCCCGGCAGTGTGATGCCTCAGTAACAGTGCGACCCCGGCAGTGTGATGCCTCAGTAACAGTGTGACCCCGGCAGTGTGATGCCTCAGTAACAGTGTGACCCCGGCAGTGTGATGCCTCAGTAACAGTGCGACCCCGGCAGTGTGATGCCTCAGTAACAGTGTGACCCCGGCAGTGTGATGCCTCAGTAACAGTGCGACCCCGGCAGTGTGATGCCTCAGTAACAGTGTGATGCCTCAGTAACAGTGTGACCCCGGCAGTGTGATGCCTCAGTAACAGTGTGACCCCGGCAGTATGATGCCTCAGTAACAGTGCGACCCCGGCAGTGTGATGCCTCAGTAACAGTGTGACCCCGGCAGGGTGATGCCTCAGTAACAGTGTGACACCGGCAGTGTGATGCCTCAGTAACAGTGTGACCCCGGCAGTGTGATGCCTCAGTAACAGTGTGACCCCGGCAGTCTGATGCCTCAGTAACAGTGTGACCACGGCAGTGTGATGCCTCAGTAACAGTGTGACCCCGGCAGTGTGATGCCTCAGTAACAGTGTGACCCCGGCAGTGTGATGCCTCAGTAACAGTGTGACCCCGGCAGTGTGATGCCTCAGTAACAGTGTGACCCCGGCAGGGTGATGCCTCAGTAACAGTGTGACACCGGCAGTGTGATGCCTCAGTAACAGTGTGACCCCGGCAGTGTGATGCCTCAGTAACAGTGTGACCCCGGCAGTGTGAAGGGTCAGTAACAGTGCGACCCCGGCAGTGTGATGCCTCAGTAACAGTGCGACCCCGGCAGTATGATGCCTCAGTAACAGTGCGACCCCGGCAGTGTGATGCCTCAGTAACAGTGTGACCCCGGCAGTGTGATGCCTCAGTAACAGTGTGACCCCGGCAGTGTGATGCCTCAGTAACAGTGTGACCCCGGCAGTGTGATGCCTCAGTAACAGTGTGACCCCGGCAGTGTGATGCCTCAGTAACAGTGTGACCCCGGCAGTGTGATGCCTCAGTAACAGTGTGACCCCGGCAGTGTGATGCCTCAGTAACAGTGCGACCCCGGCAGTGTGATGCCTCAGTAACAGTGCGACCCCGGCAGGGTGATGCCTCAGTAACAGTGTGACCCCGGCAGTGTGATGCCTCAGTAACAGTGCGACCCCGGCAGTGTGATGCCTCAGTAACAGTGTGATGCCTCAGTAACAGTGTGACCCCGGCAGTGTGATGCCTCAGTAACAGTGTGATGCCTCAGTAACAGTGTGATGCCTCAGTAACAGTGCGACCCCGGCAGTGTGATGCCTCAGTAACAGTGCGACCCCGGCAGTGTGATGCCTCAGTAACAGTGTGACCCCGGCAGTGTGATGCCTCAGTAACAGTGCGACCCCGGCAGTGTGATGCCTCAGTAACAGTGCGACCCCGGCAGTGTGATGCCTCAGTAACAGTGTGACCCCGGCAGTGTGATGCCTCAGTAACAGTGCGACCCCGGCAGTGTGATGCCTCAGTAACAGTGTGACCCCGGCAGTGTGATGCCTCAGTAACAGTGTGACCCCGGCAGTGTGATGCCTCAGTAACAGTGCGACCCCGGCAGTGTGATGCCTCAGTAACAGTGCGACCCCGGCAGTGTGATGCCTCAGTAACAGTGTGACCCCGGCAGTGTGATGCCTCAGTAACAGTGCGACCCCGGCAGTGTGATGCCTCAGTAACAGTGCGACCCCGGCAGTGTGATGCCTCAGTAACAGTGTGACCCCGGCAGTGTGATGCCTCAGTAACAGTGTGATAATGCCGCCGCCGCGCTGTGACTACGGCTGTGCCTGCTCCTTGTTGTGGACACGGGGGCCCCATTCCCTTCTCCTCCTTCCAGTCTATTTTACTAAACGCTTCAGGATAAAGGATGTGAACACAGCCCTATAACGGGGGCTGCACTGGACTTCTGACAACTCCAGGGGCACTGCTAGTCTGGGACTCGGGCCCGGGGCCTGCACCTAGTGGGTGCTGCAGATACAACTGTATAGCCATCCACAGCTGAATAGTGCGGGGGGCACGGGGCCAATGGAGGCAGATGTGTAGGGGGGCTTCCAGCAGGACTCAGGCGATTGGTTAGTTGTCGGGTCACTGTGAGGGGGGCATTAAAACTATTGAGGCACAATAGAGGGGTCTTATTACTACTGGGGGACTATAGAGGGGCCTTATTAATATTGGTGGCACTACAGAGGGGCCTTATTACTACTGGATATTATAGAGGAGTCTTATTACTACTGGGGGAACTATAGATGGGTCTTATTACTACTGGGGGCACTATAGAGGGGCCGTATTACTACTGGGGGCACTATAGAGGAGTCGTATTACTACTGGGGGCACTATAGAGGAGTCTTATTACTACTGGGGGAACTATAGATGGGTCTTATTACTACTGGGGGCACTATAGAGGGGCCGTATTACTACTGGGGGCACTATAGAGGGGCCGTATTACTACTGGGGGAACTATAGAGGAGTATTATTACTACTTGGGCCACTATAGAGGAGTCTTATTATTACTGGGGCACTATAGAGGAGTCGTATTACTACTGGGGGCACTATAGAGGGGCCGTATTACTACTGGGGGAACTATAGAGGAGTATTATTACTACTGGGGGCACTATAGAGGAGTATTATTACTACTGGGGCACTATAGAGGAGTATTATTACTACTGGAGGCACTATAGAGGAGTATTATTACTACTGGGGGCACTATAGAGGAGTATTATTACTACTGGGGGCACTATAGAGGAGTATTATTACTACTGGGGCACTATAGAGGAGTATTATTACTACTGGAGGCACTATAGAGGAGTATTATTACTACTGGGGGCACTATAGAGGAGTATTATTACTACTGGGGGCACTATAGAGGAGTATTATTACTACTGGGGCACTATAGAGGGTCCTTATTACTACTGGGGGCACTATAGAGGAGTATTATTACTACTGGGGGCACTATAGAGGAGTATTATTACTACTGGGGGCACTATAAAGGAGTATTATTACTACTGGGGGCACTATAGAGGAGTATTATTACTACTGGGGGCACTATAGAGGAGTTTTATTACTACTGGGGCACTATAGAGGAGTATTATTACTACTGGAGGCACTATAGAGGAGTATTATTACTACTGGGGGCACTATAGAGGAGTATTATTACTACTGGGGGCACTATAGAGGAGTATTATTACTACTGGGGGCACTATAGAGGAGTATTATTACTACTGGGGGCACTATAGAGGAGTCATATTACTACTGGGGGCACTATAGAGGGTCCTTATTACTACTGGGGGCACTATAAAGGAGTATTATTACTACTGGGGGCACTATAGAGGAGTATTATTACTACTGGGGGCACTATAGAGGAGTATTATTACTACTGGAGGCACTATAGAGGAGTATTATTACTACTGGGGGCACTATAGAGGAGTATTATTACTACTGGGGGCACTATAGAGGAGTATTATTACTACTGGGGGCACTATAGAGGAGTATTATTACTACTGGGGGCACTATAGAGGAGTATTATTACTACTGGGGGCACTATAGAGGAGTATTATTACTACTGGGGCACTATAGAGGGTCCTTATTACTACTGGGGGCACTATAGAGGAGTATTATTACTACTGGGGGCACTATAGAGGAGTATTATTACTACTGGAGGCACTATAGAGGAGTATTACTACTACTTTGGAGCATTAGCACTGTAAGGCCCCTTTCAGACGAGCGAGTATTCCGCGCGGGTGCAATGCGTGATGCGAACGCATTGCACCAGCCCGGAATCCGGACCCATTCATTTCAGTGGTTCTGTGGACATGTGCGTTGGATTTCATGTATCATTTCTGCGTCGCGTGAAAATCTCAGCACATTCTATATTCTGCGATTTTCACGCGGCGCTGGCCCCATAGAAGTGAATGGGGCTGCTTGAAAATCGCATTCGCAAGCAAGTGCGGATGTGATGCGTTTTTCACGGATGTTTCCTAAGAGATGTTGTTTGTAAACATTCCGTTTTTTATCACGCGCGTACAAAACGCATTAAATCGCATTGCAACTGCACGGAAAAAACTGAACGCGATCGCAAACAAAACTGAATGGACTTACTTGTGAAATTGCTAATTTTTCACTGAACGCATCCGCAACGCATCCGGACCTAATCCGGACACGCTCATCTGCAGGGCCTGAGGGTACTATCACTTATCGGGCCCTCTGGGAGACAGTTACTATTGGTGGGACTTTTAGGCCTCCTGCACACAAACGTTTTTTTTTCCCGTTTACGTTCCGTTTTTTGCGTTCCATATACGGAACCATTTATTACAATGGATCCGGATAAAAAAACTTTAGGTACTCCGTATGCTTTCTGTTTCCGTATTTCCGTTCAAGGACAGAACATGTCCTATTATTGTCTGCATAACGGACAAGGACAGGACTGTTCTATTAGGGGCCGGCTGTTCCGTAAAAAACTGAATGCACACGGGTGTCATCCGTATTTTTTGCGGACCGCAAAATACAGAAAAAGCCATACGGTTGTGTGAAGGAGGCCTTAAGGTCACTACTACTAGGGGGACCTCCTGCATTTGGGGGGCGCACAGCGGGCACATTATTGGGGGGGGGGGCAGCAGGACTACACGGTTCGGGCAGATACGAGACGTATCATGGTGGTCCGGGGCTGAATCTCCGGATGTTGGAGGCAGGTGGCGCTGTGTTCTCCTGTATGTTTGGTAGTGCCGAAGCACACACCTATGTCCCAGTTAGAGGGCCAGGCTGCACAACACGCACACAGCCATGACGCTGATGATGCGCTCACCACCTCCCTGCTCGTGTGGAAAGCAGAAAATAGCAGCAAGGCTATTTATACCCCGCCCAGCCCTGCATCCGCTGATGCCCCGCCCACGCCCCCACTCCATTGGTGGATTTTCTATTGACTCCACCCACACCGTGCCTGACTCCTCCTCACATTAAAATACATATGAAAGAACAGGGGTAGCGTGCTCATGGGGCGAGGATAAACAGGAGGATGGACTGTGAGCACATCCCGGCTCCCCCTCACAAACCCAGCGCATTGGAGGCGTCCGCGGGCCTGTGACAGAGACCTGTCCGCCACAACTTCTAGCGGCCCCACCTTAACAAGCCCCTGCCGCGCCTGCGCTGTAACGTCTTCCCTTGTGACTCTGTCGTGCCCGCGCCTCGTTACGTCATCACGTCGGCCAGCACTCGTCTCCGATTTCGGCACTGTGCGCGCCCCCGGCCGATGAGGACGCGCACGTAGCTGTCGTGGCCGAGCTTCAGCCGGGCGGTTCTTCTGCTGCCAGAAGCCGGAGTTCGAGTGAGGTAATAACGGCCGCCGCCCGAGGGAGGGACGGAGACCCAGACATCGGCCCGGAGAGCAGCCAGCTGCTTCCCGAAAGTCTTCAGAGCGGCGAGCAGCGGCCCAGCACGGCCAGGCGAGAGGTGAGGCCCGGGGCTGGGGAGACGAGGCGGCGCGGGCCTGCGGAGGGTGAGGTCCTTCCGGGCCGAGGAGTGTGGAGAGGCCGCGGGCAGGAGAGCAGTCGGCGAGCCCCGTACACCGGCGGCGGACGTGTGGACTCCGTGTATGGCGGGGGAGGGGGGATGTGTGTGTGTGATATGTATACAGTGGAAGGGGGGGGGATGTGTGTGTATATATATATATATATATAATGGGGTGTACAATATGTATACAGTGGGGGGGATGTGTGTATATAATGGGGTGTACAATATGTATACAGTAGGGGGGGATGTGTGTATATAATGGGGTGTACAATATGTATACAGTGGGGGGGATGTGTGTGTGTGATATGTATACAGTGGAAGGGGGGGGGGGGTGTGTGTATATATATATATATATAATGGGGTGTACAATATGTATACAGTAGGGGGGGGATGTGTGTATATAATGGGGTGTACAATATGTATACAGTAGGGGGGGATGTGTGTATATAATGGGGTGTACAATATGTATACAGTAGGGGGGGATGTGTGTATATAATGGGGTGTACAATATGTATACAGTAGGGGGGGGATGTGTGTGTATATATATATATATATATATAATGGGGTGTACAATATGTATACAGTAGGGGGGGGGGGTGTGTATATAATGGGGTGTACAATATGTATACAGTAGGGGGGGGATGTGTGTATATAATGGGGTGTACAATATGTATACAGTAGGGGGGGGATGTGTATATATATATATAATGGGGTGTACAATATGTATACAGTAGGGGGGGGGGGGGGTATATAATGGGGTGTACAATATGTATACAGTGGGGGGGATGTGTGTATATAATGGGGTGTACAATATGTATACAGTAGGGGGGGATGTGTGTATATAATGGGGTGTACAATATGTATACAGTGGGGGGGATGTGTGTATATAATGGGGTGTACAATATGTATACAGTAGGGGGGGGATGTGTATATATATATATATATAATGGGGTGTACAATATGTATACAGTGGGGGGGATGTGTGTATATAATGGGGTGTACAATATGTATACAGTAGGGGGGGATGTGTGTATATAATGGGGTGTACAATATGTATACAGTAGGGGGGGGATGTGTGTATATATATATATATATATAATGGGGTGTACAATATGTATACAGTAGGGGGGGGGGGGTGTATATAATGGGGTGTACAATATGTATACAGTGGGGGGGATGTGTGTATATAATGGGGTGTACAATATGTATACAGTAGGGGGGGGATGTGTATATATATATATATATATATAATGGGGTGTACAATATGTATACAGTGGGGGGGATGTGTGTATATAATGGGGTGTACAATATGTATACAGTGGGGGGGATGTGTGTATATAATGGGGTGTACAATATGTATACAGTAGGGGGGGATGTGTGTATATATATATATATAATGGGGTGTACAATATGTATACAGTAGGGGGGGGGGTGTGTATATAATGGGGTGTACAATATGTATACAGTGGGGGGATGTGTGTATATAATGGGGTGTACAATATGTATACAGTAGGGGGGGGATGTGTATATATATATATATAATGGGGTGTACAATATGTATACAGTGGGGGGGATGTGTGTATATAATGGGGTGTACAATATGTATACAGTAGGGGGGGGGATGTGTGTATATAATGGGGTGTACAATATGTATACAGTAGGGGGGGGGGTGTGTATATAATGGGGTGTACAATATGTATACAGTAGGGGGGGGATGTGTGTATATAATGGGGTGTACAATATGTATACAGTAGGGGGGGATGTGTGTATATAATGGGGTGTACAATATGTATACAGTAGGGGGGGGATGTGTGTATATAATGGGGTGTACAATATGTATACAGTAGGGGGGGATGTGTGTATATAATGGGGTGTACAATATGTATACAGTAGGGGGGGATGTGTGTATATAATGGGGTGTACAATATGTATACAGTAGGGGGGGGATGTGTATATAATGGGGTGTACAATATGTATACAGTGGGGGGGATGTGTATATAATGGGGTGTAGAATATGTATACAGTGGGGGTGTGTGTGTATATAATGGGGTGTACAATATGTATACAGTGGGGGTGTGTGTATATAATGGGGTGTACAATATGTATACAGTGGGGGGGATGTGTATATAATGGGGTGTACAATATGTATACAGTGGGGGGGATGTGTATATAATGGGGTGTAGAATATGTATACAGTGGGGGTGTGTGTGTATATAATGGGGTGTACAATATGTATACAGTGGGGGTGTGTGTGTATATAATGGGGTGTACAATATGTATACAGTGGGGGTGTGTGTGTATATACACAGTGGGGTATGGGATATATGGGGGGGTAATGTGTATATACAGTGGGGTATGGAATATATAGGGGGGGGTAATGTGTATATACACAGTGGGGTATGGAATATATAGGGGGTAATGTGTATACGTGGGGGGTATGGAATATATAGGGGGGTAATGTGTATATACAGTGGGGTATGGAATATATAGGGGGGTAATGTGTATATACAGTGGGGTATGGAATATATAGGGGGGGGAATGTGTATACGCGGGGGGGTATGGAATATATAGGGGGGGTAATGTGTGTGTATATACAGTGGGGTATGGAATATATAGGGGGGGGGTAATGTGTATATACAGTGGGGTATGGAATATATAGGGGGGGGAATGTGTATACGCGGGGGGTATGGAATATATAGGGGGGGTAATGTGTGTGTATATACAGTGGGGTATGGAATATATAGTGGGGGGGGTAATGTGTATATACAGTGGGGTATGGAATATATAGGGGGGGGGGTAATGTGTATATACAGTGGGGTATGGAATATATAGGGGGTACTGTGTATACGCGGGGGGTATGGAATATATAGGGGGGGTAATGTATATACGGGGGGGTAATGTGTGTGTGTGTGTATATACGGGGGGGTAATGTATATACAGTGGGGTATGGAATATATGGGGGGGTAATGTGTATATACAGGGGGGTATGGAATATATAGAGCGCTGCTTGGCGCTCTATCGCTCCGCTGCCCAAACCAACCAGTAGCAAAGCTGCTTACTCTATATAGTGTGTGGGGGGGGGGGGGGATAATGGGGGTGTGTGTGTATATAGTGGGGGATATATATATATACACACACTGCTCAAAAAAATAAAGGGAACACTTAAACAACACAATGTAACTCCAAGTCAATCGCACTTCTGTGACATCAAACTGTCCACTTAGGAAGCAACACTGAGTGACAATCAATTTCACATGGGACAGACAACAGGTGGAAATTATAGGCAATTAGCAAGACACCCCCAATAAAGGAGTGGTTCTGCAGGTGGTGACCACAGACCACTTTGCAGTTCCTATGCTTCCTGGCTGATGTTTTGGTCACTTTTGAATGCTGGCGGTGCTTTCACTCTAGTGGTAGCATGAGACGGAGTCTACAACCCACACAAGTGGCTCAGGTAGTGCAGCTTATCCAGGATGGCACATCAATGCGAGCTGTGGCAAGAAGGTTTGCTGTGTCTGTCAGCGTAGTGTCCAGAGCATGGAGGCGCTACCAGGAGACAGGCCAGTACATCAGGAGACGTGGAGGAGGGCAACAACCCAGCAGCAGGACCGCTACCTCCGCCTTTGTGCAAGGAGGAACAGGAGGAGCACTGCCAGAGCCCTGCAAAATGACCTCCAGCAGGCCACAAATGTGCATGTGTCTGCTCAAACGGTCAGAAACAGACTCCATGAGGGTGATATAAGGGCCCGACGTCCACAGGTGGGGGTTGCGCTTACAGCCCAACACCGTACAGGACGTTTGGCATTTGCCAGAGAACACCAAGATTGGCAAATTCGCCACTGGCGCCCTGTGCTCTTCACAGATGAAAGCAGGTTCACACCGAGCACATGTGACAGACGTGACAGAGTCTGGAGACGCCGTGGAGAACGTTCTGCTGCCTGCAACATCCTCCAGCATGACCGGTTTGGCATTGGGTCAGTAATGGTGTGGGGTGGCATTTCTTTGGAGGGCCGCACAGCCCTCCATGTGCTCGCCAGAGGTAGCCTGACTGCCATTAGGTACCGAGATGAGGTCCTCAGACCCCTTGTGAGACCATATGCTGGTGCGGTTGGCCCTGGGTTCCTCCTAATGCAAGACAATGCTAGACCTCATGTGGCTGGAGTGTGTCAGCAGTTCCTGCAAGACGAAGGCATTGATGCTATGGACTGGCCCGCCCGTTCCCCAGACCTGAATCCAATTGAGCACATCTGGGACATCATGTCTCGCTCTATCCACCAACGTCACGTTGCACCACAGACTGTCCAGGAGTTGGCAGATGCTTTAGTCCAGGTCTGGGAGGAGATCCCTCAGGAGACCGTCCGCCACCTCATCAGGAGCATGCACAGGCGTTGTAGGGAGGTCCTACAGGCACGTGGAGGCCACACACACTACTGAACCTCATTTTGACTTGTTTTAAGGACATTACATCAAAGTTTGATCAGCCTGTAGTGGGTTTTTCCACTTTCATTTTGAGGGTGACTCCAAATCCAGACCTCCATGGGTTGAAAAATTTGATTTCCATTTTTTTATTTTTGTGTGATTTTGTTGTCAGCACATTCAGCTATGTAAAGAACAAAGGATTTCAGAAGAATATTTAATTAATTCAGATCTAGGATGTGTTATTTTTTTTTTTATTTTTTTTTGAGCAGTGTATATGTTTGTATATGTATGTGTATATATATGTATATATATATATATATATATATATATATATATATCTCTCTCTCTCATATATACACATACACACACTTACTTCTGTCTGGATGTTCTTTATGCGCGACCAAACGACTGTACCGATCTTCACCAAATTCGGCACACAGGTACATCAGGTGTCCGGGAAGGTTTTTGACCGGGTCTCAGCTCTCTAGGACGTACCGTTCCTGAGATATTCCCCAAAAAATACCCACATTAGCCAATAGAAGCCAGCAAGCCTTTCACTCATATCCCATACACACGGTCACATGTCCCTTATCAGCCAATAGAAGCTTGCATGGCCCTTAGCCACCACATACACACAGTTTTACTCCAGGTTTCCATAACAACCCAGCCATTTCTCTTCACTGCTGTAGGTCAGCTTTAGGCACATGGGACACGACTACACTGCTACATGCTGCTCTGGAGGTCAGTGTTAAGGGGGCAGGGTACTGCGAGTTCACTGTTAAAGGTATATATAGGGGGGCAGACCGCTGTGGAGGTCACTGTTATGGGGGCCGACCGCTGTGGAGGTCACTGTTATGGGGGCCGACCGCTGTGGAGGTCACTGTTATGGGGGCCGACCGCTGTGGAGGTCACTGTTATGGCGGCCGACCGCTGTGGAGGTCACTGTTATGGGGGCCGACCGCTGTGGAGGTCACTGTTATGGGGGCCGACCGCTGTGGAGGTCACTGTTATGGGGGCCGGCCGCTGTGGAGGTCACTGTTATGGGGGCCGGCCGCTGTGGAGGTCACTGTTATGGGGGCCGACCGCTGTGGAGGTCACTGTTATGGGGGCCGACCGCTGTGGAGGTCACTGTTATGGGGGCCGGCCGCTGTGGAGGTCACTGTTATGGGGGCCGGCCGCTGTGGAGGTCACTGTTATGGGGGCCGGCCGCTGTGGAGGTCACTGTTATGGGGGCCGGCCGCTGTGGAGGTCACTGTTATGGGGGCCGGCCGCTGTGGAGGTCACTGTTATGGGGGCCGGCCGCTGTGGAGGTCACTGTTATGGGGGCCGGCCGCTGTGGAGGTCACTGTTATGGGGGCCGGCCGCTGTGGAGGTCACTGTTATGGGGGCCGACCGCTGTGGAGGTCACTGTTATGGGGGCCGGCCGCTGTGGAGGTCACTGTTATGGGGGCCGGCCGCTGTGGAGGTCACTGTTATGGGGGATACTGTCGATATCTTTTAACGACACAAACATTAGATGAAATAGATGCGATGTCCCCGAGCGAAGCCGCGCGCTAGTGTAATGTATATTAGTGGGGGCAGAGGTCACACAACATTTTTCTGGAAGAGTAAAAACACTCCTGTTACTGTTTTTGAGGAGGATGGGAGTTGCCGTTATTCACATATAATACGAGGCCGACACCTCATTTCTGCGGGAAACCCCCAGCGTCTCCTGTAATGTCTTCTGCACATTGTGACCATTGTACATTTCTCTCTCAGAAGACTGGTCCCCGACCGTTCATGAAGCACCAAATCTGTGCCATAGTCATCGGAGCCGGAGATTGTGCGAAACTCAGCGCCATAAGTATTGTACAGGGGGAGGGGGGGCCCCCTGGCTGGCAGTGGGAGGGGGAGGGGGCCCCCTGGCTGGCAGTGGGAAGGGGGGCCATGATGAGTGCACAGGGGGCAGTTCTCGGACAGTCTTGTACACAGCATAGTGCACTGCGCTCCATACAGGTAGGTAGACCTCAGTCGTCCCGGGTACTTACCTAGAAAAACTCATCACCAAGAGGCTAAACAAAACTCTGTTTCTGTCCCTTATGTTAAAACATAACATTACAATTTTAAAAACCTTTTGTTTCTCTAGATGACTTTATGCTGATAGTAGTGTTAATAGAGGCTCAAAGGTCTATAAAAGCGGGGAACCTTGTCTAAACCGCTGGCATCAATAGTGCGGACAGTCCTAAGTGACAACGGCCAAACTGTGCCCAGAGTGTCCGTATTGTGTGTGGCCGCCATTATCTCCCAGCACGGCCTGAACTCTCTTGGACATGGAGGTGACTGGATCTTCACAGGTTCCACTGGGATCCTCTTCCTCCTCCATGACGACATCACGGATCTGGTGGATGTTAGAGACCTTGCGCTCCTCCACCTCCCGTCTGAGGAGGCCCCACAGATGCTCCATAGGTTTAGGTCTGGAGCCGGTCCAGCACCTTCACCCTCAGGTTCTTTACAAGGCAGTGGTCGTCTTGGAGGTGTTTGGGGTCCTTCTCATGTTGGATACTGCCCTGCGGCCATCTTTATGTAGAGCAATGACCCTTTTCTTCAGATCCTCGGAGAGTTCTTGGCCGTGAGGAGCCATGCTGAACGTCCAGTGCGCGAGCGATAACGCCAAATGTCCGCACCTGCCCCCCCCCCCCCCCCCCCTCACACCTGAGACCTTGTAACGAGTCACATGACACCGGGAGGAAAATGGCTGATCGGGCACAATTTGGCCGTTCTCACTTAGGGGTGTCCTCGCTTTTGTCAGTGGTTTAGACGTTATTGCCGGTGTGTGGAGATATTGTGAGGACACGCCCAATTTACACAGTTATACAAGCCGTCCACTGACTACTGTACATTGTATCACAGGGTCAGATCTTCTGTGCTGTCAGATGAGGAGAAAATATTTACAGAAATGTCAGCGTCTCGCCAACCCCAATGCTGGGTATACCGCCACAAAATGTCAGCGTCTCACTGACCCCAGTACTGGGTATACTGACACAAAATGTCAGCGTCTCACCGACCCCAGTGCTAGGTATACCCTTCCCCCAAAATGTCAGTGTCTCACCGACCCCAGTGCTGGGTATGCTGCCACAAAATGTCAGCGTCTCACCGACCCCAGTGCTGGGTATACTGCCACAAAATGTCAGCGTCTCACCGACCCCAGTGCTGGGTATACCGCCACAAAATGTCAGCGTCTCACTGACCCCAGTGCTGGGTATACCGCCACAAAATGTCAGCGTCTCACTGACCCCAGTGCTGGGTATACCGCCACAAAATGTCAGCGTCTCACCGACCCCAGTGCTGGGTATACCGCCACAAAATGTCAGCGTCTCACCGACCCCAGTGCTGGGTATACTGCCACAAAATGTCATTGTCTCACCGACCCCAGTGCTGGGTATACTGCCACAAAATGTCATTGTCTCACCGACCCCAGTGCTGGGTATACTGCCACAAAATGTCAGCGTCTCACCGACCCCAGTGCTGGGTATACCGCCACAAAATGTCAGCGTCTCACCGACCCCAGTGCTGGGTATACCGCCACAAAATGTCAGCGTCTCACCGACCCCAGTGCTGGGTATACTGCCACAAAATGTCAGCGTCTCACCGACCCCAGTGCTGGGTATACTGCCACAAAATGTCAGCGTCTCACCGACCCCAGTGCTGGGTATACTGCCACAAAATGTCATCGTATCACCGACCCCAGTGCTGGGTATACTTCCACAAAATGTCAGCGTCTCACCGACCCCAGTGCTGGGTTTACCCCCCAAAATGTCAGCGTTTCGGGAACTTGTCCTGTGTCCTTGAGCATCAATTCCAGCTTGACAATGACATCTCCTGCTTTTTATAGAGCGACTTATTGTTAGCTGAGGCATGGCATCCCACTCCTCTTGAAGGGCGGCCCTCAGGTCATTGAGGTTCTGAGGCACAGAGTTGCGCGCCTCTACATGGCTACTCAGCAGATCCCATAGGTTTTCAATGGGATTCAGATCTGGAGGAAGTGCAGCCGCTCCATGTGAGGTCCTCCAGTCTCCTGCAGCCGCTCCATGTGAGGTCCTCCAGTCTCCTGCAGCCGCTCCATGTGAGGTCCTCCAGTCTCCTGCAGCCGCTCCATGTGAGGTCCTCCAGTCTCCTGCAGCCGCTCCATGTGAGGTCCTCCAGTCTCCTGCAGCCGCTCCATGTGAGGTCCTCCAGTCTCCTGCAGCCGCTCCATGTGAGGTCCTCCAGTCTCCTGCAGCCGCTCCATGTGAGGTCCTCCAGTCTCCTGCAGCCGCTCCATGTGAGGTCCTCCAGTCTCCTGCAGCCGCTCCATGTGAGGTCCTCCAGTCTCCTGCAGCCGCTCCATGTGAGGTCCTCCAGTCTCCTGCAGCCGCTCCATGTGAGGTCCTCCAGTCTCCTGCAGCCGCTCCATGTGAGGTCCTCCAGTCTCCTGCAGCCGCTCCATGTGAGGTCCTCCAGTCTCCTGCAGCCGCTCCATGTGAGGTCCTCCAGTCTCCTGCAGCCGCTCCATGTGAGGTCCTCCAGTCTCCTGCAGCCGCTCCATGTGAGGTCCTCCAGTCTCCTGCAGCCGCTCCATGTGAGGTCCTCCAGTCTTCTGCAGCCGCTCCATGTGAGGTCCTCCAGCCTCCTGCAGCCGCTCCATGTGAGGTCCTCCAGCCTCCTGCAGCCGCTCCATGTGAGGTCCTCCAGCCTCCTGCAGCCGCTCCATGTGAGGTCCTCCAGCCTCCTGCAGCCGCTCCATGTGAGGTCCTCCAGCAGCCGCTCCATGTGAGGTCCTCCAGCAGCCGCTCCATGTGAGGTCCTCCAGCAGCCGCTCCATGTGAGGTCCTCCAGCAGCCGCTCCATGTGAGGTCCTCCAGCAGCCGCTCCATGTGAGGTCCTCCAGCAGCCGCTCCATGTGAGGTCCTCCAGCAGCCGCTCCATGTGAGGTCCTCCAGTCTCCAGCAGCCGTTCCCTAATGATGGACCTCGATGAGGTGGAGCATTGTCCTCCATGAAGATGACATTAGGCCGGTGCTGTTCCTGCAGAGGCACCATGACTGGAGTAATGATGGTCTTCAGGTAGTCTGGGCTGTCACCAGTCACAGTGTAGGGCAGTTCTGTACGGACTAGACACCGGCCCACACTGTGACACCACCACGTCTGGTGACCACAGTGGCTGATGCAGAGCGCTCTACGTGACGTCCCCAACATCGCTGGCGGCCATCATCTCTTCTCAGCGTATATCGACTTTCATCAGTGATCAGCACTGAGGCCACTGGTCCCTCGTCAGTGTAGATGCTCCCCGGCCCATACGAGACGCCTGTGCCTGGTGGTGCGGTCAGGTACCTGGCAGGTCGTCTAGCACACAGACCGCGCCGATGTAAACGGTTTCCTATGGTCTGACGTGACACTTGGGTGCTGGGATACTGATGAAGGAGGTGGTAGTGCCTGTGTCCTGGTTGGTTGCCGGGATACTGATGATGGAGGTGGTAGTGCCTGTGTCCTGGTTGGTTGGTTTTGGGATGCTGATGATGGAGGTGGTAGTTAGGGCTGGGCGGTATAGGCGATATGCGATATAAATTTGGGCCACGATATGGATTTTCGCCATATCGCCAGACCGCGATGTGATCGCGCTCTCTGCGCGCACCATTTTCTCCTGAGCCGGCACAGTGGAGGGAGAAGGAGGGAGTCCCTCCCTCCCCACTGTGCGCGGCTGCCGCTGAACACCAATGAGGACGTAGGAGGAGGGGAGGGACTGTGGCCACTGCGCCACCAATGAATGTGCCGGCCATATCCCACAGGGTCCCCCTCCTCCCCCCATCATTGGTGGCAGTGGGCAGTTCCGATCGGAGTCCCAGCAGTGTAATGCTGGGGCTCCGATCGGTTACCATGGCAGCCAGGAATCACGCTACTGAAGTCCTGGCTGCGATGGTATGTTAGTGAGCAGCATTATACTCATGTGCGCCGTGGCCGCCAGGCGCTCCTTCTTCTGTCTGTGCGGTGCATTGCTAATCCTTATAGCATTAGCAATGCGCCGCACAGACCTATGAGAAGAAGGAGCGCCCGGCGACCACGGCGCACGTGAGTATAATGCTGCTCACTAACATACCATGGCAGCCAGGACTTCAGTAGCGTCCTGGCTGCCATGGTAACCGATCGGAGCCCCAGCATTACACTGCTGGGACTCCGATCGGAACTGCCCACTGCCACCAATGATGGGGGACCCTGTGGAGGCTGGGGGGGGGGGGCAGATCAGAGGCTGGGGGGGGGCAGATTAGAGGCTGGGGGGGGGAAGGAGCAGATCAGAGGCTGGGAGGCACATGAGAGGCTGGCTGCCATGGTCAGCTCCCTGCTGTTGTGTACACAGGGCAGCAGGGAGAGTGTAAAGTCCTATTCACCCTAATAGAGCTCTACTAGGGGGAATATGGCAAGGGTTCTAGCCCTTAAAGGGAACCTGTCACCGGGATTTTGTGTATAGAGCTGAGGACATGGGTTGCTAGATGGCTGCTAGCTAGGGGTGCACCGAAATGAAAATTCTGGTCCGAAACCGAAAATTCAGGATGCCCTTGACCGAAAACCGAAACTGCCTTTTTGCCCAAATACTTTTTTAAAATACTTTTTTTTTTTTATGATTTTATTAATAATTCTTTTTCATGAATTTAATAAATCATATTATATATGGAGAGGGGGATCTGTATGGAGAGGGGGATCTGTGGGTGGCTCTGTTATGGAGAGGGGGGATCTGTGGGTGGCTCTGTTATGGAGAGGGGGATCTGTGGGTGGCTCTGTTATGGAGGGGGGGGATCTGTGGGTGGCGCTGTTATGGAGAGGGGGATCTGTGGGTGGCGCTGTTATGGAGAGGGGGATCTGTGGGTGGCGCTGTTATGGAGAGGGGGATCTGTGGGTGGCTCTGTTATGGAGAGGGGGATCTGTGGGTGGCTCTGTTATGGAGAGGGGGATCTGTGGGGGGCTCTGTTATGGAGAGGGGGATCTGTGGGTGGCGCTGTTATGGAGGGGGGGGATCTGTGGGTGGCTCTGTTATGGAGAGGGGGATCTGTGGGTGGCGCTGTTATGGAGGGGGGGATCTGTGGGTGGCTCTGTTATGGAGAGGGGGATCTGTGGGTGGCTCTGTTATGGAGAGGGGGATCTGTGGGTGGCTCTGTTATGGAGAGGGGGATCTGTGGGTGGCTCTGTTATGGAGAGGGGGATCTGTGGGTGGCGCTGTTATGGAGGGGGGGATCTGTGGGTGGCTCTGTTATGGAGGGCGGGATCTGTGGGTGGCGCTGTTATGGAGGGGGGGATCTGTGGGTGGCGCTGTTATGGAGGGCGGGATCTGTGGGTGGCTCTGTTATGGAGGGGGGGATCTGTGGGTGGCTCTGTTATGGAGGGCGGGATCTGTGGGTGGCTCTGATATGGAGAGGGGGATCTGTGGGTGGCGCTGTTATGGAGGGGGGGATCTGTGGGTGGCGCTGTTATGGAGAGGGGGATCTGTGGGTGGCGCTGTTATGGAGAGGGGGATCTGTGGGTGGCGCTGTTATGGAGAGGGGGATCTGTGGGTGGCGCTGTTATGGAGAGGGGGATCTGTGGGTGGCGCTGTTATGGAGAGGGGGATCTGTGGGTGGCTCTGTTATGGAGAGGGGGATCTGTGGGTGGCGCTGTTATGGAGAGGGGGATCTGTGGGTGGCGCTGTTATGGAGAGGGGGATCTGTGGGTGGCGCTGTTATGGAGAGGGGGATCTGTGGGTGGCGCTGTTATGGAGAGGGGGATCTGTGGGTGGCGCTGTTATGGAGAGGGGGATCTGTGGGTGGCGCTGTTATGGAGAGGGGGATCTGTGGGTGGCGCTGTTATGGAGAGGGGGATCTGTGGGTGGCGCTGTTATGGAGAGGGGGATCTGTGGGTGGCGCTGTTATGGAGAGGGGGATCTGTGGGTGGCGCTGTTATGGAGAGGGGGATCCGTGGGTGGCGCTGTTATGGAGAGGGGGATCTGTGGGTGGCTCTGTTATGGAGAGGGGGATCTGTGGGTGGCGCTGTTATGGAGGGGGGGGATATGTGCACTGTTATGGGCATAACAGTGCACAGATCCCCCCTCCCCATAGCAGTGCCATAGACCGATCCCCCTACCCATAACAGCCCCGGCCCTGCTGCTCACAGCAGACTAATCACTCACTGCATCTTTATTTTACCTTACAATCTTGACGCTCCAGTAACAACTCTGCAGGCAGAGCGGAGGGCGGCGTAACGTCACTTACTCACGTGACGCACCTGCTCCGCCCACTTTATGAATGAAGGAGGCGGAGCATGTGCGTCACGTGAGTAAGTGACGTTACGCCGCCCTCCGCTCTGCCTGCAGAGTTGTTACTGGAGCGTCACGATTGTAAGGTAAAATAAAGATGCAGTGACTTAAAGTAAACCGCCCGGCGCCCGCCCGAGGATGGTGAGCTACTTGGTGGGTGACAAATCCCACACCCCATATTTTCGGCCGATATGTAACAATATCGGCCGAAATGGATTAGGTACATTTTCGGCCGATATTTTCGGCTGCCGGAATTTCAGTGCACCCCTACTGCTAGCACATCCGCAATACCCAGTCCCCATAGCTCTGTGTGCTTTTATTGTGGAAAAAACCCTGATTTGATACAAATGCAAATTAACATAAAAGAGTCCTATCTCACTTGTGTGACCAGAGAAGAGTCATATTTTCAAGCTCTGACTCGTCTCAGGGTAATTTGCAGATGTATCAAATCAGTTTTTATACACAATAAAAGCACACAGAGTTATGGGGACTGGGTATTGTGGATGTGCTAGCGGCCATCTAGCAACCCGTGGCCTCATCTCTGTGCACAAAATGCAGGTGACGGGTTCCCTTTAAGGAGGCTAATAGTTATTAAATAAAAAGTAAAAAAAAAAAGTTTAAACCCCCCCCCAAATATAGAAAACAATATATCGCAATATAAATTTTAGGCCATATCGCCCACCCCTAGTGCTAGTGCCTGTGTCCTGGTTGGTGGCTGATGATGGAGGTGGTAGTGCCTGTGTCCTGGTTGGTGGCTGATGATGGAGGTGGTAGTGCCTGTGTCCTGGTTGGTGGCTGATGATGGAGGTGGTAGTGCCTGTGTCCTGGTTGGATGCTGATGATGGAGGTGGTAGTGCCTGTGTCCTGGTTGGTGGCTGGGATGCTGATGATGGAGGTGGTAGTGCCTGTGTCCTGGTTGGTTGCTGATGATGGAGGTGGTAGTGCCTGTGTCCTGGTTGGTGGCTGGGATGCTGATGATGGAGGTGGTAGTGCCTGTGTCCTGGTTGGATGCTGATGATGGAGGTGGTAGTGCCTGTGTCCTGGTTGGTGGCTGGGATGCTGATGATGGAGGTGGTAGTGCCTGTGTCCTGGTTGGTTGCTGATGATGGAGGTGGTAGTGCCTGTGTCCTGGTTGGTGGCTGGGATGCTGATGATGGAGGTGGTAGTGCCTGTGTCCTGGTTGGATGCTGATGATGGAGGTGGTAGTGCCTGTGTCCTGGTTGGTGGCTGATGATGGAGGTGGTAGTGCCTGTGTCCTGGTTGGTTGCTGATGATGGAGGTGGTAGTGCCTGTGTCCTGGTTGGTTGCTGATGATGGAGGTGGTAGTGCCTGTGTCCTGGTTGGTTGCTGATGATGGATTTGGTAGTGCCTGTGTCCTGGTTGGTGGCTGGGATGCTGATGATGGAGGTGGTAGTGCCTGTGTCCTGGTTGGATGCTGATGATGGAGGTGGTAGTGCCTGTGTCCTGGTTGGTGGCTGGGATGCTGATGATGGAGGTGGTAGTGCCTGTGTCCTGGTTGGTTGCTGATGATGGAGGTGGTAGTGCCTGTGTCCTGGTTGGATGCTGATGATGGAGGTGGTAGTGCCTGTGTCCTGGTTGGTTGCTGATGGAGGTGGTAGTGCCTGTGTCCTGGTTGGTGGCTGGGATGCTGATGATGGAGGTGGTAGTGCCTGTGTCCTGGTTGGTGGCTGATGATGGAGGTGGTAGTGCCTGTGTCCTGGTTGGTTGCTGATGATGGAGGTGGTAGTGCCTGTGTCCTGGTTGGATGCTGATGATGGAGGTGGTAGTGCCTGTGTCCTGGTTGGATGCTGATGATGGAGGTGGTAGTGCCTGTGTCCTGGTTGGTTGCTGGGATGCTGATGATGGAGGTGGTAGTGCCTGTGTCCTGGTTGGTGGCTGATGATGGAGGTGGTAGTGCCTGTGTCCTGGTTGGATGCTGATGATGGAGGTGGTAGTGCCTGTGTCCTGGTTGGATGCTGATGATGGAGGTGGTAGTGCCTGTGTCCTGGTTGGTTGCTGATGATGGAGGTGGTAGTGCCTGTGTCCTGGTTGGATGCTGATGATGGAGGTGGTAGTGCCTGTGTCCTGGTTGGATGCTGATGATGGAGGTGGTAGTGCCTGTGTCCTGGTTGGTGGCTGGGATGCTGATGATGGAGGTGGTAGTGCCTGTGTCCTGGTTGGTGGCTGGGATGCTGATGATGGAGGTGGTAGTGCCTGTGTCCTGGTTGGTGGCTGGGATGCTGATGATGGAGGTGGTAGTGCCTGTGTCCTGGTTGGATGCTGATGATGGAGGTGGTAGTGCCTGTGTCCTGGTTGGATGCTGATGATGGAGGTGGTAGTGCCTGTGTCCTGGTTGGATGCTGATGATGGAGGTGGTAGTGCCTGTGTCCTGGTTGGTGGCTGATGATGGAGGTGGTAGTGCCTGTGTCCTGGTTGGTTGCTGATGATGGAGGTGGTAGTGCCTGTGTCCTGGTTGGTGGCTGATGATGGAGGTGGTAGTGCCTGTGTCCTGGTTGGTGGCTGGGATGCTGATGATGGAGGTGGTAGTGCCTGTGTCCTGGTTGGTTGCTGATGATGGAGGTGGTAGTGCCTGTGTCCTGGTTGGTGGCTGATGATGGAGGTGGTAGTGCCTGTGTCCTGGTTGGTTGCTGATGATGGAGGTGGTAGTGCCTGTGTCCTGGTTGGTTGCTGATGATGGAGGTTGTAGTGCCTGTGTCCTGGTTGGTTGTTGATGATGGAGGTGGTAGTGCCTGTGTCCTGGTTGGTTGCTGATGATGGAGGTGGTAGTGCCTGTGTCCTGGTTGGTGGCTGGGATGCTGATGATGGAGGTGGTAGTGCCTGTGTCCTGGTTGGTTGCTGATGATGGAGGTGGTAGTGCCTGTGTCCTGGTTGGATGCTGATGATGGAGGTGGTAGTGCCTGTGTCCTGGTTGGTTGCTGATGATGGAGGTGGTAGTGCCTGTGTCCTGCTTGGTGGCTGGGATGCTGATGATGGAGGTGGTAGTGCCTCTTTCACTATATGTTCTGTGGAGCCCCAGCGGTGACCTGCCCCCAAGTGTCACATGACCAGTTGTCGCCATCCCTGGGGTTAGGGGTCACTCCAGAATTCGCAGGGTAGTAGGGCGCGGCGTTGGGGGAGGGGGGGCGTTGTGTTGGAAAGCGTGCAGCCCGGTGTCACTTTACATTGGGGCAAGTGAATAGCAGCCAATCAGAGCGCAGGATATATGAAATGAAAGCTGTGCTGTGATTGGTTGCTGTTTTTCCTTGTGGCCGGTTTTGTTGGGTTGTCTGATGCTTTGTGGCACAGTGGGCGTGGCTTATTGATGCGTAGGCCCCGCCCCTCTTACACTTCCCTTTCTCCCGGTGTGACTGTGCAGAGGGTCTCGTCAGATGGCGTGAGGTTCTGCGAGCCGCCAACCTCGTCTGTACCACACGGCGGCTCCTTCTGCTTTCATTTCCGGTTTTGTATTGAAGTGAGATGCAGAACCCTCTGCCCTGTGGTCCGGTGGTGGGGGAGGGGGGGTTAACCCTTGGCTGCTCCTTACTGACACTTGTCTCTCTGCAGTGATGGCAGCCATTCGTAAGAAACTTGTGATCGTCGGCGATGGCGCCTGCGGAAAGACGTGTCTCCTGATCGTCTTCAGTAAAGACCAGTTCCCGGAGGTCTACGTGCCCACCGTGTTCGAGAACTACGTGGCTGATATTGAAGTGGACGGGAAGCAGGTAGGTGGATGCCCGGGACCCGGCAGGTGCTGCCGTGGGGGCCCCTGTGGTTAACTGCTCCTGTGCTGCTCGTAGGTGGAGTTGGCCCTGTGGGACACGGCCGGACAGGAAGACTACGACAGGCTGCGGCCTCTGTCCTATCCAGACACAGACGTTATATTAATGTGCTTCTCCATCGACAGCCCCGATAGTTTAGGTAAGTGGCGGGGCCCCGGGGGGTGGGCACATGGGAGGCGGGTCCCCTCCATAGCAATACAGTGCTCGCAGTAGTGATCCGCCGTGTTACAGGGATCATTGTGCCGCAGCGTTCAGTCGGGGGGCGTAGCGGCA
This sequence comes from Bufo bufo, assembly GCF_905171765.1. Taxonomy (NCBI): domain Eukaryota; kingdom Metazoa; phylum Chordata; class Amphibia; order Anura; family Bufonidae; genus Bufo; species Bufo bufo. The sequence continues at coordinate 2,605,071 of NC_053397.1, read as the reverse complement.
GACTCTGGATATTATATCGGGCGCAGTGAACCCGCTGCAGAGCTGTCACTCAGTCTGAAGCCCCGCCCACACCGGCTGCGCAGCGCACATGTGCCCATCAGAGACGTCCTCTGCTCGCCCTGTAACCTTCTCTGTATCCCTAGAAAATATCCCAGAGAAATGGACGCCTGAAGTGAAGCACTTCTGCCCCAACGTGCCCATTATCCTGGTCGGAAACAAGAAGGACCTGCGCAATGACGAGCACACCCGCCGGGAGCTGACCAAGATGAAGCAGGTGAGGAGCGCGCGGGCGGCCATCTTCCCCACATGTCAGAGGGGCTCCGGCGTGGGGGATTGTAGGACTCTGGCGCTGGGGGCTCTGTAAGAACGCCGCATGTTGGTGCTAGTGCCCCCCCCTCCCAGATTCTGTGTCTCTGCTGCCCCCACGAGGTCTCTGCATCTCCTCTGATTCTCCCTTCATTATCTCAGGAGCCGGTGAAACCTGAAGAAGGACGTGATATGGCCAACCGGATCTCCGCCTACGGCTACATGGAGTGCTCGGCAAAGACGAAGGACGGCGTCCGGGAAGTGTTTGAGCTGGCCACACGGGCCGCCCTGCAAGCCAGACGTGGCAAGAAGAAAACGACGTGCCTTCTGATCTAAGGGACCCCGCGCCCCTGCCCTGGACCCCCACGTGATGTTTCTTATCTCTCGAGTGTTCTTCCGGCCTCTGTCTTTTCCATTTCTTCTGTAATGAGATTTTATAAAGACGTCGTCTCGCTCCCAGTATTTAAAGTCTCCTTTATATATAACTCTATGTAACGTCACTGTTAGCGGCAGACTAACGCTACATTCCATGTCACCAGGGCCAGAACGCCTCCCCCGCCGTCTGGACGCCCGCAGCGCCGCTGCTACATTAGTGTCCTCACTTAGTTGCCCCCTGGATACCGCCCCCTTCACAGGCGCTCACGCCGATGGGCGGTGTAGCACTACAGAAGTTGTGTTCCCCTTTTGAATTGCGGCAAAATGCAGCCGATGGATATCAATTGCGTACTGTGGTTCACCTGCAATAAAGGAGTTCCCCGGCAGCGAGAGGGTTAATGTGCGAGGCTCATCGTCTGGTCGGTTATCATTTTTTATGTGGCATTGGTAAACAAAATAAATTTCTGTATTTTCTGCCGTCTTACATTGCGTTTATCATGGAGGAGAACTGCACTGAGGGCGGTGGCAAGTGCGCAGTGCGGGCCCCGAGTGCTGAGGGCGGTGCGCAGTGCGGGCCCCGAGTGCTGAGGGCGGTGCGCAGTGCGGGCGCTGAGGGCGGTGCGCAGTGCGGGCCCCCGAGGGCGGTGGTAAGTGCGCAGTGCGGGCCCCGAGGGCAGTGGTAAGTGCGCAGTGTGGGCCCCCGAGGGCGGTGGTAAGTGCGCAGTGTGGGCCCCCGAGGGCGGTGGTAAGTGCGCAGTGTGGGCCCCCGAGGGCGGTGGTAAGTGCGCAGTGTGGGCCCCCGAGGGCGGTGGTAAGTGCGCAGTGCGGGCCCTGAGGGCGGTGACAAGTGCGCAGTGCGGGCCCTGAGGGCGGTGACAAGTGCGGGCGCTGAGGGCGGTGGTAAGTGCACAGTGCGGGCACCCAGTGCTGAGGGCAGTGGTAAGTGGGCCCTGAGGGCGGTGGTAAGTGTGCAGTGTGGGCCCTGAGGGCGGTGGTTAGTGTGCAGTGTGGGCCCTGAGGGCGGTGGTTAGTGTGCAGTGCGGGCCCTGAGGGCGGTGGTAAGTGCGCAGTGCGGGTGCTGAGGGCGGTGGTAAGTGCACAGTGCGGGCACCCAGTGCTGAGGGCAGTGGTAAGTGTGCAGTGCGGGCACTGAGGGCGGTGGTAAGTGTGCAGTGCGGGCACCGAGTGCTGAGGGCGGTGGGTGGTAAGTGCGCAGTGTGGACACTGAGTGCCAAGGGCGGTGGTAAGTGCGCAGTGCGGCCCCCGAGTGCTGAGGGCGGTGCGGAGTGCGGCCCCCGAGTGCTGAGAGCGGTGGTAAGTGCACAGTGCGGGCACAGAGTGCTGAGGGCGGTGGTAAGTGCGCAGTGTGGTCCCTGAGGGCGGTGATAAGGGCCCTGAGGGCGGTGGTAAGTGCGCAGTGTGGGCCCTGAGGCCGGTGGTAAGTGTGCAGTGCGGGCACTGAGTGCTGAGGGCGGTGGTAAGTGCACAGTGCGGGCACCCAGTGCTGAGGGCGGTGGTAAGTGCACAGTGCGGGCCCTGAGGGCGGTGGTAAGTGCACAGTGCGGGCACCCAGTGCTGAGGGCGGTGGTAAGTGCGCAGTGCGGGCGCCGAGGGCGGTGGTAAGTGCGCAGTGCGGGCACCGAGTGCTGAGGGAGGTGGTAAGTGCGCAGTGCGGGCACCGAGTGCTGAGGGCGGTGGTAAGTGCGCAGTGCGGGCGCCGAGGGCGGTGGTAAGTGCGCAGTGCGGGCGCCGAGTGCTGAGGGAGGTGGTAAGTGCGCAGTGCGGGCACCGAGTGCTGAGGGAGGTGGTAAGTGCGCAGTGCGGGCACCGAGTGCTGAGGGAGGTGGTAAGTGCGCAGTGCGGGCACCGAGTGCTGAGGGAGGTGGTAAGTGCGCAGTGCGGGCACCGAGTGCTGAGGGCGGTGGTAAGTGCACAGTGCAGGTGCCGCATGGGAGTAGTGAACATGCATCCAGAGGGATAGCGGGGTCCGGCTGAGGTCCAGTTACTGTCCTGTAGTATAACCAGTTTTAAAGGGGTTCTCCACCCAATCTCTATTGGTGGCCTCAATATCAGATCCACAGGGTCTAACCTCCCGCACCGTCTTGGATTTGCTATTGATGGCCAACCTGAGGCTCTCCAGCTGTTGCAAAACTACAACTCCCAGCATGCCCAGTCAGCCTACATCCGGGCATGGTGGGAGTTGTAGTTTTACAACAGCTGGAGAGCCGCAGGTTGGCCAGCCCCGGCCTATCCTGAGGACAACCCCTCTAATGCTAAGGGTCACTGTAGATGGTGCCGGGTTGGTGGGGGGGGTGGGAGAGAGATTAACTTGGTTTGTTCCATGGTGGCGCCATCTAGAGTTCTGAGGTTGACTGAGCCGTGTAGCACCATAGTTGCTGTGGCTTCTGGCACATGTAGTGCTCGTGTTTTTACCTGTCCCTTGTGGGCACCGGGGCAGGTAAAGCTGGTGTCGGAGCGATCACCAGTGCACTGCGGTGGGGTCTGTGTATGATGGGGGTCTCTGTGCTGGGGCTGCTTCTTGCAGTGTGTAGATGTATGTGGGAGGAATCCCACTCGATCCCGTGGCGTTCTTGCTCCACCGGTCGTGTTTCCTGCTGCCCTAGCACGAAAGCAAATGAGAAATAACGGGGTGAACTGGGACCCCACAATCTGTGGGGATGTTCAGGTGCAATGGGATTTAACCACTTCATGTGTCATGCTATCCCATTTTCAAACAGAAGCTACTTAAGGACACTACAGGTTGGCATTGCTGCGTTAACCCCTTAGATGTTGCCGTCAATAACCACTGCAGTATGTTGGTGGTTAGACAGGCAGGGGTGTCCTCTCGCCCCATTAGTGCCCGTGCAGTGAGATCGTGGGGTGTTCCCTCCAATTTCCATGATACCAAGGCTATTGATGAAAATCAAGCAAGACCAGACCTCCGTGATTGCCATCATTCCATTTTGGCCAAAGAGATCCTGGTTCACCCAGTTAATGAAGATGAGTCGCGGTGAATATTGGAGACTTCCCCTAACGCAGGACCTTGTGTATCAGGACACAGGTTCCTGCCTAGATCTGAGGAGGCTCAGTCTGACAGCCTGGAGATTGACAGGTCCCTACTAGAAGCTAGAGGGCTTTCTGCGGAGGTCCTGGTTCACCCAGCTCATGCAGATGAGACACGGTGAATATTGGAGACTTCCCCTAACGCAGGACCTTGTGTATCAGGACACAGGCCCCTGCCTAGATCTGAGGAGGCTCAGTCTAACAGCCTGGAGATTGACAGGTCCCTACTAGAAGCTAGAGGGCTTTCTGCGGAGGTCCTGGTTCACCCAGCTCATGCAGATGAGACACGGTGAATATTGGAGACTTCCCCTAACGCAGGACCTTGTGTATCAGGACACAGGCCCCTGCCTAGATCTGAGGAGGCTCAGTCTAACAGCCTGGAGATTGACAGGTCCCTACTAGAAGCTAGAGGGCTTTCTGCGGAGGTCCTGGTTCACCCAGCTCATGCAGATGAGACACGGTGAATATTGGAGACTTCCCCTAACGCAGGACCTTGTGTATCAGGACACAGGCCCCTGCCTAGATCTGAGGAGGCTCAGTCTGACAGCCTGGAGATTGACAGGTCCCTACTAGAAGCTAGAGGGCTTTCTGTGGAGCTCCTGGTTCACCCAGCTCATGCAGATGAGACACGGTGAATATTGGAGACTTCCCCTAACGCAGGACCTTGTGTATCAGGACACAGGCCCCTGCCTAGATCTGAGGAGGCTCAGTCTAACAGCCTGGAGATTGACAGGTCCCTACTAGAAGCTAGAGGGCTTTCTGTGGAGCTCCTGGTTCACCCAGCTCATGCAGATGAGACACGGTGAATATTGGAGACTTCCCCTAACGCAGGACCTGGTGTATTAGGACACAGGCCCCTGCCTAGATCTGAGGAGGCTCAGTCTAACAGCCTGGAGATTGACAGGTCCCTACTAGAAGCTAGAGGGCTTTCTGCGGAGGTCCTGGTTCACCCAGCTCATGCAGATGAGACACGGTGAATATTGGAGACTTCCCCTAACGCAGGACCTGGTGTATTAGGACACAGGCCCCTGCCTAGATCTGAGGAGGCTCAGTCTAACAGCCTGGAGATTGACAGGTCCCTACTAGAAGCTAGAGGGCTTTCTGCGGAGGTCCTGGTTCACCCAGCTCATGCAGATGAGACACGGTGAATATTGGAGACTTCCCCTAACGCAGGACCTTGTGTATCAGGACACAGGCCCCTGCCTAGATCTGAGGAGGCTCAGTCTGACAGCCTGGAGATTGACAGGTCCCTACTAGAAGCTAGAGGGCTTTCTGTGGAGGTCCTGGTTCACCCAGCTCATGCAGATGAGACACGGTGAATATTGGAGACTTCCCCTAACGCAGGACCTTGTGTATCAGGACACAGGCCCCTGCCTAGATCTGAGGAGGCTCAGTCTGACAGCCTGGAGATTGACAGGTCCCTACTAGAAGCTAGAGGGCTTTCTGCGGAGGTCTTGAGGACAATTTCACTCTCCAGGGTGGAGTCTACAAATAAGAAGTATTCCAGGATAAACCAGATCGTCCTTCAGTGGTGTGCTGATAAAGAGGTAGTAGCCTCAGATCCTCCTCTTTCAGCGATTCTACAGTTTCTGCAGGACGGCCTGGACAAGGGTCTCAGCCCGTCTACACTCAGAGTCCATATCTCTGCTTTATCTGCCTGTCTTGGCAGATCTCTTTCTCAAGACCCCCTAATCAGGAAGTTCCTTAAAGGAGCTGGGAGACTTAGGCTGGGTTCACACCGGTGCGTTTTACAGCGCGTTCCTACGCACTGTAAAACGCTCAATAGGCAAAAAACAATGTTTCCCTATGGGCATGTTTCTCACCTGAGTGTTTTACAGCGCGTACGAACGCGCTGTAAAATGCCCTACGCCCCAAGAAGAACAGGAGCTTCTTTGGGGCGTATTGTGGCAGTTTTTCATTGGATGCCTCTGTGGTTAATCACACAAAATACAAAAACGCCCCAAAATACGCCTCAAAAACGCCTGTAAAAAGCGCTTATCGATTACGTTTAGGTGTGAACCCAGCATCCTGAGACCAATCCCGCAGTTGGATTTATCTATTGTTCTAAAGGAGTTATGTTCTTCCCCATTTGAACCTTTGGAAAGTGTTGACCTGAGGTTTTTGTCCCTAAAGGTCACCTTTTTGTTGACCATTTCCTCGGCCAAAAGGATTGGAGAACTCCAGGCCCTCGGGGCCTCTGAGCCATAAATATTGTTTCCTCAGGACACGGTCCTGCTAAGATTCCTTCCGACCTTTGTACCAAAAGTTCAGTCTTTCAGGAATACCAATCGGACAATATCTTGAGCAGTTTTCTGTCCTTCCCCATCACCTCCTTTGTGACTGCCCATTCCACCAGGGCAGTCTCCACCTCCTATGCCGAAAAGAAGCTGATTCGGCTAGACCAGATCTGTGCTGGAGCTCCCAGAGCACCTTTATTAGACATTATCATCTAGATCAGGGGTCTCCAAACTTTTCAACAGGAGGGCCACATTGAAGATTTTACAAGTATTCGGGGGCCGGAAAAAAAAATCAGTTATGTATTAAATTAAATGTATATATTTTACATGGATCGTTTTTGTAATCAGCATGATATGACTGAGAACAAAAGAGAAAAAACTTTAGCAAAACAACGCAAAGACACCCGTGTCCCTATCAGCGGTGTCCCCATCAGCACAAAAATGTCCCCATCAGCACAGCAATGTCCCCATCAGCACAGCAATGTCCCCATCAGCACAGCAATGTCCCCATCAGCACAGCAATGTCCCCATCAGCACAGCAATGTCCCCATCAGCACAGCAATGTCCCCATCAGCACAGCAATGTCCCCATCAGCACAGCAATGTCCCCATCAGCACAGCAATGTCAGCATCAGCACAGCAATGTCCCCATCAGCACAGCAATGTCCCCATCAGCACAGCAATGTCCCCATCAGCACAGCAATGTCCCCATCAGCACAGCAATGTCCCCATCAGCACAGCAATGTCCCCATCAGCACAGCAATGTCCCCATCAGCACAGCAATGTCCCCATCAGCACAGCAATGTCCCCATCAGCACAGCAATGTCCCCATCAGCACAGCAATGTCCCCATCAGCACAGCAATGTCCCCATCAGCACAGCAATGTCCCCATCAGCACAGCAATGTCCCCATCAGCACAACAATGTCCCCATCAGCACAGCAATGTCAGCATCAGCACAGCAATGTCCCTATCAGCACAGCAATGTCCCTATCAGCACAGCAATGTCCCCATCAGCACAGCAATGTCCCCATCAGCACAACAATGTCCCCATCAGCACAGCAATGTCCCCATCAGCACAGCAATGTCCCCATCAGCACAGCAATGTCAGCATCAGCACAGCAATGTCCCCATCAGCACAGCAATGTCCCCATCAGCACAGCAATGTCCCCATCAGCACAGCAATGTCCCCATCAGCACAGCAATGTCCCCATCAGCACAGCAATGTCCCCATCAGCACAGCAATGTCCCCATCAGCACAACAATGTCCCCATCAGCACAGCAATGTCCCCATCAGCACAGCAATGTCAGCATCAGCACAGCAATGTCCCCATCAGCACAGCAATGTCCCCATCAGCACAACAATGTCCCCATCAGCACAGCAATGTCCCCATCAGCACAGCAATGTCCCCATCAGCACAGCAATGTCAGCATCAGCACAGCAATGTCCCTATCAGCACAGCAATGTCAGCATCAGCACAGCAATGTCAGCATCAGCACAGCAATGTCCCTATCAGCACAGCAATGTCCCCATCAGCACAGCAATGTCCCCATCAGCACAGCAATGTCCCCATCAGCACAGCAATGTCAGCATCAGCACAGCAATGTCCCCATCAGCACAGCAATGTCCCCATCAGCACAACAATGTCCCCATCAGCACAGCAATGTCCCCATCAGCACAGCAATGTCCCCATCAGCACAGCAATGTCCCCATCAGCACAGCAATGTCCCCATCAGCACAGCAATGTCAGCATCAGCACAGCAATGTCCCTATCAGCACAGCAATGTCCCCATCAGCACAGCAATGTCCCCATCAGCACAGCAATGTCCCCATCAGCACAGCAATGTCCCCATCAGCACAGCAATGTCCCCATCAGCACAGCAATGTCCCCATCAGCACAGCAATGTCAGCATCAGCACAGCAATGTCCCTATCAGCACAGCAATGTCCCCATCAGCACAGCAATGTCCCCATCAGCACAGCAATGTCAGCATCAGCACAGCAATGTCCCCATCAGCACAGCAATGTCCCCATCAGCACAGCAATGTCCCCATCAGCACAGCAATGTCAGCATCAGCACAGCAATGTCCCCATCAGCACAGCAATGTCCCCATCAGCACAGCAATGTCCGCATCAGCACAGCAATGTCCCCATCAGCACAGCAATGTCCCCATCAGCACAACAATGTCCCCATCAGCACAGCAATGTCCCCATCAGCACAGCAATGTCAGCATCAGCACAGCAATGTCCCTATCAGCACAGCAATGTCCCCATCAGCACAGCAATGTCCCCATCAGCACAGCAATGTCCCCATCAGCACAGCAATGTCAGCATCAGCACAGCAATGTCCCCATCAGCACAGCAATGTCCCCATCAGCACAGCAATGTCCCCATCAGCACAGCAATGTCAGCATCAGCACAGCAATGTCCCCATCAGCACAGCAATGTCCCCATCAGCACAGCAATGTCCCCATCAGCACAGCAATGTCCCCATCAGCACAGCAATGTCCCCATCAGCACAGCAATGTCCGCATCAGCACAGCAATGTCCCCATCAGCACAGCAATGTCCCCATCAGCACAGCAATGTCAGCATCAGCACAGCAATGTCCCCATCAGCACAGCAATGTCCCCATCAGCACAGCAATGTCCCCATCAGCACAGCAATGTCCCCATCAGCACAGCAATGTCCCCATCAGCACAGCAATGTCAGCATCAGCACAGCAATGTCCCCATCAGCACAGCAATGTCCCCATCAGCACAGCAATGTCAGCATCAGCACAGCAATGTCCCCATCAGCACAGCAATGTCCCCATCAGCACAGCAATGTCCCCATCAGCACAACAATGTCCCCATCAGCACAGCAATGTCCCCATCAGCACAGCAATGTCAGCATCAGCACAGCAATGTCCCCATCAGCACAGCAATGTCCCCATCAGCACAGCAATGTCCCCATCAGCACAGCAATGTCCCCATCAGCACAGCAATGTCAGCATCAGCACAGCAATGTCCCCATCAGCACAGCAATGTCCCCATCAGCACAGCAATGTCCCCATCAGCACAGCAATGTCCCCATCAGCACAGCAATGTCAGCATCAGCACAGCAATGTCCCCATCAGCACAGCAATGTCCCCATCAGCACAGCAATGTCCGCATCAGCACAGCAATGTCCCCATCAGCACAGCAATGTCCGCATCAGCACAGCAATGTCCCCATCAGCACAGCAATGTCCGCATCAGCACAGCAATGTCCCCATCAGCACAGCAATGTCAGCATCAGCACAGCAATGTCCCCATCAGCACAGCAATGTCCCCATCAGCACAGCAATGTCCCCATCAGCACAGCAATGTCCCCATCAGCACAGCAATGTCAGCATCAGCCGTGTCACCCTTAAGCACAGCAATGTCCCCATCAACGATGTCCCCATCAGAACAGCAATGTCCCCATCAGCGGAGTCCCCATTAGCAGCTGATAGGGGCCACCACTGATGGGGACACTGCTGTTGGGGACGCGGCTGATGGGGACACCATTGATGGGGACACCCGTGTCCCTATCAGCGGTGTCCCCATCAGAACAGCAATGGCCAAATCAGAACAGCAATGTCCCCATCAGAAAAGCAATATTACCATAAAAAAAAAAATATTCCCATCAGAAAAACAATATTCCCATCATGGGGACACCCACTGATGGGGACGCTGCTGTTGGGGACATTGCTGTGCTGATGGGGACACCACTGATGGGGACGCTGCTGTTGGGGACATTGCTGTGCTGATGGGGACACCACTGATGGGGACATTGCTGTGCTGATGGGGACACCGCTGATGGGGACATTGCTGTGCTGATGGGGACACCACTGATGGGGACACCATTGATGGGGACACCCGTGTCCCTATCAGCGTTGTCCCCATCAGCACAGCAATGTCCCCATCAGCGGTGTCCCCATCAGAACAGCAATGTCAGCAAACTCAGAATACATTTTATTTTGCCCCCTCTCACTCAGAATACATTTTATTTTGCCCCCTCTCACTCACAATACATTTTATTTTGCCCCCTCTCACTCACAATACATTTTATTTTGCCCCCTCTCACTCAGAATACATTTTATTTTGCCCCCTCTCACTCAGAATACATTTTATTTTGCCCCCTCTCACTCAGAATACATTTTATTTTGCCCCCTCTCACTCAGAATATATACAATGTGAGAGGGGGCAAAATAAGATATATACAATTTTGCTCCACAGGTGGGGAAAGTGGAATATATACAGAGGGGGCAAAATGGATATAAATAGAGGGGCCCTGTATATATCCATTTTGCCCCCTCTGTATATATTCCATAATCATTTATCCCCTGTGTGTATATATTGCATTTTTGCCCCCTCTGTTATCTGTTTAATTTTTTTTCCATTTTTTTTGCCTTTTTTTCTTATTGAAATATATTTTTGTTCCCCATTGGTCCCCTGTGGAGGATTTCTTGCCTGACATTTAGTTCCATGCCAGGTGCCCCCCTGTGAGTTATAGCCAGGCAGTGGTGGTGTGCACATTTAAAAAAAAAATACTTACCTCGTCAGACTGCTCCGCTCCCGCCTTCTTGCTCTTGCTTGCAGCCCACAATCCTGTCTTCCAGCGTGCGTTGTGTGATCCCGCGAGACCTGGCTGGCGCGATATCACAGCGCCACCAGGCCTGAATGGGTGGAGGCGGAGCCCGAATGGATGGAGGCAGGGCTGGGGTTGGTGGGGCGGCGCAACTACTCACAGAGGCCGGGGGCCCAAGCGACCAGCCATTTACATAAAAATGTTAAAATTACTTGCGATGGGGCGACGGAGCTGCGGGCCCCCCCCCACCGCCGGGCCCGGTCGCGGTCGCATCCTCTGCGACCGCGATCGTTACGCCCCTGGGCGGTTGTGCGGATTTGGTTCCTGCAACCTGCCAGCTGCGGGCGGGCCGGATCGAACGCACAATCGGGCCGGATGTGGCCCGCGGGCCGGGGTTTGGAGACCCCTGATCTAGATTCTAGACGGTCTGAGGGAGTGGCCTTTGGACAGTCTATTCTAAGGGCCACTGTCTCTTAGAAAAAAAAAAAGAGTAAGGGGGTCCCTCCCAATTTGTGTGTAGTACTTCTTGCTAGGTCCCCACTTGTGCTGCTGGTTAGGGCGACAGGGAAACGTTAATTTTTAACGTAAATTTGTTTTCCCTTAGTCCTAACAGCAGCACACACATTTCCCACCCCATCTCGGTTATTATTTCTGCTTGCTAAAAGGCACCTCCTGCCAGGGCGGAGAATCCTATATAGGGGCGGGTTTAATTCGTTAATTAAAGATACTTGGCAGTAATTTTCTTTCAACAAAAATTCTGCCTGTCGTGACCGGCTTCACAGGGGAGGAATCCCCACTTGTGCTGCTGTTAGGACTAAGGGAAAAAAAATTACGTTAAAAATTAACGTATCTGCACATCGTGATGTTGATGCAGAGCGGCCGCGAGATGGTGGAGACGGTCTCTGCCGGCCATCAACCTCCGACATAGCGGTCTCATGCTGAAGCTCAACAGAAGATGGGTGCTGCAACAGGACAACGACCCAAAGCATAGAAGTAAATCAACAACAGAACGGCTTAAACAGAAGAAAATCCGCCTTCTGGAGTGGCCCAGTCAGAGTCCTGACCTCAACCCGATTGAGATGCTGGGGCATGACCTCAAGAAAGCGATTCACACCAGACATCCCAAGAGTATTGCTGAACTGAAACAGTTCTGTAAAGAGGAATGGTGAAGAATTACTCCTGACCGTTGTGTCTGATCTGCAACTACAGGAAACGTTTGGTGGAAGTTATTGCTGCCAAAGGAGGTTCAACCAGTTATTAAATCCAAGGGTTCACATACTTTTTCCACCTGCACTGTGAATGTTTACATGGTGTGTTCAATAAAAACATGGTAACATTTAACTCTTTGTGTGTTATTAGTTTAAGCCGACTGTGATTGTCTATTGTTGTGACTTAGATGAAGATCAGATCACATTTTATGACCAATTTGTGCAGAAATCCATATCATTCCAAAGGGTTCACATACTTTTTCTTGCTACTGTATCCCTCGGTGGGTATATAAGGTGTGATAGGCTGTCTGCACACATATCCCTCGGTGGGTATATAAGGTGTGATAGGCTGTGTGCACACATATCCCTCGGTGGGTATATAAGGTGTGATAGGCTGTGTGCACACATATCCCTCGGTGGGTATATAAGAGGTGTGATAGGCTGTCTGCACACATATCCCTCGGTGGGTATATAAGAGGTGTGATAGGCTGTCTGCACACATATCCCTCGGTGGGTATATAAGGTGTGATAAGCTGTCTGCACACATATCCCTCGGTGGGTATATAAGGTGTGATAGGCTGTGTGCACACATATCCCTCGGTGGGTATATAAGAGGTGTGATAGGCTGTCTGCACACATATCCCTCGGTGGGTATATAAGAGGTGTGATAGGCTGTCTGCACACATATCCCTCGTGGGTATATAAGGTGTGTGATAGGCTGTCTGCACACATATCCCTCAGTCGGTATATAAGGTGTGATAGGCTGTCTGCACACATATCCCTCGGTGGGTATATAAGGTGTGATAGGCTGTCTGCACACATATCCCTCGGTGGGTATATAAGGTGTGTGATAGGCTGTCTGCACAGATATCCCTCAGTGGGTATATAAGGTGTGATAAGCTGTCTGCACACATATCCCTCGGTGGGTATATAAGGTGTGCGATAGGCTGTCTGCACACATATTCCTCGGTGGGTATATAAGGTGTGATAGGCTGTTTGCACAGATATCCCTCGGTGGGTATATAAGGGGTGTGATAAGCTGTCTGCACACATATCCCTCGGTGTGTATATAAGATGTGTGATAGGATGTCTGCACACATATCCCTTGGTGGGTATATAAGGTGTGTGATAGGCTGTCTGCACACATATCCCTTGGTGGGTATATAAGGTGTGTGATAGGCTGTCTGCAGACATATCCCTCGGTGGGTATATAAGTTGTGATAGGCTGTCTGCACACATATCCCTCGGTGGGTATATAAGGTGTGATAGGCTGTCTGCACACATATCCCTCGGTGGGTATATAAGGTGTGTGATAGGCTGTCTGCACAGATATCCCTCAGTGGGTATATAAGGTATGATAAGCTGTCTGCACACATATCCCTCGGTGGGTATATAAGGTGTGCAATAGGCTGTCTGCACACATATTCCTCGGTGGGTATATAAGGTGTGATAGGCTGTCTGCACAGATATCCCTCGGTGGGTATATAAGGGGTGTGATAAGCTGTCTGCACACAAATCCCTCGGTGTGTATATAAGATGTGTGATAGGCTGTCTGCACACATATCCCTTGGTGGGTATATAAGGTGTGTGATAGGCTGTCTGCACACATATCCCTTGGTGGGTATATAAGGTGTGTGATAGGCTGTCTGCACAGATATCCCTCAGTGAGTATATAAGGTGTGATAAGCTGTCTGCACACATATCCCTCGGTGGGTATATAAGGTGTGATAGGCTGTCTGCACAGATATCCCTCAGTGGGTATATAAGGTGTATTAAGCTGTCTGCACACATATCCCTCGTTGGGTATATAAGGGGTGATAGACTGTCTGCACACATATCCCTCAGTAGGTATATAAGGTGTGTGATAGGCTGTCTGAACACATATCCCTCGGTGGGTATATCAGGTGTGATAGGCTGTCTGCACACATATCCCTCGGTGGGTATATAAGGTGTGATAGGCTGTCTGCACACATATCCCTCGGTGGGTATATAAGGTGTGATAGGCTGTCTGCACACATATCCCTCGGTGGGTATATAAGGTGTGTCATAGGTTGTCTGCACACATATCCCTCGGTGGGTATATAAGGTGTGATAGGCTGTCTGCACAGATATCCCTCGGTGGGTATATAAGGGGTGTGATAGGCTGTCTGCACACATATCCCTTGGTGGGTATATAAGGTGTGTGATAGGCTGTCTGCACAGATATCCCTCAGTGAGTATATAAGGTGTGATAAGCTGTCTGCACACATATCCCTCGGTGGGTATATAAGGTGTGTGATAGGCTGTCTGCACAGATATCCCTCAGTGGGTATATAAGGTGTATTAAGCTGTCTGCACACATATCCCTCGTTGGGTATATAAGGGGTGATAGACTGTCTGCACACATATCCCTCAGTAGGTATATAAGGTGTGTGATAGGCTGTCTGCACACATATCCCTCGGTGGGTATATCAGGTGTGATAGGCTGTCTGCACACATATCCCTCGGTGGGTATATAAGGTGTGATAGGCTGTCTGCACACATATCCCTCGGTGGGTATATAAGGTGTGATAGGCTGTCTGCACACATATCCCTCGGTGGGTATATAAGGTGTGATAAGCTGTCTGCACACATATCCCTCGGTGGGTATATAAGGTGTGATAGGCTGTCTGCACACATATTCCTCGGTGGGTATATAAGGTGTGATAGGCTGTCTGCACATATCCCTCGGTGGGTATATCAGGTGTGATAGGCTGTCTGCACACATATCCCTCGGTGGGTATATAAGGTGTGATAGGCTGTCTGCACACATATCCCTCTGTGGGTATATAAGGTGTGATAGGCTGTCTGCACACATATCCCTCGGTGGGTATATAAGGTGTGATAAGCTGTCTGCACACATATCCCTCGGTGGGTATATAAGGTGTGATAGGCTGTCTGCACACATATTCCTCGGTGGGTATATAAGGTGTGTGTGAAGCTTTCTGCACACACATCCCTCGGTGGGTATGTAAGGTGTGATAGGCTGTCTGCACACATATCCCTCGGTGGGTATGTAAGGTGTAATAGGCTGTCTGCACACATATTCCTTGGTGGTTATAAGGTATGTGATAGGCTGTCTGCACACATATCCCTCAGTAGGTAGGTGTATAAGTTGTGTGATATGCTGTCTGCACACATGTACCTCAGTAGGTATATAAGGTGTGTGATAGGCTGTCTGCACACATTTCTCTCGGTGGGTATATAAGATATAAGGTGTGTGATAGGCTATCTGCACGCATATTCCTCGGTGGGTATACAGGGAGTGCAGAATTATTAGGCAAGTTGTATTTTTGAGAATTAATTTTATTATTGAACAACAACCATGTTCTCAATGAACCCAAAAAACTCATTAATATCAAAGCTGAATATTTTTGGAAGTAGTTTTTAGTTTGTTTTTAGTTTTAGCTATTTTAGGGGGATATCTGTGTGTGCAGGTGACTATTACTGTGCATAATTATTAGGCAACTTAACAAAAAACAAATATATACCCATTTCAATTATTTATTTTTACCAGTGAAACCAATATAACATCTCAACATTCACAAATATACATTTCTGACATTCAAAAACAAAACAAAAACAAATCAGTGACCAATATAGCCACCTTTCTTTGCAAGGACACTCAAAAGCCTGCCATCCATGGATTCTGTCAGTGTTTTGATCTGTTCACCATCAACATTGCGTGCAGCAGCAACCACAGCCTCCCAGACACTGTTCAGAGAGGTGTACTGTTTTCCCTCCTTGTAAATCTCACATTTGATGATGGACCACAGGTTCTCAATGGGGTTCAGATCAGGTGAACAAGGAGGCCATGTCATTAGATTTTCTTCTTTAATACCCTTTCTTGCCAGCCACGCTGTGGAGTACTTGGACGCGTGTGATGGAGCATTGTCCTGCATGAAAATCATGTTTTTCTTGAAGGATGCAGACTTCTTCCTGTACCACTGCTTGAAGAAGGTGTCTTCCAGAAACTGGCAGTAGGACTGGGAGTTGAGCTTGACTCCATCCTCAACCCGAAAAGGCCCCACAAGCTCATCTTTGATGATACCATCCCAAACCAGTACTCCACCTCCACCTTGCTGGCGTCTGAGTCGGACTGGAGCTCTCTGCCCTTTACCAATCCAGCCACGGGCCCATCCATATGGCCCATCAAGACTCACTCTTTGATATTAATGAGTTTTTTGGGTTCATTGGGAACATGGTTGTTGTTCAATAATAAAATTAATCCTCAAAAATACAACTTGCCTAATAATTCAGCACTCCCTGTATATAAGATGTGTGATAGGCTGTCTGCACACATATCCCTCGGTGGGTATATAAGATGTGTGATAGGCTGTCTGCACACATATCCCTTGGTGGGTATAGTAGAAAATTGGTACCTGGAATTTTACTTTCCTTGAGTCCTCAGCAGCACAGAATGGGTTAACGTTGACCTCTTTTGTTTCATAGGACCGCCCACCTAGATTTAAACAATCAAACAATTAGTCAATCACATAATTAGTACACCTATAAGGTCTGGTGAATGCAACTGCCCCTTGTATTAAAAAATAGATCCACACAGTTGCAGAACAAAAAATATAATTTATTTAGGGAGGGTAAGCCTGTGCTGCCTTCGGACTCAAGGAAAGTAAAATTCCAGGTACCAATTTTCTACTTTCCCTTATCGTCCTCGGCAGCACAGAATGGGATTTTTATAGATTCCAAAGGGGGGGATTATACTGAAACTGAACTTAGAATGCCTGTGCCAAAGGCTGAGCTCCTGGACTCGATGTCAAGGCGATAATGCTTTGCGAAGGTGGAAGGAGTGGACCAGGAGGCTGCGCTGCAGATTTCTTGTATAGACACCTGCCCATATTCCGCCCAAGAGGCTGCTGTCGACCTCGTGGAATGAGCCTTGATGGAAAGTGGTGGAGTTTCCCCCTCTAACAAGTAGGTTTCTGTGATGGTGTTCTTTATCCACCGGGCGAGTGAATCCTTGGATGGCGTTCGCCCTCTTCTCGGTCCAGAATAAAGCAAAAAAAGACTTTCGTCTAAATGGAACTCTTCCGTTCTTCGCAAATATGTTTCTACTGCTCTTTTCACATCCAGCATATGTAATTGCTCCTGTTCTTCATCCGCTGGATTTGGGAAAAAAGTAGGCAAGAAGGTTTCCCTATTAATATTCATAGTGGAAGGAACCTTTGGTTGAAAAGAAGGTATGGTTCTAATCAATATCCCATCAGGAAGGATTCGTATATATGGATGTCTGGAAGATAAAGCTCGTAGTTCCTCCAATCTTTTCGCCGAAGTAATGGCTACAAGAAACAGAACTTTGCAGGAGAGATATCTGATGTCCACCTGTTCCAACGGCTCAAAGGGTGGTCTTGTGAGTCCCCTTAGTACTAGGGATAAGTCCCACACAGGAAAGGGTTCGTGAATCACCGGTCTTAGCCTCTTCAAGGCCTTGAAGAATCTGACTATCAGAGGATGGAACAGATATTTATTCTCTGTCAAGATATTAATGGCAGTCATCTGGGATTTTAAGGTATTCGGCTTCAAGCCCATATCAAATCCTTCTTGAAGGAACTGAAGAATACTGGAGATGTTTATTTCCGTATATCCTTTTCCCGACAACCAAGACCGGAATTTTCCTAATACTTTGGCATATTTCACATTGGTAGAACGCTTGCGGGAATTCATTAGTGTGTCAATGACCGAAGCTGGTAGGCCCTCTTCCTCTAATCTGCTTCTCTCAACATCCAGGCCGTGAGGTGTAACCTGTCTAGGTTCTGATGGAATAGACCCTGCTGGAGGAGAAGGTCGGGGGCACATGGAAGCTTCCAATAGTTCCCTTCGGACAGTTGGAGAAGAAGAGGAAACCATGACCTCCGGGGCCAAAATGGTGCTATTAATATTACTTTGGGTCTTTCTACCGCAATCTTCTGTAGAACCCTCGGTATGAGGAAATAAGAACCCTCGGTGCCGGTGGAAATAAGTAGACAAATAGGAGACTCCAAGACATCGAGAAGGCGTCTACCACTGTCGGCCTGTCGTGTTTGCTCAGGGAACAGAACTTCTGGAGTTTCCGATTTTGTCTGGAGGCCATCAGATCCCAGGTTGGACAACCCCATCTGGCTATGATTTGCTTGAAGTAAATCGGATTCAAACCCCACTCGCTCGGACTGACTGTCATCCGACTCAGACGATCTGCTTGTGTATTGTAACAGCCTCTTATATGAATCGCTCTTAATTGCGAAAGATGTGATTCTGCCCAGGTGAAAATCCGTTTGCATAATTTCATCAAGGACGGGCTCCTCGTTCCTCCCTGTTTCTTCAGGTAGAACACAGTGGAGAGGTTGTCTGAGCGAACCAGCACCGATTTTCCTTCCAGGAGGGTTTGAAAATGGACTAGCGATTCCAGAACAGCCTTCATTTCCTTGAAGTTCGAGGACTGTCGCACATCCTGGGGAGACCATTTCCCTTGGATCCATCTGTTCTGCACATGAGCTCCCCAGCCTCTGGCTGAGGCATCCGTGGTCATTATTATCGGTGACAGATACTGAAAAGATTTCCCTACTGTGAGCTTCTCCGTCTGTAACCACCAGTTCAGACTCTGAACAACGGAAGGCCTCAGGCTGATTCTTCTTTCCAAATCGCAATGACTGGTGCGTCTTGCCTGTATCATATTCCATTGAAGGTCTCGCATATGGATCTTCGCCCAGGGGACCGCATCTATGGTAGAAGTCAGATGACCCAAGGTCTTCATCAATCTGCGTAAGGATGGCTTGTGAATCGATCTCAAGGTTCTCACTTTCTCTCTGATCTTCTGACCCTTGTCTGAAGGAAGGAACACTTTCATGCAGCGGGTGTCTATCACCATCCCCAAGAATCTTTTCGACGTCGTTGGGGAGAGCTGAGATTTCTTCCAACTCATTATGAAACCGAGGGACTGGAGAAGCGAGATGACTGTACGGAGATGAAGTTGTAACTGTTCCTCCGTTGCTGCTGCCACTAGCCAGTCGTCGAGGTAAGGATAGACTTGAATGGCCTGTAAGCGTAGATGCACTGCTGCCACCACTGATATTTTGGGAAAAATCCTGGGTGCGGACGTCAGCCCGAAGGGCAACGCTCTGAATTGAAAGTGCAGGATCCTCCCTGCTCTTCTGACGGCCACTCTTAGGAATTTCCTTGAGGAAGATCTTATGGGCACATGCAGGTAGGCGTCCTCCAAGTCCAGGGAGGCCATGAACTGATCTCGCTGAAGAGTGGACACCACCGATCTTAATGTTTCCATCTTGAAATGGATTTTTTTCAGAAAATGATTTAAGTATCTGAGGTCTATAACGAGACGCCAATCCCCGCTTGTTTTTGGGACTAGAAACAACCTGGAGTAGACTCCCTTTTTTTCTTGACCTCTTGGTACCCGTTCTAAAGCTCCTTTCTTTAGAAATTGGTCCACCAGGTGATCTATACGAGGGTCTTCTCTTTGAAACAGAAATCTGCTTCTTGGCTGATGAAGAAACTCTAGCGAGTATCCGTCCCTTATTAGATCCAGAACCCATTTGTCTGTAGTGATTCTCTCCCAGTTTTTGTAGAAGTAGGATAAGCGACCTCCTACAGACCGGCTTTCGACGTCAGAAATCAGCCTTGGAGTTTTTACTGATGTCTTCCTTTCCTCTTGCTTTTTCAGCAGAACTGGGAAGGACTCTTCTGTCTGACCGGCCTCTGCTAGATCGCCCACGATAGCCTGTTCTGCGGTAAGGCTGCCTACCAAAGGGACGAAAATTCCTTGGACGATTCTTGGTTTTAAACTGAGGGAACTTCAGAGATTTTTCATCCGAATTGGCTTCTAACAGCTTGTCTAGCTGAGAGCCGAACAGTCTCCCAGGCTCAAAGGGTAGAGCGCAGAGGTTGGTCTTTGAGGCAACATCTCCTGCCCATAGCTTGAGCCACAAGGTCCTTCTTATTGAATTTGAGAGGGCCATATCTTTAGCCAGGAATCTCAGCGAATCCACTGGAAAGTCGCACAAAAACTCAGCGGCCATTTTTAGGGACGGCAGTTGAAGGAGGAGGTCTTCTCTGGAGAGTCCGTCCTCGATGTCCCTTCCTAGGTGACTTAGCCAGATTCTGAGGGCTCGAGCCACTGGTACTGTGGCCATGGCTGCCTTACTTAACGTGGCCAAGTAAGAATGCAGTCTCTTTAGCAAGTTATCTGCCTTTCTGTCCATCGGGTCCCTCAGCAGCGCGGAGTCATCTGCGGGAAAGAAGGACCTTTTAGCCAGCCTTGTTACTGCAGGATCAACTCTGGCGGGGACTTCCCAGCTTGAGGACTCAGCGGAGTCAATCTTATAAATGGAACGGAATCTTGAGCCCGGATCCATTTTCCTCAGGGGACATTTACATTCCTTCTGGAATATGGAGTCCAGAACTGGATGGCTTGGAAGGACCGAAGCTTTTTTCTTTGGGAAATAGAAGAGACTCTCCTTGTCCTGTGCAGCAACAGGGTCTTCCTTAGTCTCCATTATTCCCTTTACGTCCTTGATTAAGCGATTCACATTTTTCCTATCAAAAAGGAAATTCTCCTCCATATTAGAGACTTCCCAATCCGAGCCTGAGTCTTCGCTCTCAGACGTCAGAGACTCGTCAGAGGATGAGGAGATAGGATCGCGCTTTCTCTTTTTGGCTTTCTGTTTCTGCTTTGTCAGAAAGGACTTAAAGAGGCTCATTAGTCTTCTGGACTCTGCGTCAGACTCGTCTTCAGGCTGAGTGCAGGAAGCGCAGATATTGGACTGTGAATCCTCCAGTAAGGGCTGAATACAGGAGATGCAGCGGGATTGCTTCTTCCTTGACCTCTTTGAACCAGCAGAAGATCTATGAGAATGGACAGAATCCGCCGCCATACAGTTGTCACAGTAGTCCTCTCGCTGTTCATCAGGTAGGGGCTGCTCACATGACAGGCAATATCTGTGTCTGTGCTTCTTAGACCTCTTTCTCACAGAACCAGGAAGCCCAGACATCTGGAACAGAGAAAAACAGACATTTCATGAGCAAAAACAGCAAGGATCTCTGTCAGAAGGGCCCCCGGCTGACACAATACCTTAAATTCACAGGAGCTCGGCTGCCAGGCACTTATGGCAGCTTGCTCCAGCCTGCATCCACCTTAAATATTTGAATCTGGCGCCCTGGACGCCGCCTGGTGACGTCAGCCGCTCCTGAGGCTTCCCATTGGCACCAGAGGGCGCGCTGATTGATGACGTCAGACGCTGCCCGAACCCGGAAGTGCGGTGGCCTCCGATCCTAGACATGCTGGGGATGGTAAATGCTGGGGGCATCGGGCGCACACTGCGCGAATCATCGGCAGGGCAGCGGCTATCCGACCGCAATGGATTCCTCCTGCCGGCGCGCACATCGTGGATGCGGCATAGTGCCAGCGCCAAGGACACACCCGTGGCACTGCTGGACACTTGGCCTGGAGCCTGGGACACACCCCACGGCATAGGTGGCCGATCTTCACCACACCAGACAGGTGGGCAGATTCCTCAGAAATGAGGACATAAAAAAAATACAAGGGGCAGTTGCAATTCACCAGACCTTATAGGCGTATTGATTATGTGATTAACTAATTGTTTGATTGTTTAAATCTAGGTGGGCGGTCCTATGAAACTAAAGAGGTCAACGTTAACCCATTCTGTGCTGCCGAGGACGATAAGGGAAATAAGGTGTGTGATAGGCTGTCTGCACACATATCCCTCGGTGGGTATATAAGGTGTGTGATAGGCTGTCTGCACACATATCCCTCGGTGGGTATATAAGGTGTGATAGGCTGTCTGCACACATATCCCTCGGTGGGTATATCAGGTGTGATAGGCTGTCTGCACACATATCCCTCGGTGGGTATATAAGGTGTGATAGGCTGTCTGCAAACATATCCCTCGGTGGGTATATAAGTTGTGATAGGCTGTCTGCACAGATATCCCTCAGTGGGTATATAAGGTGTGATAGGCTGTCTGCACACATATCCCTCGGTGGGTATATCAGGTGTGATAGGCTGTCTGCAAACATATCCCTCGGTGGGTATATAAGGTGTGATAGGCTGTCTGCACAGATATCCCTCAGTGGGTATATAAGGTGTGATAAGCTGTCTGCACACATATCCCTCGGTGGGTATATAAGGTGTGATAGGCTGTCTGCACAGATATCCCTCAGTGGGTATATAAGGTGTGATAGGCTGTCTGCACACACATCCCTCGGTGGGTATATAAGGTGTGATAGGCTGTCTGCACACATATCCCTCGGTGGGTATATAAGGTGTGATAGGCTGTCTGCACATATATCCCTCGGTGGGTATATAATGTGTGTGATAGGTTGTCTGTACACATATCCCTCAGTCAGTATATAAGGTGTGATAAGCTGTCTGCACACATATCCCTCGGTGGGTATATAAGGTGTGATAGGCTGTCTACACACATATCCCTCGGTGGGTATATAAGGTGTGATAGGCTGTCTGCACATATATCCCTCGGTGGGTATATAAGGTGTGTGATAGGTTGTCTGCACACATATCCCTCAGTCGGTATATAAGGTGTGATAAGCTGTCTGCACACATATCCCTCGGTGGGTATATAAGGTGTGATAGGCTGTCTGCACACATATCCCTCTGTGGGTATATAAGGTGTGTGATAGGTTGTCTGCACACATATCCCTCAGTCGGTATATAAGGTGTGATAAGCTGTCTGCACACATATCCCTCGGTGGGTATATAAGGTGTGATAGGCTGTCTGCACACATATCCCTCAGTCGGTATATAAGGTGTGATAAGCTGTCTGCACACATATCCCTCGGTGGGTATATAAGGTGTGATAGGCTGTCTGCACACATATCCCTCGTGGGTATAAAAGGTGTGTGATAGGCTGTTTGCACACATATTCCTCGGTGGGTATATAAGGTGTGATAGACTGTCTGTACACATATCCCTCGGTGGGTATGTAAGGTGTAATAGGCTGTCTGCACACATATCCCTATGTGGTATATAAGGTATTATAGGCTGTGCACACATATTCCTTGGTGGTTATAAGGTGTGTGATAGGCTGTCTGCACACATTTCTCTCGGTGGGTATATAAGATATAAGGTGTGTGATAGGCTATCTGCACGCATATCCCTTGGTGGGTATATAAGGTGTGTGATAAGCTGTCTGCACACATATCCCTCAGTGGGTATATAAGGTGTGTGATAGGCTGTCTGCACACATATCCCTCAGTGCGTATATAAGGTGTGTGATAAGCTGTCTGCACACATATCCCTCAGTGCGTATATAAGGGGTGTGATAGGCTGTCTGCACACATATCCCTTGGTGGGTATATAAGGTGTGTGATAAGCTGTCTGCACACATATCCCTCGGTGGGTATATAAGGTGTGATAGGCTGTCTGCACAGATATCCCTCAGTGGGTATATAAGGTGTGATAAGCTGTCTGCACACATATCCCTCGGTGGGTATATAAGGTGTGTGATAGGCTGTCTGCACAGATATCCCTCAGTGGGTATATAAGGTGTATTAAGCTGTCTGCACACATATCCCTCGGTGGGTATATAAGGTGTGATAGGCTGTCTGCACACATATCCCTCAGTGGGTATATAAGGTGTGATAGGCTGTCTGCACACATATCCCTCGGTGGGTATATAAGGTGTGATAGGCTGTCTGCACACATATCCCTCGTGGGTATAAAAGGTGTGTGATAGGCTGTCTGCACACATATTCCTCGTGGGTATATAAGGTGTGATAGACTGTCTGCACACATATCCCTCGGTGGGTATGAAAGGTGTGTGATAGGCTGTCTGCACACATATTCCTCGGTGGGTATATAAGGTGTGTGTGAAGCTTTCTGCACACATATCCCTCGGTGGGTATGTAAGGTGTAATAGGCTGTCTGCACACATATCCCTCGGTGGGTATGTAAGGTGTAATAGGCTGTCTGCACACATATCCCTATGTGGTATATAAGGTATTATAGGCTGTGCACACATATTCCTTGGTGGTTATAAGGTGTGTGATAGGCTGTCTGCACACATATCCCTCAGTAGGTGTATAAGTTGTGTGATATGCTGTCTGCACACATGTACCTCAGTAGGTATATAAGGTGTGTGATAGGCTGTCTGCACACATTTCTCTCGGTGGGTATATAAGATATAAGGTGTGTGATAGGCTATCTGCACGCATATCCCTCAGTGCGTATATAAGGGTTGTGATAGGCTGTCTGCACACATATCCCTCGGTGGGTATATAAGGGGTGATAGGCTGTCTGCACAGATATCCCTCGGTGGGTATATCAGGGGTGTGATAGGCTGTCTGCACACATATCCCTTGGTGGGTATATAAGGTGTGTGATAGGCTGTCTGCAGACATATCCCTCGGTGGGTATATAAGGTGTGATAGCCTGTCTGCACACATATCCCTCGGTGGGTATATAAGTTGTGATAGGCTGTCTGCACACATATCCCTCAGTGGGTATATAAGGTGTGATAAGCTGTCTGCACACATATCCCTCGGTGGGTATATAAGGTGTGATAGGCTGTCTGCACACATATCCCTCAGTGGGTATATAAGGTGTGATAAGCTGTCTGCACACATATCCCTCAGTGGGTATATAAGGTGTGATAGGCTGTCTGCACACATATCCCTCAGTGGGTATATAAGGTGTGTGATAGGCTGTCTGCACAGATATCCCTCAGTGGGTATATAAGGTATATTAAGCTGTCTGCACACATATCCCTCGGTGGGTATATAAGGTGTGTGATAGACTGTCTGCACACATATCCCTCAGTAGGTATATAAGGTGTGTGATAGGCTGTCTGCACACATATCCCTCAGTAGGTATATAAGGTGTGTGATAGGCTGTCTGCACACATATCCCTCGGTGGGTATATCAGGTGTGATAGGCTGTCTGCACACATATCCCTCAGTGGGTATATAAGGTGTGATAGGCTGTCTGCACACATATCCCTCGGTGGGTATATAAGGTGTGATAGGCTGTCTGCACACATATCCCTCGGTGGGTATATAAGGTGTGATAGGCTGTCTGCACACATATCCCTCGGTGGGTATATAAGGTGTGATAGGCTGTCTGCACACATATCCCTCGGTGGGTATATAAGGTGTGATAGGCTGTCTGCACACATATCCCTCAGTGGGTATATAAGGTGTGATAGGCTGTCTGCACACATATCCCTCGGTGGGTATATAAGGTGTGATAGGCTGTCTGCACACATATCCCTCGGTGGGTATATAAGGTGTGTGATAGGCTGTCTGCACACATATCCCTCGGTGGGTATATAAGGTGTGATAGGCTGTCTGCACACATATCCCTCGGTGGGTATATAAGGTGTGTGATAGGATGTCTGCACACATATCCCTCGGTGGGTATATAAGGTGTGATAGGCTGTCTGCACACATATCCCTCTGGGGGTATATAAGGTGTGATAGGCTGTCTGCACACATATCCCTCTGGGGGTATATAAGGGGTGTGATAGGCTGTCTGCACACATATCCCTCGTGGGTATAAAAGGTGTGTGATAGGCTGTCTGCACACATATTCCTCGGTGGGTATATAAGGTGTGTGTGAAGCTTTCTGCACACATATCCCTCGGTGGGTATGTAAGGTGTAATAGGCTGTCTGCACACATATCCCTCGGTGGGTATGTAAGGTGTAATAGGCTGTCTGCACACATATCCCTATGTGGTATATAAGGTATTATAGGCTGTGCACACATATTCCTTGGTGGTTATAAGGTATGTGATAGGCTGTCTGCACACATATCCCTCAGTAGGTGTATAAGTTGTGTGATATGCTGTCTGCACACATGTACCTCAGTAGGTATATAAGGTGTGTGATAGGCTGTCTGCACACATATCTCTCGGTGGGTATATAAGATATAAGGTGTGTGATAGGCTATCTGCACGCATATCCCTTGGTGGTATATAAGGTGTGATAAGCTGTCTGCACACATATCCCTCGGTGGTATATAAGGTGTGATAGGCTGTCTGCACACATATCCCTCGGTGGGTATAAGCAGTGGTATACTGCCAATATAGACAGACCACGCAGCTGCTATGGGGCCTGTGGCACAGAGTGCAAGGCCCCGCCCACTTTTGTTTTGGGCCCTGAGGAAGGAATTCGGTAATTCCGAAACGCGTCCGAGGTATTGTGGTACAAGGAGGTACCCGTCCCCAGTGTGACAGAACTCTTGCTCCCAAGGACTTCCAGCGTGCTCGTGTCTCCGGCCGGGACCGCGCGCGCTCGCAGAGGAAACTGAAGACTTGAATCTAGGGAATCCTGTACATCATCCTAATCCAGGCCAGTAGTCATCCTGCATTGTGGGCAATATATTAATTAGGCCTCATGCACACGACCGTTGTTTGCTTCTGCGTCTGTTACGCCAATTTTAGCGTTTCAGGTGCGAACCCATTCATTTCTATGGAGCCGTTGAAAATGCGAATAGTGCACCGTTTGCCGTCCGTGATCCGTGGTTCCAGTTCGTCAAAAAAATATAACCGGAAAACGGTTTGCGGACCCATTCAAGTTAATAGGACCGGTAAAAAACACGGAGGCACACAAGATTGTCATCCACGTCCGCGCGTCCGTTTTATTCCTATCATTTGCATGGTAAACCTGTCTTAGACTTTTTTTTTACATTCCTTTATGTCTGGTGGTCCTCCAAAAATAAAGGAAGACACACGGAAACAAAAACGGAAACAGATCACGGAACAACTGAACCCCATTTTGCGGAACGGAACACAACAACGGTCGTGTGAATGAGGCCTAATAGAAATAAACCGGGACATAAGAACTGAGACGACTATTGTTGGTAAACAGCAACTTAGTGTCCCGTGGAAAAGATACAAACACGCGAGTCACGTGATTCAGCAGCATGTTTACGCTACGTAGTCAGCGCGGGTCGACATGTCTCCATTGAGGGTTTGGGCAATTAACCCTCTCTAGACCGGCAGCGACAGACCCATAGTATAGCTACATCTCTCCCTTCTCTTTTATTGTGGTAGCGCGGGTATCTTTATTTGTTATACGCCATATATACTACACACACTTACCGACCAACTAAGGAGCTAAACTATCAGCGCCGTGCGAAACAGTGGAGGCGAACACCGCCAGAGCGCCGGATCGGGAATCAATCGGTAACACAGTTCTCCGATCGAGCTGTTATTTTAAAGGGAACCTGTCACCGGGATTTTGGGTATAGAGCTGAGGACGGGCTGCTAGACGGCCGCCAGCACATCCGCAATACCCAGTCCCCATAGCTCTGTGTGCTTTTATTGTGGAAAAAACCCTGATTTGATACAAATGCACATTAACCTGAGATGAGTCCAGTGTGAAGGAGCCCAGCACCGCCCGCATCCTCCGAATCTCCTCCTGCATGCGCAGTTCGTCCCCTGAGGCTGATGCCAGCACAGGGAAGGAACACTATGATGACACTGCGCATGCGCTAGCTCACGCATCGCAAGATTACGGCGCTCTAGCTTTCTGACGTCGGGGAGCAAGGAGGCGATTCTGAGGATGCGGGCGTGCTGGGCTCCTTCACCCTGGACTCATCTCAGGTTAATTAGCATTTGTATCAAATCAGTTTTTTGACACAATAAAAGCACCCAGAGCTATGGGGACTGGGTATTGCGGATGTGCTGGCGGCCGTCTAGCAGCCCGTCCTCAGCTCTGTACACAAAATGCCGGTGACAGGTTCCCTTTAACAACCGGATGTGGAGAACTGGAGGGAAGCGGCTGAATCCCAGGCCTGGATCTACAGACAAAGCCTTCGAGATGAGTAATGTACAATCTAACACGGCGAGGCCCCGATAGTCATATCCGGAAATGTTTCTCCAGGACTGGGGGCCTCCAGCTCTCTATGGTAGAAACGAGAAAACTCCTAAACCTCCGGCTCCTGGATCCATCCCCTACACAGGAGCCATGGAGACCATCCTGCCCGCAGCTCCGCGTTCTGCTCCAATATCCCGTGCAGCAAACCCTCCTCTTTCCAATGGACGGCCCTGCACCTGGTACAACCCGGCTACACCTCAGATCTCGCCGCGACCCCGTCCACGGCCTCAACGTAAATGCTGAGATCTCCAGATTAGCAGGAAGCGTCCCAGCAACAGTCTGAGAGAGAAATATATTTTCATCATTAATACACAGGCCAGTAGTGCCCAGCCGCCCCTGGAGCTCGCAGGCCAGTGCACAGCCGCCCCCGGAGCTCACAGGCCAGTGCATAGCCACCCCTGGAGCTCGCAGGCCAGTGCATAGCCACCCCTGGAGCTTACAGGCGAGTGCATAGCCACCCCTGGAGCTCGCTGGCCAGTGCACAGACACCCCCGGAGCTCACAGGCCAGTGCATAGCCACCCCTGGAGCTCGCAGGCCAGTGCATAGCCACCCCTGGAGCTTACAGGCGAGTGCATAGCCACCCCTGGAGCTTACAGGCGAGTGCATAGCCACCCCTGGAGCTCGCTGGCCAGTGCACAGACACCCCCGGAGCTCACAGGCCAGTGCATAGCCACCCCTGGAGCTCGCAGGCCAGTGCATAGCCACCCCTGGAGCTTACAGGCGAGTGCATAGCCACCCCTGGAGCTTACAGGCGAGTGCACAGCCACCCCTGGAGCTCGCAGGCCAGTGCACAGTCACCCCCGGAGCTCACAGGCCAGTGCATAGCCAGCCCCGGAGCTCGCAGGCCAGTGCATAGCCACACCTGGAGCTCGCAGGTCAGTGCACAGCCGCCCCCGGAGCTCGCAGGCCAGTGCACAGCCGCCCCCGGAGCTCACAGGCCAGTGCATAGCCACCCCTGGAGCTCGCAGGCCAGTGCATAGCCACCCCCGGAGCTCGCAGGCCAGTGCATAGCCACACCTGGAGCTCGCAGGTCAGTGCACAGCCACCCCTGGAGCTCGCAGGCCAGTGCACAGTCACCCCCGGAGCTCACAGGCCAGTGCATAGCCAGCCCCGGAGCTCGCAGGCCAGTGCATAGCCACACCTGGAGCTCGCAGGTCAGTGCACAGCCGCCCCCGGAGCTCGCAGGCCAGTGCACAGCCGCCCCCGGAGCTCACAGGCCAGTGCATAGCCACCCCTGGAGCTCGCAGGCCAGTGCATAGCCACCCCCGGAGCTCGCAGGCCAGTGCATAGCCACACCTGGAGCTCGCAGGTCAGTGCACAGCCGCCCCCGGAGCTCGCAGGCCAGTGCACAGCCGCCCCCGAAGCTCGCAGGCCAGTGCATAGCCACCCCTGGAGCTCGCAGGCCAGTGCACAGACACCCCCGGAGCTTACAGGCGAGTGCATAGCCACCCCTGGAGCTCGCAGGCCAGTGCACAGCCACCCCTGGAGCTCGCAGGCCAGTGCACAGCCACCCCTGGAGCTCACAGGCCAGTGCATAGCCACCCCTGGAGCTCGCAGGCCAGTGCACAGTCACCCCTGGAGCTTGCAGGCCAGTGCATAGCCACCCCCGGAGCTCGCAGGCCAGTGTACAGACACCCCCGGTGCTTACAGGCGAGTGCATAGCCACCCCTGGAGCTCGCAGGCCAGTGCACAGTCACCCCCGGAGCTTACAGGCCAGTGCATAGCCAGCCCCGGAGCTCGCAGGCCAGTGCATAGCCACACCTGGAGCTCGCAGGCCAGTGCATAGCCGCCTCCTGAGCTCGCAGGCCAGTGCAAGGACACCCCCGGAGCTCACAGGCGAGTGCATAGCCACCCCTGGAGCTCCCAGGCCAGTGCACAGCCACCCCTGGAGCTCGCAGGCCAGTGCACAGCCACCCCTGGAGCTCGCAGGCCAGTGCATAGCCACCCCTGGAGCTCGCAGGCCAGTGCACAGCCACCCCTGGAGCTCGCAGGCCAGTGCATAGCCACCCCTGGAACTCGCAGGCCAGTGCACAGCCACCCCTGGAGCTCGCAGGCCAGTGCATAGCCACCCCTGGAGCTCGCAGGCCAGTGCACAGTCACCCCCGGAGCTCGCAGGCCAGTGCACAGACACCCCCGGAGCTCGCAGGCCAGTGCACAGACACCCCCGGAGCTTACAGGCGAGTGCATAGCCACCCCTGGAGCTCGCAGGCCAGTGCACAGTCACCCCCGGAGCTCACAGGCCAGTGCATAGCCAGCCCCAGAGCTCGCAGGCCAGTGCATAGCCACACCTGGAGCTCGCAGGCCAGTGCACAGCCGCCCCCGGAGCTCGCAGGCCAGTGCCCAGCCGCCCCCGGAGCTCGCAGGCCAGTGCACAGCCGCCCCCGAAGCTCGCAGGCCAGTGCATAGCCACCCCTGGAGCTCGCAGGCCAGTGCACAGACACCCCCGGAGCTTACAGGCGAGTGCATAGCCACCCCCGGAGCTCGCAGGCCAGTGCACAGCCACCCCTGGAGCTCGCAGGCCAGAAAGCCAGACTCGGTCAACCAGTCCAGAACACTGTGAAATGAGGAAACAGCTCTGTGTGAACACTGTGTAAATGATCTGGACTGACATTCTGCTGATTGGCCACAAGAGGCCGCTATTTCCTAAGCTCAGCAACAGACTGCATTTCATGTGATGTTGAGAACTCTCAGGGGTGGAGTGACAAACCTGGAGAGGAAGTGAAGGATCCTCCATCTTAGAGTGAGGATCCGTCAACATCCAGGTGTGGAAGCATTCTTCAGTGACCAGAGCTGCAGCCAAGTGAAGCTGACCCTGTCCAGAGGATTGCTTCCAGGAACGCTGGTAAGAGCTGAGGAGCAAAGCAGCATACACTGCGGCACCGCACGCTTGATGTAGAGAGTTCTGTTCAGAGTCACCAGCGGAGGCAGAGCAGACCCGGGTCGGTCAGATCGTGCACGCACCTCATCACAGTGCTGGCGCCTAGAGACTGAGGCCAGGCCTGTAGTTAGTTAGTTAGGGTCTCTGTCAGGCCACAAGTGTTACTACTGTTCATTGCATGGACTCCACAATTTAAAGGGACATTGCACACTGGAGAGCTGATAAACTTCCCCACAAACTCAAGCCAGGCTGGCGTTTCGCTCAGAAGGAACACTCGGGCAACTGCTACAGGACCAGTTATGGGAGGGGGAATCCTGTAGAGCATTGTAAGATTGTAAGCTCTTGTGCTGCACCGCAGGCTAGCCGCACCACGCACCATTGTGAGCTCTTGTGCTGCACCGCAGGCTAGCCGCACCACGCACCCAAACAGTGGTTCCTGATTTTTTAGGGTAATAACAGGTAAGGTGTGGCAGTTTAGTTGTGCCCGCCAGTAGGTAAATTACCGCATTTTTCTTTGCATCCATCGGAGGGCGCTGTGCAGCACAAGGGTCTCAGCCTTCAGGCAGGGTGTATGTAAATGTATTGTGTGTTCCCAGCATTTGTTGTTGTGCTCATTACCACGTTTAACCCCTTAAGGACCCTGCCATATTTCACCTTAACCACTTCCAGACTGGGCCATTTGCCCCCTTCCTGACCCGGCCTAATTTTGCAAATCTGACCTGTGTCCCTTTATGTGGTAATAGCTTTGGAACGCCTTTACTTATCCCGGCCGTTCAGAGATGTTTTCTCGTGACACATTGCACTTCATGTTAATGGTAAATTTTCATGTTTATTTATAAAAAAAATCCAAAAGTTAAAGGGCTTCTGTCGCCCACTAAACTGTTTATTTTTGGTTACTTATAATCCCTATACTGCGATTTATCCATAAATACTGTAATTAATCATTTTGGTTCAGCAGATTATGTTAAAAACGTACTTTTAAAATATGCAAATTACCTTTCTACCAGCAGCGGGCGGTTACCTGCTGGTAGGAGCCGCATCCTCCGATCCTGAAGACGCCCCCTCCGCATTGTGATTGACAGGCCAGCGGACGGGATCGTCCTCTGCTGGTCCTGTCTGCTATCAAGATCTCGCGCCTGCGCCGTGACGGTATTCAGCAGGCGCACTGAGAGGCGGACGCTCCATCCTCAATGCGCCTGCGCCGATGACGTCATCAAGTACACCCGGAAGAGATTTATTATTAATAATGGTTGGTGGTATAGTGTTAATAACTGTCATTGTTATAAAATTATTTATTCCCATTTCGTTGGTGCTTATTACGCACATACTTACCTGATTGGAGCGTCCGGCGACGTCACCAGACTCTCCGCCTCCTTCCAGCGACGCCGGGGTCTTCTCTTCCGGGTGTACTTGAGGATGGAGCGGCGGCCTCATAAAACAGTTATCAGTCCTCATTCCCCGTAGGTCTGCTTCATGTCGGCCTCGTTCTGTAAAGGCCATGAGATTTCTTTAGGACGTTAGAAGCAATTCATAAAATTTTTAAGAAAATGTCCAAAACCCCACTTTTTAAGGACCAGTTCAGGTCTGAAGTCACTTGGTGGGGCCTACATAGTGGAAACCCCCATAAATGACCCCATTGTAGAAACTAAACCCCTCAAGTTACTCAAAACTGATTTTACAAACTTTGTTAACCCTTTAGGTGTTCCACAAGAATTAAAGGAAAATGGAGATCAAATTTCTAAATTTCACATTTTAGCCAGATTTTCCATTTTAATCTATTTTTTTCTTTAACACATCGAGGGTTAACAGCCAAACAAAACTCAATATTTATTAGCCTGATTCTGCAGTTTACAGAAACCCCCCACATGTGGTCGTAATCAGATGTACGGGCACACGGCCGGGCGCAGAAGGAAAGGAGCGCCGTATGTTTTTTGGAAGGCAGATTTTGCTGGACTGGTTTTTAGACGCCATGTCCCATTTGAAGCCCCCCTGATGCCCTTACAGTAGAAACTCCCAAAAAGGGACCCCATTTTGTAAACTAGGGGAATAGGTGGCAGTTTTTTTGGTATTATTTTGTGGTTCATATGATTTTTAATTGCTCTATATTATGTTTTTTTGGTGAGGCAAGGTAACCAAAAAATGGCTGTTTTGGCACCGTGTTTTTATTTTTTACAACGTTCATCTGACCGGGGAGATCATGCGCTATTTTTATAGAGCCGGTTGTTACGGACGCGGCGATATCAAATATGTTTACTTTCTTTGTTTGTTTCAGTTTGACAGAATAATCATTTTTTTCTACTAACAAAGGAAGGGTTAACAGCCAAACTCAACTCAATATTTATGGCCCTGATTCTGTAATTTACAGAAACCCCCCACATGTGGTCGTAAACTGCTGTACGGGCACACGGCAGGGCGCAGAAGGAAACGAACGCCATACGGTTTTTGGGGGGCAGATTTCACTGGGATAATTTTAAGCTGCCATGTCCCATTTGAAGCCCCCCTGATGCACCCCCAGAGTAGGAACTCCAGAAAAGTGACCCCATTTTGGAAATCTACGGGATAAGATGGCAGTTTTGTTGGTACTATTTTACGGTAGATATGATTTTTGGTTGCTCTGAGAGGTTAGATCATGTGGTATTTTTATAGAGCAGGTAGTTACGGACGCGACAATACCAAATATGACAGATTTTTTAGTGTCTCCACATTCTGAAAGCCGTAGTTTATTTTTATTTTTTTGGCGACTGTCTTAGCTAGGGGCTCATTTTTTGCGGGATGAGGTGACGATTAGATTAGTACTATTTTTGGGGGCGTACACCTTTTTGATCCCTTGGTGTTGCACTTTTAGTGATGTTGTCACGAGGGTGTCGAGGACCACGCCTGACTCCGTTATACCCGGGGTCAGGAAGTCGCAGCGGTTGGCTGCACGCTCTATTTAAGATAGGGCTGTTTTCCTTATGGTAGCTTTCTGGGTTTGCTTAGCAAACCCTTTTGGCTCACTCAGGGATCCGTAGCTCCTTCTCCTCAGCTGTTCCTTGTCCAGCACTCCCAGACCTCCTTATATTTCTCTCTCACACTTCTCTGGTTGCCAGAGATAGAGCTTCCTGCCTGGACATCTATTCTGACCTTCTGGAGCTGTGTTGCTGCGTTCGCTGGTAGTTGGTCCAGTACGCTACCCTCCGGATCCCTGTTGGACCTTTTTGGTTTATTGTGGTCACCCACCTGGGTGTATGTGTTTGTCTGTATTGTCTGTCCTCTCCCTGGTGTTTCCCTCTTAGTGATAGTGGTGCGGACTAGCGATTCCACCGGCCTGTTCACTATCCAGGGCTCATATTAGGGAAAGCCAGGGTTTAGGCACGTGATCGCCGCACGGGTGAGGAACCCGTCTAGGGACGTCAGGGCAGTCAGGTGCCAGCCGCAAGGTGAGTTAGGGGTCACCACCTTTCCCTCTCCCTTGGGCAGGGCTTTCCCTGTTTTCCTCCCTGTGCGTGTCGTCGGTCATTACAGATGTAAGGTGACAAAAAAAGTTAGTTTTTTTAGCACAGTTTTTATTTTATTTTTTAGACTGTGTTCCTCCGAGGGGTTAGGTCATGTGATATATTTATAGAGCCGGTCGATACGGATGCGGCGATACCTAATATGTATACTTTTATTTTTTTCCCTATTTTTTACAAAATGGTTTTACTTTATTTTGGGAAAAGGACGATTTTTTTTTTTTACTTGAAACTTTTAATTTTTTTGTAAAACTTTATTTTTTCACTTTTTTTTTTTTTGTCCCACTCTGGGACTTCCACTTTTGGGGGTCTGATCCCCTTTACAAGGCATATTACCAGTGTAATACAGGGCGCTGGATCTCGCAGGCATCGGGTCCCTGTCACAGCAGCGCGGGGACCCGATGGCTGCTTCCTCCCTGCACGGACATCGCACGTGCCGCGGTCAGCGCTGACCGTGGCACATCAAGGGTTAATGCGCCGGCACATGCAGCAGGGGTCCGGCTATCAGTGACTGCCGGACCCCTGCCGCTGATCGGGCGGGCGCAGCTCCAGCACCCACCCGATCAGCACGCCGTACATGTACGGCGCGGGTCATTAAGGGGTTAAGTAAAATTCTGTTTTGGCAAAAGCTGGTGTTGGTGGTTGTTCCTCGTTTCTGATTTCGCGGTATCCTGGGGAGCCCACCACGGTACACGGCTTACCATGGGGGCGTCACTAGGGTAAAACATTCGGGGCCTGGGCCCCAGATATTTTGTCCCAAGCCCCGAATGTACTGCCTGAAGGACCTGTGATGACATCACAGTCAGGTGATCTGCGCTAGAGGCCGAGCTCAGTGGTGGAGAAGGACCTTCGATGATGTCACTGTCATGTGAAAAGTGTGGAAGGGGCGGAGGGGCTGAAGGGAAGGGAGGGGTG